>NC_092050.1:28774602-29086288 GCF_003086295.3 Arachis hypogaea
ACTATACACTAGTCCACAATATCCTATACAAAAGAGGGATTTCACACCCCTCTTAAAATGCGTCCCGACCTCCAGCACAAAGGAAGTCTTGGAAGACGTACATAGTGGCATATGTAGAAACCACCTAGGAGCTTGGTCACTAGCCAAAAAAGCTATCCGAGCTGGCTTCTTTTGGCCGACCTTATAGAAAGAAGCGGGCGAGTTTGTTAAAACATGCCCACCTTGCCAGAAACATGCTAATTTTCCTGTAGCACCTCCTGAAGAGCTCATCAGTGTTACCTCACCATGGCTATTCACGAAATGGGGTCTTGATCTACTCAGACCATTTCCACAAGCACTAGGCCAAGTCAAATACTTCATAGTAGGGATTGACTACTTCACCAAATGGATTGAGGCAGAATCCTTAGCAATCATTATTGCTCAAAGAAATCAGAAGTTCTTATACAGAAACATTGTCACAAAGTTTGGAGTTCCCCATTCTATCACCACAGACAATGGAACACAGTTTACCGACTCAACCTTTAGGAACTTGGTGGCTGACCTAAAAATAAAACACCAGTTCACCTCAGTAGAGCACCCTCAAGTCGATGGACAAGCTGAAGCTACAAATAAAGTCATATTGGCCAGGTTGAAACGCCGACTACAAGATGCAAAAGGGGCTTGGACCGACGAGCTCCCTCAAGTATTTAGATTTTAATGTCCTACAATAGAAAACAATTATTAGTTTTTTATTGTTGTAATATAAGAAAAATAGTTGGAGAATATTAAGCACAGTAGAAATCGAAATAGGGAAAACGAGATTCTAGGATTCTAGGAGAGATTTTATTTTTTATCTTTTGCTAGAGTTCGGTTGTTTTTTTATTGTAGAAAAATATCAAAATAGAAAATCTTTTCTATTCTATTTATATAGAATAATACTTGTTGATTCCCTTCTTTGAGCGGTCCCTTCTTTGAGCAACACCTTAATGAGATAAGATAAAATATCATCTTAATTTTTTGATAGTCCTATATAAAATTATGTATTAAAAATTGAAATAACGAAAAAGGGAGGATTAAAAATGCGAGGCATATCAGACTACCCTACATTCTACAACAGAAGAATCACCCTTCCGACTTGCTTATGGAATGGAAGCAATGATTCCCATAGAAATGGCTGAAGAGTCACCTAGGGTTATATTTTATAATGAAGGAATTAACTTCCAGGCACAAAAGGAAGAGCTCGACCTCCTCCCCGAAGTCCGAGAAAGAGCTCGAATTAGAGAGGAAGCTCTGAAGTGAAGGATGGCTCTAAGATAAAACCAAAAGGTGATCAAGAGAAGCTTTGCCACTAACGACCTCATCCTGATCCGAAACGACACCGGCACACAGAAGTCGGGCGAAGGAAAGTTGGCTACAAATTGGAAAGGACCTTATAAGATAACTGAGGTCCTAGGCAAAGGTTAGTATAAAGTGTCCGACCTCCAAGGGCGAGAGCTTCAAAGGTCCTGGAACACATAAAACCTAAAAAGATACTACAACTAAAAACGTTACGTCAGGTGCACTCTTTTTCCCTCCTAATAAAGGTTTTTTAATGAGGCACCAGCACAAGAGCTAGGCGCATTCAAAACCCCTAGTAGGTAGATTTATAAAGGAATTTTTTAATATAAATAAAAATTCCTATTTTATTTAGTTCTTTAAAAGTTTCCTATCTCAAATGCATTAACTTAAGCTTGACAAACCACAAAAATCATTGCCCGATCTAAAGTTGTCGGCAAGATTAAGCGACGAGTTACAAGTTAATGTAAGAAGTTATACAAACAACTCATACAAAACGATATCAAAACAGGTCAAATTAAAAATAGAGTTGTAAAAATAACTTAGTAAAGGCCGATTACTCAAAGTTGGACCCATATAAGGAAATTTATCAATTACCAAATTCGTTAAGATTTAAAAAATAAAAAATAAAAATAAACTGTACCTTGCCAAAAGGTACCTTTGCAAACTATGATAAAGCTTTGAACATTACTTAATAAAAGTTGTAGAAAACAACAAACAGAAAGGTAAAGTGTTCAAAAACTACAAACTATTACACAAAAGCAAAAGTGTTATAAGCCCACAAGTCGGGCCACATGAGTCAAATAAAACAGAATATAAAAGCCTTAAGGGGAATGGTGCACGAAACTGACTCCACAAGTTTTGCACAGATAGACCGGCAAGTGCACCGGATCGTCCAAGTAATACCTCAGGTTAGTGAGGGTCGATCCCACAGAGATTGTTAGTTTGAGCAAGCAATGGTTACCTTGCAGATCTTAGTCAGGCGGATAGAAAATATAGTTGTCATGAGAAAATGCATAAAATAGATAAATAAATAAAACGTTACTAGATAGGTGTGAAATCAATGGTATGAGAACGGTTGAGACTTCGGTGATGCTTCTTCCTTTTGGATCAACTTTTCTCACCATCTACTCCAACTTCTACTGATTCATTCCATGGCAGGCTATAAATGATTAATGCAAGGTCAGCGGTTATTAATCTCCTCTACTTTAGATCAAATGCCGGGTCAGCGATCATCCAATCTGAATGGGGGTGAAGTTCTAGCAGTCCATTCGCTTGGTGATCCTACTCAAAATGCCATAGGCAAGGTCGGATCTTTCGGATCAGAGAACGCTGCTCCTTTGGTTCTAGCCTATACCACGAAGGCCCTAATCACCCTGCTCGGCTGAACTGATGTCTCGAGAAGTTCCCAACGAAGTCGTGGATTAGCCATCTAAGAGATGTATAATCAAGCTTGTGGTTCAATACTATCCCGTCAAGGACTCACAAGAACCATGTGAATAGGGATGATGGTCAAGTTACACTCCCAATTTGTTAGGATGAAGAACGAAGATACATCTTAGAATGGAATCAAGCATAGATTGAAATAGAATAGTGATATTATTAATTCATAAGAATCAGCAGAGCTCCTAACCTTAACCTAGGAGGTTAGTGACTCATACTGTACATAGAATAGTGTTCGAAAATAAAGTGGAGGAAGAAGATTGGTGGAACCCCTAAACAAGGGTGATCTTCTCCTATAAATACTAATATGGTAACTAAGAATTACAGAAATAAGATAAACTAGTCTTGTAGTGCGAAAATCCACTTCTGGGGCCCACTTGGTGAGTTTTTGGGTTGAGCTGAGTGAAATCTACGAGCTATTGCTCCCTTTTGGGTGTCCAACGCCAACTTTGGACTCCTGAATGGACGTTGGACGCCAACTGCTCCCTTCTGGGCGTTGGACGCCAGGAATGGGGTTGGTGGCTGGCGTTGAACGCCAGTTTTGGGCCTTCATTTCCAAAGCAAAGTATAAACTATTATATAGTTCTGGAAAGCCTTAGATGTTAGCTTTCCATAGCCGTTGAGAGTGCGCCATTTGAACTTCTGTAGCACAAGAAATTCTCCTTAGAATGCATAGAGGTTAGATCTTGACAACATCTGCAATCCTTTCTTTGTCTCTAAATCAGACTTTTGCTCAAGCTTCTCAATTTCAGCCAGAAAATACCTGAAATAACCATAAAACACACAAACTCAAAGTAGAATCCAAAAATATGAATTTTACACTAAAACTTATGAAAATATAATAAAACTTAAACAAAACATAATGAAAACTATATGAAAATGATGCCAAAAAGCGTATAAAATATCCGCTCATCAGAACACCAAACTTAGACTGTTGCTTGTCCCCAAGCAATCAAAAACAAGTAGGATTAAAAAGAAATAGAAGGATACAATAAATCTCAGAGTTCTCAATGAAACTCTATTTCAATTAGATGAGCGGGACTAGTGGCTATTCATTTCTGAATAGTTTTGGCATCTCACTTTCCTTTGAAGCTTAGAATGATTGGCATCTTTAGGAACTTAGAATCCAGATGATACTATTGATTCTCCTAGTTTAGTTCTTTTTTATTCTTGAACACAACTCCTTTAGAGTCTTGGCCATGACCCTAAGCGCTTTGTTTTCCAATATTACTATCGAATACATAAACGCCACAGACACTTAACTGGGTGAACCCTTTAGGATTATGATTTAGCTTTGCTAGAATCCCCAGAAAGTGGTGTCCAGAGTTCTTAAGAACACTCTTTGCTTTGGATCACGACTTTAACTGCTCAGTCTCAAGCTTTTCACTTGACACCTTCACACCACAAGCATATAGTTAGGGAAGCAGCTCATTTGAACTGTTTAGGCCAAGATTTTGTCTCTTTTAGGCTCTCCTAACCATTGATGCTCAAAGCCTTGGATCCTTGTTCTTGTCTTTTGGTTTAAAGAGCTATTGGCTTTTTTCTTTTTCTTTCTTTCTTTTTTTCGCATAACTTTCTTTTTCTTTCTCTTTTTTTTTGATTGCTGCTTTTTCTTACTTCAAGGATCAATTTTTGGATTTTTCATATTACCAACAATACTTCTCTTTTTTCATCATTATTTCAAGAGCCAACATTCTTATAACTCCAACATCAAATATGCACTGTTCATTCATGCCTTCAGAAAGTAAAAGCACTGCCACCACATCAAGATAATTGAACTATTCTTAATATATAACTCAAAATTCAAGTATCTCACTTTTCTTTTTCAAATAAGATTTTCTTTTACGCAAGGTGAGAGATGCATGGAATATTTCATAGCTTTAAGACATAAATAAAGATGATCATGTACTAGAAACAGACAATAAGATAAAATACACGGAAAACAGAAAAATAACATAGGCAATAGGGGATTAAGGAACGAATCCACCTTAGTGATGGCGGCTACTACTCCTTCTGGAGAATCCAATGGAGTGCTTGATTTCTTCTATGTCACGTCCCTGTCTCTGTTGTTCTTCCCTCATGACTCTTTGATCTTCTCTTATTTCATAGAGGATGGTGGAATGCTCTTGATGTCCCATCCTCAATTGATCCATGTTGGAGCTCAATTCTCCAAGAGAAGTATGCAATTGGCCCCAATAGCCTTGGGGAGGAAAATGCATCCCTTGAGGCATCTTAGGAATTTCTTGTTGAGACAGCTCCTCATGCTCTTGTTGAGGTGCATGTGTAGGCTCTCTGGTTTGCTTCATCCTTCTTTTAGTGATGGGCTTGTCCTCCTCAATGGGGATGTCTCCTTCTATGAAAATTTCAGCTGAATTGCATAAGTGACATATAAGGTGGGGAAACGCCAACCTTGCTAAGGTGGAAGGCTTTTCATCTTTCTTGTACAATTCTTGAGGTATTACCTCATGTACCTCCACCTTACTCCCAATCATGATGCAATGAATCATGATGGCTCTGTCAATGGTCACTTCTTGACCGATTTCTAGTAGAGATGATGGAGCGTTGGATTAATTCCAACCAACCTCTAGCTACGGGCTTGAGGCAAGCCTTCTCAGTTGGATTGGCTTGCCTTGAGCATCCCTCTTCCACCAAGCTACTTCCACACAAATATTTGAAAGAACTTAATCCAGCCTCTAATCAAAATTGACTCTTCTAGTGTAAGGATGTGGGTCTCCTTGCATTATTGGCAAATGGAGCGCCAACTTTACACTCTCCGAGCTGAAATCCAAGGGTCGCCCTCAGACCATGGTGCTCCCATTTTTGGGATGCGAGTTCACACTAGTGTCATGGTTTTTAGTGATCCATGAATTAACATAGAACTCTTGCACCATCAAGATTCCAACTTCCAGGATAGGATTTGTTAGGACTTTCCAACCTCTCCTCCGGATTTCTCGTCAGATCTCCGGGTACTTATTCTTTTTTAGCCTAAAGGGGACTTCAAGAGTCACCTTTTCTTTGCCACTACTTCATAGAAGTGATCTTGATGAGTTTTGGTGATGAATATCTCCATCTCCCAAGGTTCGGAAGTGGAAGAAACATCTTTCTCTTTCCTCTTTCAACAGGATTCTCCGACTTTGGGTGCCATAAGTGTGAATGGACAGCAAAAAGCAAGGCTTTTCCAACACCAAACTTAAAAGCTTTGCTCGTTCTCAAGCAAAATAAGGAAGAAAAGAGTAGAAAACGAAGAGAATAGGGGAGATGGAGGGATACAATGTTTCTGTCAAGTGGGGGTTGTAGTATGTAAGGTGTGCGTATGAAGGGTAGGAAGAAGGGGTATTTATAGGGGTGGGATAGGGTAGGGTTCGAATGAATGGGTGGGAATTGGGTAGGAAATTTTTTAATTTAAAGTGGGTGGGGGATGGTGGGAGTTATGATGGTTTTGGGAAGAGATATGGATGTGATTGGTTGAGGGTTATGGGGAAGAGATGTGCGGAAGAGTGAAAGTAAGATAGAGAAGAAGGTGGGGGTAAATGGAGATTCTGTGGGACCCACTGATCCTGAGGGCTAGGAAATACTATTCGGTTAAGGACTCACAAGAACCCATGTGAATAGGGATGACATTCAAGTTACACTCCCAATTCATTAGGATGAAGAACGAAGATACATCTTAGAATGGAATCAAGCATATATTGAAATAGATTAGTGATATTATTAATTCATAAGAATCAGCAGAGCTCCTAACCTTAACCTAGGAGGTTAGTGACTTATACTGTACATAGAATAGTATTCGAAAATAAAGCGGGGGAAGAAGATTGGCGGAACCCCTAAACAAGGGTGATCTTCTCCTATAAATACTAATCTGATAACTAAGAATTACAGAAATAAGATAAACTAGTCTTGTAGTGCGAAAATCTACTTCTGGGGCCCACTTGGTGAGTGTTTGGGATGAGCTGAGTGAAATCCACGAGCTAGTGCTCTTTTTGGGCGTCCAACGCCAGCTTTGGACTCCTGAATGGGCGTTGGACGCCAGCTGCTCCCTTCTAGGTGTTGGACGCCAGGAATGGGGTTGGTGGCTGGCGTTGAACGCCAATTTTGGACCTTCATTTTCAAAGCAAAGTATAGCCTATTATATATTTCTGAAAATCTCTGGATGTTAACTTTCCATAGTCGTTGAGAGCGCGCCATTTGGATTTCTATAGCTCCCGAAATGCTCCTTCGAGTGCATGGAGGTCAGATCCTGACAGCATCTGCAGTCCTTTTTCTGTCTCTGAATCAGACTTTTGCTCAAGCTTCTCAATTTCAGCCAGAAAATACCTGAAATCACCATAAAACACACAAACTCAAAGTAGAATCCAAAAATATTAATTTTTCACTAAAACCTATGAAAATATAATAAAACTTAAACAAAATATAATGAAAACAATATGAAAATGATGCCAAAAAACGTATAAAATATCCGCTCATCAGGGAGCAAGGTTCTCACCAGTAGTATCATCTTTTGTTGGAGAAGGAGGAAACACGAAGACTGGCTCGACTGACATGACAACCGAGGCCGAAGGAGAGGTCTCCGTAGTAGCAGCTTCAGCTTTCACCCCCCAAGGTGGAGGTCTACCTGACCTGAGGTCCCGAAATCTTCGGATCTGTTGGAGACTCCTCCTTATCATTCCCATCGGACGCTAGCACTATCTTGCCATCAACTACAATATTATCTACACTAAAAAGGGAAAGGTCAAGGTCAGGAGTTAAGACGTTAACCTGAACCTCCAAATTGTCAAACATCTCATCCATTCTTAGAGCAGCTAGCTCCTGAAACTCAGCAAATTGCTCCTTTAGTTTTCTTAACTCCTCCGTTAGTGCCATTCTCTCCCCAAAATACACGAGTGTAGTTTTTCTGAAAATTTTTGGCATTTTTCTCGGTCAAAGCAGCAACAGTTTCTGACTTAGTAGCTCTTTATAAAAGCAATTGTGTAATTTTTATATTTCACTTTCTTTCTTTCACCCTTCATTTTTATTTGTATATTCTTATTGCTTTACAACTTATAATCAGATTCGTTTTTTTTTTATCCAATATCTCAGTTGTTATAATTCTACTATCAAAATATGATATCTTGATTTTATTTCAATTTTTAGATTAATTCTTTAAATCCAGATAATGCGAAGCGATGAGTTGGTTAGTACTTAGTTATTAATGAATTCATCCTATAAGTCATTTATTTTATTGTCGAACTCTAACCACTCTAAAAAATCAACGAGTCACACACTAACATATATAATGAGAAGGACTAAATTATTGTTAACCCATTTTTACTTTTTCTTTTATTTTAATTTCTTTTTCATATTTTTCTTTATTCTTCTTTGTTCTGTTGAAGTGGGAAAAGAAGTTGATATATATGTGTGTGTGTGTTCATCAATAGGATGCACGTTTAAAAGACTTTTTCTCTTGAAATCAGCATAGTTCTCGTGGACCATTCGTCTATTAATAAATAATAAAAAGCAGACAAAAAATTTGAGATGAGAATTTGTTTTGACCCCGGACAATAGCCCTACCTCTTTTCCCTTAGTTTTGTTTTTTTTTTCAAAAATTGCTTTTAAAAAGTATATTTTAAAAATATTATAAAAAAATTGTTATTAAAAATTATTGAAAAGATTTTTTACATTTATAATGTATTAAATGTATTAAAAATTTTAAAACAATTCTATTATTATATTTTTAAAATATTTTTTAAAACATAAATTAACTAAATCTTAATTTTATTTCTCTATATATATTATTTTAAAATACTTCAAGATTTTAATTTGTTATAATAATTATAATATTTGTCGATGAGTTTACCATTATATAAGATGCTGTCCTTTTAAAATTATATAAAAAAAGTATATTTTTTGTTTTTAAAAAATTTAAAAATATTTTTAATATTTAATTTATTTAATTTTAAATATATTTTAATTATTGATGGTTAAAACTTAAAAAACTGTCAACGGAGAAGCTGACGTACTTAGCAATCCAAAACTGACAATGCCACATGACAATTTTAAGCTGATGTGTGAATAAAACTTTGGCATATGATTTTTAAACCGTCAAATGATGCCAATGTTGACGGATAGGGTGTTTGTGGTGCGGTTTAATTCGGTTTTAAGGGAGAAAGTCATTCGATTCGAATGCTTAATTTATGTGCGGTGTGGTTTGGATTGGATGAATTTTTTTGGAAATCCAATTCGATCCGATCCGATTACAAACGGTTTGGATCGGTTTGGATTTGCGGTTTTTTAAATAAAAAAATTAAATACATATAACAAGTCTCAACATCAAAATTTAAATAATCAACAATGACATAACAAGTCTTAACAATATCTTAAAAAACTAACAATAACATAACAATAGAAATAAAATTATAGGTTAGTTAAAATAAATAAATAAATAATATTTTCAACATAAAATATTTATTAAATAATAATAATACATGAATAATAGAAAAATGTATAACAAATTGAATATGTTATAAGTATAATTGTAAATATAATAATAAAATAATAATATTATAGCACATTGTGCGGTTTGGATTGGATTGAATCGGTTATGAAAAGTAGATCCGAAATTCTATCCAATCCAGCGGTTTGCAAAAAATAGAATCCAATTAAATTCAAATTAGTGCGGTTTTAATCGATTTTCAGTTTGGATCGGATTGGATGAGCGGTTTAATTTGGATCGGTGTAGATTTGAACACCCCTATTGACAGGTATATTTAAAATATATTATTATGAATAAAATTAAAACTAAACGTTAACATAAAATCGAAAACAAATATAAAAGGTTGAAACAAAAAACATTTTATCTGGAATATTTAATTTTTAGTAACACAATTTTATGTTTAATGCAAAATTTATTCGAAAAATAATGGTGATTATTTTTCTTAAATTATTAATAAATACTAAGATTAGTATATTTAATATAAATATTAATTTTAAAATATTTATTCTAATGAAAAGATTATTATTTTGAGATATGTAACAAAAATAAATTTGATATTTTAAAATAATTATCTATTTATAATAGAAATAATATTATTTATTTTTTAATAATGTGTTAAATTTAATAATTGAATCATATATATGTATTTAATTTTACTAGTTATTTTAAAATAAATGGAGTAATTATTTTGAGATGAAAATAGTGTGTGTTTTGGGCGTTAGATATTATTGTCAGTTTGTCACTTTCAATTAATAATGTGACTCTTATTTACAAAAAAAAAATTCTCAAACAAAATACATTTATAATTAAAAAAATCACATTATAAAAAAAGAGAGAACAACAACATATATTCATTCACTGTAGAAATAAACGAAGAGTGTACTCATGAGAAAATGATTGACCATAACGTTATTGCAAATGATATGTAGTACAAAGATTTAGCTTGTGCCTCTGGGTCTCAGCATTTATATGCAGAATCACATGGCCAACAGCAATATCTGAATTTGTGGCTGTGAGTGTTATAGTTATATATCAATTTTATTTAGAAGATACCGTCCTTTAAAGAATATCCACTACTTTTCATTTTATTGATTCTATTTACAGTACCAAAAGTCCACAAGGAATATATTGTTGATTATATATATAGAAAAAAAAAAACACTCAAATGCTATGTTGCCATATTTTATATTACACGTGATAACTTTGAAATTTTCAAACAAATATTCCATGTGTATATGGTGTTGTTGTCATGAATAATAAATAAAAAAAAGTCAAATTATTTTGATAAATTAATATTACATAAAGTTTTAATAGCTTTAATAAATAGATTACAAAGTAATTTTTTTAGGTCACTAGACATAAATTTTGGAGTATATATATACGATTGGAAGTCAACTATTGATCTTTAGCCTGGTCTAAGTTTACCTTTCTATTGGTAGGGAGATACAATCCATAAAGATTAAACCCATGATATATAATTAGAATAAAGCTCCACGTCCAAGCGCAAAATTCTTATTTAAGTTTATCCAAATTGTTGTAATAATTTTTTAAATTATGCGCTCTTTTTCCATTTCTTTCTCTTTTTCCTTCTTCTTCTTCTTCTTCCAAATTCACGCGGGTTCTTCTTCTTCCCTTCTTCTCCTCTTTTTTCTTCTTCTTCTTTTTCTTCTTCTAAATTGGCACATGCAGATTTTCCTTCTTTCCTTCTTCTCCTCCTCTTTCTTCTCCTCCTCTTAGAGATAATTAATTCAATTCAATTCAGAACGCCTGCGTCCATTCAATTCAAAACAATTCAATTCAATTCATAATGAATCGAACATGTTATTAAGGTGAAACAATTGTATGGTACTAAATGAACGAAACATTATCCATTATATAAAATCAAATTCAAAATAGCTTTCTGCATAATGAACCGAACACATTATCGTTATTAAGGTAAAATAATTGTATAGTACTAAATGAACAGAACATTATCCATTATATAAAATCAAATTCAAAACACCTATGTCTACAATTTAGAGATTATCAATTCAATTCAATTCAAAACATCTACGTCCATTCAATTCAATTCAATTCATAATGAACAGAACACGTTATTAAGGTGAAACAATTTTATAGTACTAAATGAACGGAACATTATCTATTATATAAAATCAAATTCAAAATAACTTTCTACAAAATGAACCAAACACGTTATTAAGGCGAAACAATTGTATAGTACTAAATAAACGGAACATTATCCATTATATAAAACCAAATTCAAAACAGCTTTCTGCATAATGAACCGAACACGTTATTAAGTGAAATAATTGTATAGTACTAAATGAACGGAACATTATCCATGATATAAAATCAAATTCAAAACACTTGTGTCTACAATTTAGAGGTTATCAATTCAATTCAATTCAGTTCAATTCAATTTAATTCAATTCAATTCACTTCAGAACACTTGCGTCTATCAATTCAATTCAATTCAATTTAGCAATTGTATTCCATTCAATTCGATTAAAAAAATAATTCATTAGCAAAATGTTGGTGTTGTTGGTGATGACGATAATGAAAGAGGAGAAGAGGAGGAGGAGGAGGAGGAGGAGGAGGAGGAGGAGGAGAAGAATCTGTGTGAGCGAAGAAGAAGAAGGAGGAGGAGGAGGTATGCGTGAATTTGAAAGAAGAAGAAAAGGACGTATGTGTGTATTTGAAAGAAGAAGAAGAAGCGCGGGGGAGGAGAAGAAGAAAATACACGTGTAATGACGCTCTTTTAACGAGAGTGATTTTTGTTAGTGTTGGACCTACTTGGATAAATTTGGATGAAAAAATACTTGGATGTGTAGCAATCCTGATATAATTATATATAATGCTTAAACAATTAAAACAACTTCTACTTGTCCACGGTTTTCACGGTTAAATTAAATAATATTTAGCTAATATCACTTCAAGAAATAAGGAGTTTAGCTATAAAAAAATCGTGGCTAAAATTTATAAGAATTGTAGCAATCATATATTGATCATGAAAAAATATTTGTTACTAATAAAGGAATTGTATTCTCAGTTTGCCACAGTTTTAAAATTATTAGCCACAATTTTAAACATGATGAATGTACTAGTTAATCACGTTTTTTCTGAAGCTAACTTAATCTTTTTTTAAAATTTATAACTTTTATTGTAATTTGATTGTGGCTAATTAAATCGTTTTAATATTTTAAAATTATATTTATATATATAACATTAATAATAAAAATTTAATTTTAAAATATACAAATTGAATATTTATTGTACTAACAAAGAAAGATATAATAACAATTTAAGTCTAAAATCTATATGTAATAAGAAATAAAATAAATTCTAAGGTGTTCTAAAGTAAATATACCTAATTTTAACTACTACTTATTAAATGCACCAACTAAGTGTGCGGCATATCACTGGATAGAATAGGTATTTCATCAGTTGGAGACTCCACCAGTTACAAACTCAAAAATATGTTTAAACTTGCTAAATTCTACTGGACATATAGTATTACTAAAACTACACACACCTATATTTTCAGCATCAAAGACCTTATCAATTGCATCATTCGGATGAGTCAACATTTTGAAAGGAATTTCTTCAACTGCAATTCGTTCTTGATGTTTGGGCAAATGCTATAATATTTGCTCCTATATAAGAAATAAAATTAGATTAGTATATATAAACATAGGAGGAAACAAACATAGGTAGCTAAACACGTATCACAAACAAATAGCGTACTAACAACTTAAAACTACTCTCAATGACCAATTTAATATGAAAAAAAATTAAAATATCTAAATAATATATTTTTACTTCAATGTAGTTCTACTGTTTTTTGTGTTTTTTTTCACTGGCCATCAAATTTTATCATGACTTTTTTTTATCTTTTTTAAATACCAAATTTAAATTGTGGTCATTTTTTAGTTAGAGATTTTTTCGATAAAAATGTATACAACCAAATACAAAATAAAAAAAAAAAACCAAATAAATAAACTCACAAAATAATATAAAAAAATCTAGATCACCTGTACCTTTAAAATTCACAACTAAAAAGTCATGGTGATCTATTTTTACAATATCACCCTATCATAATTATTCATCATCTTTATATCCAAAGGTCTATTATCATCTTGGTTGATTCTTATTTCATATATTCAAACCCTCTGCAAGTTTTTTTATTGTTGTTAATATCATGTAATTGTCGTATTTCTTCTAGAAATGCTTCTGAACTCTTACGTTTTTTTTTTCATGAGAAAATAAATACCCACTAAATAAACTAGTAACTAAAATCAAAATGAGAAATAAAAACAAGTTTTGGTAGTGTTCTTAAAGAAAGTGCGTTTAGGTGTTGCAGTAATGAGGATTCCAAAGATGTGAGTGAAGTATTTAGCAGTTATGAAAATGTGAATGAAGTATTGCACAGTTATATTGAAGTTTCTTCAGGATTTATGGTGCTTAATTTAACTTACCGCCAAAAGAATTCATTAAAATTCAAGCACACTTTAAAATTTCAAATCTTAAAAATTTAAACGTTTTTTAAGTCATCTTTAAATTTTCTGGTTCTAAAAAGTTTTTTTTCCCATTTTATTTTTTAAATACCAAATATATTTCAAATTATTTTATTTTTAATGCAATAGTATTCATTTATTAGCTTTTAATGATCAAATACAATTAAAAATTTTAATTTTAATTTTAATTTTGAGCATATATATTTTTTATTCTTAATTTTTGTTATAATAATATAAAGTAAAACAAATTTAAGATTGTAAACTAAAATTTAAAATAAAATAAAAATAGTTAATTTATTTATTATCAAACAATGAAATCAAGAATCATGTAAAAAACATAACCTAATTCGAAGAAAGAAACTCTGGTGTTTAAAATTGATTTAAAGAAAGTGTATGACAGTGTTGATTAGAAGTTTCTAAAGCAGACCCTCATAAAATTCGATTTTTTCATTCCTATAGTCAATCTGATTATGAGCTGTGTCACTTCATCCTCTTTATCTATTCTCTGGAATGGCGATAGATTGGACAGTTTTACTTCTAGATGAGGTCTTCGGCAAGGAGATTTTATGTCACCGTATCTTTTCGTATTGTGTATGGAGAGACTGTCCTGCTTGATTAACTATCAAATTGTTATGGAGAGGTGGAAGCTGGTTGCTATTTCTAGAGGGGGTCAGAAAATTTCCTATTTAATGTTCACCGATGATTTGCTTCTCTTCTGTAAAGCAGAGAAACAACAAGTTCAAAATATAATGGCAGTATTGGAGAGTTTCACGTAATGTTTCAGCGACTAGAAAAGAAATCCTTACTGGGGTGTCCTCCATTCGTTTCGTCCAGAATTTGTGCAAATACCTCGGGATTACTCTTGGTCATTCTCGGATGATCCAAGCATCTTTTAATGAGGTTCTGGATAAAATCCAAGGACAGCTAGTCGGCTGGAAAGGGTGTTTACTCAACAAGGTGGGAAGGCTCTGTTTGATCAATTCGGTTGTGGCGGCTATTCCTACTTACTACATGCAAATCTCTCTCTTTTCCAAAAGGATAACAAATTTTATAGCATCTATGATAAGAAATTTTCTCTGGAAAGGTCAGGCCAATGGTCGGAGGATAAATCTTGTTAGTTGGAAGGTGTTGGTTACTCCAAAGAAGTTTGGTGGTCTGAGAATAAAGGATCCATTTTGTGCTAATGTTTCTCTTCTTGAAAGCCTAGTTTGACAACTCTTTCATCATCCCTACAAGCTTTGGGTTCAACTATTGGAAGCTAAATATCGTTTTTCTCTGGGTGACGCTTTCAGCTATTCTACGAATAACAGATCTTATGTTTGGAGGAGTCTGCGTAAAATTTGAAATATTTTGAAGGATGGTTTTGATTGGTGCATTGGGGATTTGGACCAGAATTTTTGGTTCTCTAAATCTAGGAAAGAGGGACAGCTATGTAATGAGATGAATTATGTTCACATTTTTTATTCGGATCTATGGATATTAGATCTATGGTCGGCTGGGGAGTGGCACCTTAAGAAGGTCTATTCTCCTTTTCACCAGGTTTTGCATGAAAGCATTCTCTCCTACAACTTGGATGTACAAGCAAATTTAGTAGTAGGATGGACTTGGTCCGGTGGGGGCGGCTAAGATTTATGATGCTCGTAATGGCTACTTATGACTTTATATGAAGATGTTTGGATGGGAGGAGAGAGGGAACTGGCTTTGACTTTGGCGTCAGGTTGTTCCGGAAAAGATCAAATTCTTGGTTTGGATTTGTCTGCGAAAGGCACTATACACTGCTGTTTTCGTCTCAGGAGAGGCCTTTCACCTACAGATAGTTGTCGTAGTTGCCTGACTTGCCAAAAAATAATTTTCCACTGTATTCAAAATTACCCAAAAGCTCAGTTTGTTTGGCAGACTCTAGAGATTTCCAGTCATTCGCTGGATTTGAAGAACTGGTTCTTGTCCCATAGTAAAGAACATCCTTTTAGATTCTTTTCTGATCTATGGTGGATTTGAAAATCTAGGAATAATGAGATTTTTAACCATCATGAACCTTGGCCTCCTTTTAAAGTGGCTTGTATGACTTTAGCCTTTGAGAAGGATCTTTGAAATATCTTTAAATTGCAACAAGTTTTTATTTCTTCTATGATTAGTTGCTTTTGGATTTCTCCTTTGATGGGTACTTTTAAGATCAATTGTGATGCTAGTTACTCTGGTTCTGTGGATCAGATTGGTTTTGCCTGTATTAACAGAGACTGGAACGAAAATTGACAACGAGGCTGTTTGGGAACAATAGAGAGCTACAATATTCTTCAAGAAGAGTTGTTTGCTATTTGGAGGAGATTTCTTTTAGCCTGAAATTTTGGACAAAGAGATGTGATTTGCAAAACGGATTGTCTAGAGGCTTTCATTCTTGTTAACGATTCTCATGATAATGCTGGTTGTGTAGATCCTTTGGTGCTTAAAGTCAGAGATATCATGACTTGGAAATGGCGCGTTGATTTTCACTTGATCCGAGATGCAAACATAGTGGCGGACACCGTGACAACATTGAGATCACATTCATAGCATGTAGAGCTTCTAATGCCTTGAAAGGAGTTTGAGACGAATATTTAGAGAGATTGTCCTGTACCTTCTTAGTCCCTTAGGATTTTGTTTTCCTTTTCTGCTTGGTTGTTTTAAATTTGCCGTCACAAAAAAATGTGACCTAATAAAATGAAAGCTATTATGAATAAAGAGTTGATTCATTAAAATAGAAGCAGTATAGTAAATAATTAGTACTAGATATTAATCAATTGATATTGTACAGGACAAATTTAATTTATCTTTACATAATAATATATGAAAATAAATGGTAAAACTAATATTTATCTAAAAAAATAATTGTAAAACAAATGATAATGGTATATAATAATTTAATAATAGTATAAATAAAAAATTTAATTTATAATTTCACAATATAATTTTTAAAAAGATAAGTATACATATAATGAGTTCTCCATTTATGTTTGTTATTAAAAGTGAGATCAAATTGCAAGTTAGAGTATAGTACTGACAAAGATATGTAGTAAGTACTAAACCATATAAACAAAGACTAACTTTTAGCTTTTTAACTTATCCTCATTTCTTTTAAATTCAATAAATGATAAAACAATTTATTTTTAGTAAAAGATTCACCGAAACATATCTTTTTCTACTTAAAAAATTACTAAATTTTTTATTATTTATCTAAATATATTATTTTGGCTAGATAAATTTTATCTTTATAATTACCTCAAATATTAGAATATTATCTTTATCTTTATAATTTTATGTTTTATCTAGATTCATTGATTTTTATTTTTTTTAGATTTAATTTTATAAATTTTTGTTAATGTCAAAATATTTAAAAAATAAATAATATTATAAATTAACAAATTTAATTAAAAAATAAATTTATTTAAGGCAGGACGGCCATGGTATGCAGAGGAGATATGGTTAGAGAAGGGTTAGAGAAGCAATTTGTCACTGAAAGGGCAAGTAAGCAGAGAAAGGTGAGGAGAAAAGAGGAGAAGGGCTTTTGGTACTGAAGAGATAGGTTAGAGTTTGATTTTTATTTTTGGGAGAAGAGGAAAACAATTTTACTAAAACGAGGAGTATAAACTTCAAATTCAAAGGCTAGCGGTCAAAATGTCAAAATTTAGCAACTGTGACAATGTTTTGTGATAAATACAAGACACACTCATTTATTTTTATCACGATTTAATGTTCGTAATTAAAATTTGGTGGTTAAATGATGGAAGGTAAATTTTTGTGGAAATGGATCCTCTCCATCTTTTTAAACACTTGAGAGAATAAAGTGTGATCTCTCACCTTTAATTCTATAAGTGGGACCAAAATTAAATAAGAGAGAGAGAGCAATGAATGGTAGGATTAAACATTGGACACCATCCAGTTTTTTTTCCACTGGAGAGGATCCACTCCTAATCTTTGTATACTAATCAACGAAAAATGTAGTACATATGATAGAGTGTGATGAGTTAATTGACACGGTAAATTGCAGAAATTAAAAATAGATACAAGGAATAGAAATAGAGTAGACTAAATAGCAGAAAATTAAAGTATCAAGTATAGGTTTCCTATGAACAACAAAGAGAGATCCGAATTATTCTTCATAGGGCTGAGAATATGAGAAAATGAATAGGATAATTCATAAGAGTTAGGAAGAAAAAGAAGAGAAGAAGAGAAAGTAGAGTGACAAAAGATGCAGAATAGAGAGAGAATTTGTACCACAACAGCCTAATGATGATAGCCTTCCAAATGCATATCTGTAATACACATTCTTCCACTTCTCCTTAGTGCCTGACTAGCTTAATCAAGCTCCACGTGTTCCTTTCCTCTAACTAACTCCCTTTTTGTTGTGATGTGCGCATTACATTTGCTTGGCCCATTTTATTTGATTCCTTTTTCATGCTCATATCATTATTCTCCCGATAAAAAATAACCTTGTCCTCAAGGTTGAAGAATGGGAAGGCTTTGTTGAAACTCTCAGCATGTTCCCATGTTGTTGCAGCAGCAAAAGTGCCCCCCCCCCCATTTTACCAAAACTTCTTGTGTTTCTTTGCAATTGCATAGCACTATGCTCTTGCTAAGTATTTCATATGGCTGGAGAATGGGGACATCCTCAGTTGTTTGTAGTGGTAAGGGAAGATAGGGAGTGTCATGTTCTCTACGAAACCTCTTTAATGCTGAAATATGAAAGGCATCATGAATTCGAGCCTCTAGATGTAAGGCTAACATATAGGCAAATTCATTCAATTTTTCTTGACTTGGAATGGCCCAAAGTAGCGCATTCCCAATTTGTGATTCTTTCTCAGTGCTATAGAATTTTGTCTATAAGGTTGCAGCTTAACCAGAACTAATTCTCCTTCGTGAAATTCTTCCTACCTACGAAGTTTATCAACAGCATGCTTCATGAACTACTGAGCTTGATGTAAATTCAGCTTCAGGGAATCCAAAAGTCTATCACGCTGCAACAACATCTCTTGCAAGGATGGCTCATCATCCTCAGAAAACTCATAATGCACTAGTGATGGAGGATCTCTTCCAAACAAGGCTTTGAATGGTGTCATCTTGATGTTGTTATGAAAGGAAGTGTTGTACTAAAATTGTGCTCAAGGTATCATCTCCAACCACCTCTTTGGGTACTTAAAACAAAAATAGTGGAGGTACATCTCTAGTGTGCAATTTAGAACTTTGCTCTGACCATCTGATTGTGGATGATTTGCTGAATTCATCACCAAGCTTGTTCCCTGTAATTTAAATAGTTGTTGCTAGAAATCGCTAACAAATACTTTGTCCCTAGCTATCTGAGACTATTGATTTGGGAAAATCATGTATCTTTGCCACATTCTTAACAAATGCCTCTAAAATTGTCTTGCTAGAAAAGTCATGCTTGAGGGGAATAAAGTGTGCAAACTTTGTGAGACGATCAATGATTACCATAACTACCAAAAAGCCTCTAGATGTGGGTAATGCCACGATAAAATTCATTACAATATCTTCTCAAACCTGAGTTAGAATTGGTAATCATTTGGGCAATCCAACTGGTAGCCGATTATTAACCTTGGCTTACTGGTAGATTGTGCAAGAAAGAACATAGTGCTTAATGTCCTGTTCCATATTTGGCCAATAGAAAGAAGAACAGATCCGTTCAATAGTTTTGGCAATGCTAGCATGACCACCTAAAGCCCATCATGAAATTTCTTGACAATTAGTTGGATTAGACTACTGCACTGAGGGATAACCACACTGTTGCGCCATAATATAATTCCATTCTTGAAAGAATAATTCTTATCTTTCGAGAAATTAGTGCTACACTACACAAGAATAGCTTGCAATTTTTCATCCTATTCAATATCCTACTTAAGGAGCTGCTGCCATTCCGAAGGAGGAGTTGACCAAGCAGCAAGGAAGCAACGTGAAAGAGCATCTGCTGGTATATTTTTGGGACTTTGCTTATAATATATCTCAAAATCAAAACCCATAAGCTTGTGTAACCATTGGTGCTGTTCCGGTGTATGTAAATCCTGTTCAAGCAAGGATTTCAGGCTTCGCTGGTCAGTCCGAATTATAAACTTTTTACCAAGAAGGTAATTTCTAAACTTTGCAACAGCTTAGTAATAGCATAAAATTCCCTCACATAAGTAGATTTCTTTTGCATCATTGGAGATAACTTCTTAGAGAAAAAAGTAATAGGGTGCTTGCCTTGAGATAGCACAACACCTATGCCCACACTAGACGCATCTGTTTCTAATTCAAATGGAAATGCAAAATTTGGTAAGGCTAACATTGATTTGGACGAAATCGCTAACTTCAGGGCATCAGACACCTTAATCACTGTTGTATTCCACTCAATTGCATCATTTTTTAACAGATCAGTTAACAGAGTTGTTAGGGAAGCATATCCTTGAATGAATCTTCTATATTAACTTGTTAGGCCAAGAAAACCATGAAGTTGCTTGGTAGTATTAGGCACTGGCCAATCAAGCACAATGCACGCTTTATCCAACTCCATATGAACACCATTTTCAGAAATAGTGTGTCTCAAGTCCCCAAGTTCAGATACCTCAAACAAACACTTGAAAAATTTGGCAAATAAAGATTCTTGTAGCAGAAGCTACAGAACAATCTCTAAGTGGTATAAATGTTTTTCCCAAGTGGCACTATATACCAAAATGTCACCAAAGAAAACCAAAACAAACTTTCTCAAGTAGGGGCAAAAGATATCATTCATCAAGCTTTGAAATGTGACAGGAGCTTTTGTCAACCCGAATGGCATCACCAACCATTTGTACAAGCCTTAGTAAGTTTAAAATGCTGGTTTAACAAAAATCTGATGATAACCCGATTGCAAATTTAGCATGGAGAAAATAGTAGCACCAAACAGTTCATCCAATAATTCATCTACTGTTGGTATAAGAAAGATGTCCTTTACCATAATATTGTTTAGAGCTCGATAATCCATGCAAAAATTCCATGAGCCATCCTTCTTCTTTACTAAAAAAATGGGTGAAGAGAATGGACTCTTGCTAGGTTGGATAATCCCCTCTTTCAACATGTCTTGCACCATTAATTCGATTTGAGCCTTTTGGCTATGAGGGTAACAATATAGTCTAGCCTTTACGGGAGCAACACCTTGCACCAGTGGAATGCTATGATCTTGTAATCTTGGTGGTGGGAGCCCTGATGGTAAGGCAAAAACAGCTGCAAATAAGGACAGTAAGGAGGCCAAATCAGGTGGCATACTCTCGGAAAGTTGAAAGTTGGCATTTACTGCCATATCCGTTTGCTTAACTTCCAAGGTATAACATTCAGCAATAGCATCAGTATGGACCAAACGTCTTATGTGATGATATTGATGAGCCTGAATTGGAGCCGAAGTATGATCATCAGATACAGTAATGAACTTTCCCTCATGTAAGAATTTGATAAAACCTACTTCATAATCTACAATGTGGGCTCGGAGAATCTTCAACCACGTTAATCCTAACACCAAATCACCACCAGCTAATTGAGAACGTACACATCCAAAACAATGACAGTATATTCCCTGAAATCCACTACCACAGAAGGAATGCATCCTTCCATCATGAGAACATCAAAATTTTCCACCATAACCTTGAAACCTGATGCTAGTTCAACTGGCAGATTGAGAAACTTTGCGATTCTGGGTTGTATAAAGCTGTCAGAACTGCCACCATCCAGCAAAACTTGGATTTCTAACCCCTTAATGGTTGTCGTCATGCAAATAGTTACTGGACCATTAGTTCCATGCATAGAATTATAAGATAGGTGATGCTCCAGAACTTGTTGCTTAAGGAGTTGCATCGTACCATCTACAGGAGAATTGTCTTGTACCACCTGCTCAATATTGGCATCGTCTTCTGGTTTCAATTGTAGCAACATGAGCTGGTGGTTAGCACATCGATGCATGGTAGAGAATCGTTCGTCACGCATTAGTAACAAAGGCCCTTTTCATGCCTACTCTGCATCTCTTAGGGCTTAAGCGACGAATCGGGGGCTTGGGTGGAGCAGAGAGAGCTCGATGGGATGGGTTAGGCAGCATTAATGGAAGGGCACTGCGCGCTAAAAGATGAGCCACTGAGGAACTGGCTGTAGTTGCTGTGCTAGCACGAAAAATAGAAGGACCTACCGTGTGTCTTGGGCAGACACAAACTTGTCTTTATATAGTCACGTTAAGGTAAGAGCTCTCATCAAAGATGGAGGGCAATGATCTTTTACCTCCATCCTAATGTCCTGCCTCAATCCACTAATAAAACAATCTCTCAAGGCATATGGGGGATCTATGTTAGTGCGATTTGCCAAAGACACAAATTCAGAGTAATACTCACCCACGGAGGCTGTTTGTTGCAGCGTGAACAACATCTCTCTTGGTGATTCAAACAATGAAGGGCCAAATTCCAGCTCAATAGCGCACTTCATCTGAACCCATGAACGAAACTGAGTTGTACGTTATGACATTTAGAACCATGGGAATGCTGGCCCAGACATATGAATTGCTGCAATTCCGATCTGTTCATCCTCAGGGACTCTGAAAATTCAAAGTACTGCTCCATAAAGAAAATTCACCCTAAAGCATCCATGCTGTCAAATTTCATTAAGTCAAAATTTGCCCCCCAATTCAACCCGGAACGAGGCTGAAAGTCAAAATCTGAGTTTGAACCATAGGTGTGCTCCAACGATGGTGAATGACTCCGTGATCAATCCTGAAAAAGCTGCGTCAAGGATGATTGAATAACATAAAATTTCACATTAGTAGCTTCGTTCATGCGAGCATGATCAGCACGATTTCTTTGCTCACAGCCTCAATCATGTGGAACAGCTTTTTTTCATCGGCTTCGAGACTCTTCATGTGCGTATTATCAACAATAGCCATGGTGAAATGAAAGCACCAATTGATGGAAGGTAAATCTTTATATACTAATCAACGAAAAATGTGGTACATATGATAGAGTGTGATAAGTTAATTGGTATTGTAAACTGCAGAAATTGAAAATAGATACAAGGAACAAAAATAGAGTAGATTAAACAACAGAAAATTAAAGTGTCAAGTGAACAACAGAGAGAGACCCAAATTATTCTTGATGGAGCTGAGAACCTAAGAAGACAAATAGAAGAATTCATAAGAGTCAGAAAGAAGAAGAAGAGAAGTAGAGAAAGGAGAGTGACAGAAGATGTAGAATAGAGAGAGAAATTCTACCACAATAACCTAGTGATGATACCCTTCCAAATGCATATTTGTAATACACATTATTCCATTCCTCTTTGGTGCGCCTGATTAGCTTGATCAAGTTCCAAGTGTTCTTTTCTCTAACTCCCTTTTTGTTGCGATGTGCACATTACATTCCTCATTTGCATGGCTCATTTTATCTGATTCTTTCTTCATGCACATGTCACTAAACCCATTTTTGTGGTAGTGTATATGGGACAATGAAAAATATTTAAAATTTATGGTTCACTTATAAAGTAATAGAAAATTACTTAAGATTTTAGCTTTTGGAATAAATAAATCAATTATGTTCGTCACCTCGGCTCCTGAACGGGTCGGATGTGCCAAATACTTAGGAATGATGGGAAAGCTGGATTCGGATCACCTTTGCGCGTCAAGATCTCCTGGACCAGCGGGTAGAGGAGGAGGTCGGGGCTTGAGGTCTTCCCGGGTTGGCGATGTGAAATTGGGGGGGGGGGAGGGGGGACACCTGCAAAGACTACGACGTTCTAGTCAGCGTCCGTACAAGGTGGCTGGTAGGGTAAAGGATAGGTGTTGTACCTGGGGGAGGGGTAGGGCCCACCCCTTATATAGTCTGTACGTGGATGGGTCCCACAAGGACAGACCCACCTTCCAGGAAGCTTCCTTCCTTCCTAGCTGTCAGACGCCACGTGAGAGGGGAGGTGACATTCAGGTTGCCTCCCGGTTCAAATCACGTGAGGCTGCCTGGTCGGTCGGCCACTCGGATACGGGTATTGGGCCAACTGGACTGGGCCGTAACAGTGCCCCCAATGCGCCAGCTATGGTCGTTAGCACCGTTGCTGGCGTATTCCATTCTACATTCTCCTTGGTTGGGTTCCCACGTAGTCGGCCGCTCGTGATAGGGATGTGCCCCTTACGTGCGTGCAGGTTTCGTCAGTTCCAAGAGAACGTTACTCGTTGCCTCGTTCTTCGCGCCTGGCATTTAATGCCATTATGACTGATTTAGAAACCTAGATAAAAAGTCTATTCTGCCCCTGCCTTTTGCGCTTCTCCATGTCAGTTATTCTTCAGTTTTCATTATTTGTGTTTCATTTTCTTACTACTTCAGACCATTCCTGCATCCTTCTGAATCCCTTTCGCTCTTTCCCTTGCATTTTCCTTTCTGTTCTCCTCAATCCGCTCCTGCTTCACTACGTTCCTTCAGAGATTACCATTTCCTGATTGCAATTTTCCTGGTAAGCATCTTTTCTTGGTATTATCACAAATGGATGAATGTTACTTTGCTATTGTTATTACTGCTTGCTTTGTTACTATTTCGTGTTTTATGTTCCCTTAGGTTGTCCATGCCCTCTTGCTTATGCCATGCCACCGTTAGTTAGGTTTTACGAGGGGTTACCATTAGATTTGTAGTTTTCTAGCCTTTGCTTAACTGTAGATGAATCTACTGTAACACGTAGAGTTAGTTCCAGCTTTACTGGTTTTTCAACCTCCCGAAGTTATTAACTAAGTGGTGCCCCCACTGTAGGTATGGCACAGCCTCCCCTTGCGAGAGATCCCAAAGATCGGTATGTCTGGGTCACGTCAGACGTGAAGGATACCCCTTCGCGAATAACTCTCGAGGAGCACACGGAGTTTCGTCAAATCGACCAACTTTGCGGGGGAGGTCCCGAGGAAGATCGCTATGACGTGTTCGTTCCTACGAACCGGAACGGATATGTCATCTTAACTTAAACACCACCTGAGTCACTGACTGGATCTGGATATACAAGGCGATGTTCGCCAGCTTGGGGGTTTGCATCCCCTTCTCCCCCTTCCAAACGGTGCTACTAAACCTGTGTGATGTGGCACCGTCGCAGTTGCACCTGAGTAGCTGGGCCTCCATCCGATGCTTCAAGATGGTATGTGAGTACTTGGACCTGCCGGTCTCAGTAGAGGTTTTTTTGTGGCTCTTTATCTTGACGAATCCTTCCAAAGAAGGGAAAGCCAAAAAAGGATACATGTCTTTCTGGGCGGCCCAAGGCAGGAGGATCTTTGGCTTGTTCGAAGATTCTTTTCATGACTTTAAGGGAAAGTACTTCAAGGTACGTCCTACCAATGGCCAGCACCCGTTCTGGCTAACCTTGGAGGGAGAGCACCTTATCCCAACCTATTGGAGTTTTGGCGCTGGGGCCAACGCCTTCACGAAGGTGACTTACAAAGGCTTGACCCAACAGAATAAGAACATTACCGACGTGCTGTTGGCTATTTTTGGTAAAAATAACGTCAATCCTCACCTCTTGATGGGTGATCGTGAGATGGGTAGGAGT
Source organism: Arachis hypogaea (assembly GCF_003086295.3). Classification (NCBI taxonomy): domain Eukaryota; kingdom Viridiplantae; phylum Streptophyta; class Magnoliopsida; order Fabales; family Fabaceae; genus Arachis; species Arachis hypogaea. The sequence continues at coordinate 28,799,884 of NC_092050.1, forward strand.
TACATAGGTGTGTGGTCGGCTGGCCGTAGATTCCTTGTTTCTTATGCTTGACTTATTTGTTTATTTCATATCTTGTTTAACGAACTCTTATGTGTTTCCTCGTTTTAGTGTCCATGGCTGCCGAGACGATCGGACTTGAAGATTTGATGGCCCGTTTTCTTTCAGGTCATAGTGACAACAGTTCTACCACCCTTACTGCCGAGGCGCCGCCTTCACCTACACCCGAGGTTCAGTCAGCTCCTCCTCCTCCAGGACCCGCCGGCCCCAGCGCTACTGCTGCTCCTAGCAGTAGCATGATCCCCCTTTGAAGAAGAGCCCAAATTGACGGGCCCGATGCGCTCGACCTTACGATCGTCGAGAATCTCGTAAGAGGACGTCGACCTCTAGCCCTGAAGGGACACTTACTATAATGGAGAAGAATTGTGATGCTGGGGGGTTTATCGACTCACAGCTCATGCCGGGTACCGACGAATTCTGCCATGGGGAGATTTAGCTGCTCAAGCTAGCTGGTTCTACCAGTGTATGCTCAGGGCCGCGACCATCGCGAGGAGGGCAGAGCCCGTCTTGGCCCAGGCTGGGGTGCTAGACGGGAAGTACCGCTCATCACTGCGGGAGGTTGCAAGCCTGAAAGCCGAAGTGGAGACCTTAAAGGTGGAATTGGCTGACATTAAGGTGAAGCTAAAAACTTCTGACACGACCGTGGCCCGCCTTACCGAGCGGGAGATGACCCTGGAGAGCCAGTTTGCCTCTTCCCGTGGTTAGACTTCTGCAGTGAAGCCAAAGTTTCTGGCCTGGAGGCCAAGTTTGAGGAGGCCGTCAAGTCGGTGAGGGATGCCAAGACAGAGGTTGCGAGGCTGAAGGGGGAGGTCACCGGTTTGAAGAAGAAGAACAAAGAGACATTCAAGAATGCTCGCGAGGTGATTTCTGGGACCGAGGAAGCAATCAAGGCCCAGGTTTCTTTCTCCTGATTTTGACACCTCCGCAATTGGCGCTTTTAAGACTATAAGGAATGGTCAGATTATTGACATCCCGAAGAAGTGATTTGTAGATACTTAGTCTTTTCTACCGTGGTGGTCTTTTGTATACTTTGGATATTTTTATACCCGAACTTTTTACCATTTTGGTGGTTAAACAATTAATTTTAAGGCCGACTCATGGCCGTTATCAACGGTTAATTTTAAATCCGACTTGTGGCTATTATTATACCGCTTAAATTGCGTGGCCCTTACTTCGATAGCCGTCAAATAGTAGTCACGATCTTATCAGCTCCTGGGATGATCAGTCCCGAGGTGCCGTTTTAATAACAAATTTCATGAAAGTAAAACAACTGAATCATGTATTAAAAACAGCAAATTGAAAACGAGATGAAAATTTAAACGAAACACGATTAGAGCATACTTAGCGGCAACCTAAAAAATGGGACAAGTAAACAAAAACGGGTGTTCCTAGATAGGTGATTGGGCTGGTCATGGGGCCTGTTGCAGATTTTTAGGAGTAGAACCTCTTCAGGTTTCCTGCATTCCACGTCTTGGGTACCTCTCTTCCATCCAGTCGTTCTAGCTTGTATGCCTCATTGCCAACGACCTCTCTTACCCTGTATGGGCTTTCCCAGTTAGCTGCCAATTTTCCTTCCCCAAGGGTCGGTAGGCCCACGTCGTTGCACCGTAAAACCAGGTCGTTTGGTTCAAAACTTCTCTTTAGGACTTTGTCATTATATCGTAGGTTTATTCTTTGTTTCAACGCCATTTCTGACAGGTGAGCCATCTCCCTGGTCTCATTGACCAGATCTTTCTCAACCACTTCCTCGACTCCACCAAGGAGTAACCGTGGGCTTGTCTCCCCCACTTCCACGAAGATCACTGCATCGACTCCATAGGTAAGTCGGAAGGGCGTTTTTCCGGTGGAGGATTGTGGTGTTGTTCTGTAGGACCATAAACTGATGCAAGTTCATCTGCCCATCCTCCTTTCTTCCGGTCAAGCCGTTTCTTAAGGCCCTGGAGGATGACTTTGTTTGCGGCTTCAACTTGGCCTTTGGTTTATGGGTGTTCTACTGACGAAAACCACTATTTTATCCCTAGGCCAGTAAGGAATTCACCGAATCTCTTATCGGCAAACTATGTCCCATTGTCTGATATTATGACCTCCGGAATTCCAAATTCGTAGATCACTTGCCTCCACATGAAATTTCTGCAATTGGCTGATGATATGCTGGCCTCGACCCACTTAGTGTAGTAGTCAATGGCCACGATCAGGTATTTCACCTGCCCGAGACCTACTGGGAAGGGCCCCCAAAAGGTCAACCCCCTACTTGCTGAAAGGTCGGGAGGCTATCAATAACCTTAACTCGGCTGCCGGGGTCCTATAAAAGTTGGCGTTTTCTTGACACTTCTTGCATCTCTTCACGAATTTCTGGGAGTCCGACATCATCGAGGACCAGAAGTAGCCGGCCCTAACGATCTTTCGGGCTAAGGCCTTTCCACCTATATGGTGGCCACAACATCCCTCGTGGACCTCGCTGAAGACATAGTCCGTCTGATCGGGGCGCAGGCACTTCAGCAGGGGCTGACTCAGTCCTCTTTTGAACAGTTGGCCCTGTACTATCGCGTACTTGGCCGCTTCCCTCCTTATCACCTTTGCTGCCCTTTCATCATTAGGGAGCTTACCTTTTTCCAAGAAGTTGGTAATCGGATCCATCCACGAGGGGATATCGGTTGCTTGGGTTACACACAAGGTAAGCGTTGGTTCCTTTACCAATCCTTGGATCAGGGATCGGTTTCCCGACCCAGGCTTCGTGCTTGCCAACTTTGATAGGAGGTCGGCTCATGTGTTTCTTTCTCTTGGAACGTGCTGCATCATGACCTCATCGAATTCCTTGCTCAAAATTTTGACCCTTTCCAAGTATTTCTCCAACAAGTAATCTCTGACTTGGTAGGTTCCATTGATTTGGGAAGTGACGACTTGAGAGTCACTGTTTATCTCTACCTTGGTTTCTCTGACATCTTTCGATAGGAGCAGACCTCCTATGAGGGCCTCGTATTCTGCTTGGTTGTTAGAGACTGAGAAATTGAACTTGATGGACTGTTCATATACCATTCTCGTCAGGCTTTCGAGGATTATTTCTGCCCCCCCCCCAAACGTCTGGTTGGAAGCTCCGTCAACATGGAGTTTCCATCACATGTCTGGGGTCTCGTGAGGGTCCCCGGTCACTTCCACTAGAAAATCGGCCATCGCTTGGGATTTAATTGCGTGCCTGGGCTCTTATTGCAGGTTGTACTAGGATAGTTCGACTGTTCAGGTCATCATCCGTCCCGCTAGGTCGGGCTTTTGCAGTACCTGGCGAATGGCTTGGTCAGTCCTGACGGCGATCTGACGCCCCTGGAAGTACTGCCTTAACCTTCGAGATGAGATCAGCAGTGCGTAAGCAATCTTTTCTAACTTGCTGTACATTAGCTCCGCACCTTGTAGTGCTTTGCTGATGAAGTAGACCGGCTACTGGATATTTCCCTCTTCTCAGACGAGGACAGCCGCCAAGGCTTCTTCGGTTACTGCCAAATATAGGAATAGCATCTCACCGTCTTTGGGTTTACCTAGGACTGGTGGTGTTGAAAGTATGTCTTTGAAGTGGTTAAAGGCCTCTCCACAGGCCGGGGTCCACTCGAAGACTATCCCCTTCCTCATGAGGTTGAAGAAGGGGAGAGCTCTGGCTGGCGATGCGCCGAGGAAACGAGATAGGGCTGTCAGCCTTCCGGCTAATCTCTGCACGTTCTTGACGCACCTCGAACTCTTCATTCGCATAATAACTTCACACTTGTCGGGGTTCGCCTCAAGCCCCCTCTGGGTTATCATGAATCCGAGGAACTTCCCGGCTTCCATGGCAAAATCGCATTTGAGGGGGTTAAGTCTCATGTTGTGTCTGCTAAGAGACGCGAACACGGTCTCTAGGTTGCTGATCAAGTCTTCTGGTTGGCTGGTCTTTACCAAGATATCGTCGATATATACCTCCACTGATTTTCTGATTAGATCATTGAAGACCTTGTTCCTTAGTCTCTGGTAAGTCGCTACTGCGTTCTTTAGTCCAAATGGCATTACCTTGTAGAAATAGGTGCCTCCCGACGTTATAAACGCTGTTTTTTCCTCATCAGGTCGGTGCATCGATATCTGGTTGTACCCTAAATACGCATCCATGAAGCTTAAAAAACGATACCCTGCTGTCGTGTCTACCAGGGCGTCAATGTTGGGAAGAGGGAAAGAGTCCTTAGGGCATGCTTTGTTGAGGTCTGAATAATCTACGCACATCCTCCATTTTAACGCCTTTTTGATGAGGACCACGTTCGACAGCCATGTCGAGTATTCAAGTTCTCTGATGAACCCAGCTTCTAACAGGCTGGCCGTTTGTTTGGCCACCTCGTTAGCTCTCTCTTGGAACATTTTTCTCTGCCTCTGGGCAACGGGCTTGGCGTCCGATGTTATGGCAAGCCGATGGGACATGAAAGTCGGGATCTACTCCAGGCATGTTATAAAACCTGGTTAATTGATGACTAATTAGTACATGAATGAGAATTTATTATAGAAAGCCAAAAATGTAATTTTTATGGATTAATATGATAGAGGAGATTGAGACGAGAATTTCGATACCAATTTTATAGAAATCGGCCCAAGATTGGACCGAACGGGCCAAACCGGGCCAACCGGACCCATATTGGGCCCTTGGCCCAACCAAACTAAACCGAAAACCCTCATTTCAGCACTCTCTCTCCTCACTAAACACAAGAACACGCTGAAATAGAGTAAGGGAGGAGAAGAACACTCTCTCAAAGTTCTACCTCTCATTTGATCTTCAAACCACCATAACTTTTGATCCGGAGCTTCGATTGTCGCACCATTTATGGCCACACGTTCACTGCGAAGAGCTCTACAAAGTCCACTACTTTATTCTTTAGGTAAGCCACGATTTTAGTCCAATTTTCTCAGCCTTAAATTCGAATTTAATGGGTAAAAGTGTTGAGATTTTGGGCTCTTTGATATTATAGGGTCCAACTAGCTTGAAGAAGAAGAGAAATATTGTCTCCTTGATCCTTGGGTGTGGTAAGATTCTCAATCCTAGTGGAATTTATTGATTTATGATGTTGGGTATTGAGTTATTGTGTTTGATTGTGATAATTGTGGCTTAGGTAGTGTGTATGTGAATATTGAAGCTTGATTGAGATCTTGGAAAGCTTGGAAAAGGGCTTTGGTGTGATAAAAATCTGTTCTTGGAGGTGTTAAAGCTTGGTGAGCTTGTAAAAAGTGATTTGGAGGTGTTCCGGGTTAAGCGAAAAAGCGGCTAAGGTATGGTCTCGGTTTCCTGTATCTAAAATGTAATGTGGTGTAAAAACTTAGGCTAGAGGCCCTATGATAGGTTTTGAATGGTTGATGTTGCTGAATGGTTGAACTCAATTGTATGGTCATATATGTGATTATGAATTTTAATAAATTGGTGGTGTGATGCATGAGAGATATGCATGTTTTGATATATGATTGATACTTGGTTGAAGTTGAAATGTGGGTGAAACCATGTTGAGAATGAGGGTGGTGATGACTGTATGTATTAATGATTGATTGGAAATGGTGTTGTTGGAAATTGGAATGAGAAAAATATATGTAACATGGTATTGTGTTTTAAATTGGATTATTTGATGAGATTGGTCAATATGGTAGGTTGATGGTTATGGTTTTGATCAAAATGTTAATGTATGAGTTGAGGAGGCTTGAGGTTGATTTTTGGTATGTTTTGATTGATTTTAACAAAGGGTTGGAATTGGTTGTTTTGAAAAGGGCACTTTGTGGTTTTTTATGAAAATATGGTTTTTGGGCATACTTTGACGGAGCATAACCTGGACTCCGGATCCCCGTTTTGTACCAAACTTGTTTAGAAATAAAATTGGATCTGGGATGTTTATGCCGTTCGAAGAACGGGTGAAAATGATTTGAAACGAAGAAGTTATGCCCGTCGGAAGATTGGGGTTTGAAACTGTAAATTTTATAGCTTTTTAACTTTAAAAAAAATTTTGCAGAAAGCACTCCCACGCGTAGGCGTGGCCGACGCGCACGCGTCGTTTTCAAAGTTTCACTACCCACGCGTGCACGTGGCCCACGCGTACGCGTCGATGGGCTAAAATAGTTGCCCAGCCAAAACGCACCCACGCGTACGTGTGGCTGACGCATAGGCGTCACTTGGTTTTTCTCCCATCCACGTGTGCACGTGGAAGGACGCGTACGTGTCGCTGTGTTTTGATGCATGCCATGCGTGTGTGTAGGCGACACGCACGCGTGACCCTGTTTTCATCCCAAAGTTGATTTTTGAGTTTTTAAAGCCAAATTTCATACTTCTAAGCCTCCGATCTCACCCCTTATGTCTTAAAACTTGATGATATGCCTAGCAATGAGAAGGGCTAGTAAATGTGGTAACTTGTGGATGAAGAAAGGGGAGAATTAATGATGAATGATGATCAAGGATCATTGTATAAGATACGGAGGATGAATGTGGAAGTGCTTGGTATGCCATGAGTCGAAGGGCTGTAATTGTTAATGAATTGGCTGGTTATGGATTGTATTATGGGCCGAATGGCTGAGATATGGCTGAGCTATTATTGAATTATGGCTAAGTATGATTGCATATATGTGTATTGAATAAAATGTGAATCTTGCACTTCCACTATCTGAGATACGAGTTTCCTTGGGAGAAAGCAGTGGCTAGCCACCATGTGCTCCAGGTGGAGACTCGATACTCTGCTGACCCTATGTCGTAAGTGTGGCCAGACACTATGAAAGTTCCGGATGAGCTCGCTCCCGTGAATATACACCAGTGAGGGTGTTGGATATGAATTATGACTTATGATTGAGTATAACTTGAGTTGGGGATGTACGACAGAGGGACAGTCCAATAGTTAGCTACCAGGACTTGTCGGGTTGGCTATATAACCGACAGATGATATCATCAACCATTAGGACAGGCATTCATCATATGCATACTATGTGAATTGTTTGGAATTGCCTAATTGACTGCATATTACCTACTAATTGTCTAAATATCATAACTGCTTCCTATCTGTATATCTTCTTGTCTGATATAATTGTGTTTGTTATATTATATTACTGCTGGCGGTTGGGAGGTGTGGAGGAATTGAAAAGGAAAGTATTAGTTAGACTGAAGATCTTTAGTCAGTTGCCATTTATGGTTTAGTCTGTTTATAAGCTTTGAATTATCTAGTGGAAGTTCTAGGATTGCCTTCGGCTATGGGTATTGTTACCATACTAAGAACCTCCGGTTCTTACCTATCCGGATTTTGTGGTTTTTAAATGCAGGACGTGAGGTTTCTCGCTGAGGCATGCTGGAGACTTCTGGACTTAGCAAAGATCCTTGTTCTCGGGACTTACTTTGGTTTTATGTTTTTGCTTAGATACTTTTATCTGCACTAAATAATGTATATAATTATACTGTTTTGACTCCTCTTAGAGGTTGTTTTGGAGAATAGGTTTTGTATTTCACCCTTTGGGTTTCTTTTGGGTTCCTTGCTATATATATATATATATATATATATATATATATATATATATATATATATATATATATATATATATATATATATATATATATATATATATATATATATATATATACTTGTAAATACTTTTATGCTCGGACCAGTTATCTTCACAAACCAGGTCTTGAGTCTTGATATTCATATCTTTGGCACTCTTTTGTTTATGGTTTTGTGTTAGTATATCTTTTGTCGGTCTTGTTACGTTATCGATCGGAGTGTTGCGCTTTTCAATTTAACGGTCTTGTTTTATCCCTTTTTCTTCAAAGGCTCCTAGTTATAAACATTCTTCACAATACTATACGTACTAAATTTTATTTTTAGAGGTCTTAATACCTCGTCACCTCTGTCTTATGACTTAAGCATAAGCCTCTGTGTGGTAGGGTGTTACACATGTTGGCTGGCGTCCAGGCGAACAGGTCATTGTTTGCCCTTATGGAATTCATGAGGGGCTCCTTCAGGTTGTAGGGGAGGTTCCTATTTACAAATGTAAATTTCCCTTTTGCGTCTCCTACCCTGAACTTCTCCAGATCTCCCTCGGGTTCGGGCCTCGTTTGTCATCAATCCTAGCATCTAAATTGGCTAGGAAAACCCCAGCTGCTTCTTTCGATTTCTTCCTTAGGGAGAGGCTGGCGTTGTCGCACGCAACCGCCGTTTCTATGTCCCCCCTAAGGGATTCCACCGATCCATCATCAGCAACAAATTTCATTACCAAAAGCTTAGTGCATACCACAGCAGAGAATTCATTGATTGTTTTCCTCCCCAGGATGATATTGTAGGCCGTTGAGTCACTTAGTATGACAAACTCTGCCATTACTGACCTCTTTCCTTGCCCTTTTCCTATACAAACCGGGAGGGAGACTACCCTGTCGGGTTTTATGAAGTTGTCCCCTAGGCCGATCACTCTTTGCTGATGTGTTTTTAGGTCGTTTTCTCGGAGCCCCAGGGCATTGAAGACGTTCCTGAACATAATATTGGATTCGGCGCCGGTGTCAACGAGGATTCGTTCGACCAGGCCTGTTCCGACTCTTGCCGTGATCACCATGGGGGGAATTCTCCGAGACGTCATGGAACCACTTGTCCTCTGGCCCAAATGATATCCTTGGAGCTTCCTTGGGTGAGGTCCCCTGGCTGCTTGACAACACGGCCAAGATCTTAGCGTCCTTCTTTGCTGCGGACTTTGACCTGGGGGTGCGTCCTTTCCAACCACAACGTTAATGACAGTAAGGCCGCGGTCATTGTCCTCGTTGGGCTCCTCTCTCAGCCTCACGGCTCGGCCCTTGTTCTCTTCAGAGCGTTCGTGCTCTCTCCTCCTGGGTTCCCGTATGAATTGTGAGAACTCTACTAGTTTACCTTTGCGAATGGCTTGTTCCAAACCATCCTTTAAATCAAAGCAGTTCTGGGTTTTGTGGCCGAAGCCTTTATGGTAGTCACAGTACAGGCTCTTGTTCTCGCCCGTTCTGTCCTTGAGTTGTCGGGGCTTCGACAAGATGCCCTTGTCCACCGACGATCGGAATTGTTAGAGGGGTATAGTTCGTAAACTTTCCAATCCGGAGGAATGGCTTGAAAGGCTTAGCTGGTCCTCCGTCCTTGGAGGGTTCCTTCAGCCTCTCGCCGTGCCCGGGCTGACGGGGAATGGGTTGGGCCGGTTGCCGTTTATTGGCTGCCATGATCTGGCTCACCTCCTCGTCACTGATGTACTCTTTTTGCAATGCTCTGGATCTCCTGCATGGTCCACACAGACTTGGTGGTGAGGTATTTCCTGAAGTCTTCGTTCGACAGCCCGTTCATCAGACATAGGCTGGCCACCGAGTCGGTCAGACCATCGATCTCCAGACACTCGTCGTTGAACCTGTCAAGGTACTTCCTGGTAGGCTCCTCGTTTCTTTGTGTTACACCTAGAGGTTGATTGGCTGCTTGGCTTTGGCGATACGTGTGGTGAATTGTGAAAGAAAGCTACGCGTTATGTCCGAGAAGGTCGTCACGGACCCTTGCGGTAGCGCATTGAACCATCGAATTGCCGGTCTTGCCAGGGTTACGGGGAAAGCGCAACACCTTACCTCATCGCCCACACCCTCGAGGTTCATCCTGGCCTCAAAGGCCCTTAGGTGTTCTTGAGGGTCTTGGGTTCCATCATATCTCATGTCCGTTAGCTTATCGAAGTGCTTCGGCAACCGGACCTCAAGAATAGAGTGGTGAAAAGGGGTTGCTCCCAAGATTATAGGGTTTCATCACCTTCTCGGCCTCTCTCTGCTCTCTTCTCGGTCTTCTGCCTCAGCATGAGTCGCGAAGGGTCGAGTCTAGATTATGGGGTCTTGTCGTCTTATCGGTATTTCCCTGCTTTCGCCTTGGCCGTCTGACTCAGCATGGGCTGGGGGAGACCGAGCAACCGTTCTACGCTTGGAATGTTCATTCCTCTTGGGACTTCTCCCCCGGGGTTCCACCCTTGGCGGAGGAGATCGGGTGTGAGGGCTAGGTCGGTAACGGTCCCTGGCCGCGAGCTCCCTCTCGAGATTTTGCACCCGGTGATGCAGCTCCTACATAATTCTCGCGCTGTCGCCCCCCGTTCCCCCGAAAGGATGCCTTTCACGAGAGCGGGAGGGGGTTCGTTCCTGTGAGAGGGGGATCTCGTGCGCTCGCGAGAGGATGCTAGGGAGGCCGCCCAGCTCGTACGGTGAGCGCCCTCTTCCTCGCGCACCTCACCTCCTTCTTGCCCCTCAACCGACCCCAACAGGAAGTCCATTAATGCCAGCGGTCCCCACAGACAGAGACAATGTTCGTCCCCTCAGCTCCTGAACGGGTCGGATGTGTCAAATACTTAGGGATGATGGGGAAGCTGGATTCGGATCACCTTTTCGCGTCAAGATCTCCTGGACCAGCGGGTAGAGGAGGAGGTCGGGGCTTGAGGTCTTCCCGGATTGGCGATGCGGAATGGGGAGCCACCTGAAAAAGGACTCCGAAGTTCAAGTCAGCATTCGTACAATGCGGTTGGTAGGGTAAAGGATAGGTTTCGTACCTGGGGGAGGGGTCGGGCCCTCCCTTATATAGTATGTATGTGGATGGGTCCTACAAGGGCAGACCCACCTTCCAAGTAGCTTCCTTCCTTCCTAGCTGTCAGATGCCTCGTGAGAGGAGAGGTGACATTCGGATTGCCTCCCAGTTCGGATCACGTGAGACCGCCGAGTCGGTCCGCCACTCGAATACGGGTATTGGGCCAACTGGACTGGGCCAGAATAAGTTAAAAATTATATATATATATATATATATATATATATATATATATATATATAAAAGAAAAAAAGCTTATATGATTTTTGTCAAAATTATTTTGAATTTAATTCATCATGAAAAATTAATGCTACACATATTAAAATATAAAGCTCGGACATTATTAATTCAGTAGATAAAAAAGTTAGTTAATAATGTAAGGGTGCAAATAAGTCATATGCCACTAGATAAAAATTAGGGTTAAGTACAATTTTGGTCCTAACGTAGAGGCTGAAAATTTATTTCATCTTCTGCCTTTTTTTTGCTACAAAATGGTCCCAAAGGTTTCAGTTTATTTTAAAATCGTCCTTCGAACGAAAATACCCTTCCCCCCTTCTTCCCCAAAATCCACTGGTAGCAGAACCACCACCATCACCAAATCCCAATAATCAGATTCAAGATTATTCAAATACAGAAATTAACAACATTAAATTCAACAACAAAATTAACACATAACAACAATGAAATTAGAAAAAATAACAAATCAAAATCAAAATCAAAAACAGAATCAGAAGTTAAAGTAAAGCAAAAACAAAGCAGAAGCAAAAACAGATGCAGAAGCAGAAGAAGAAGCAGATCCAGATGCAAATGCAGATGTAGAAGAAGTAGATCCAGATACAGAACCAGAATCGGAAGCAGAAGCAGAAGCCGAAGCCGAAGCAGAAGCAAAAAGGGCGAAACGGTAAGCAGAGTAATGGCAAATCACAGGCGACAGTGCAGCGATGTGACGGTGCGGCGGTGCAGCTTCCCTCCACCCTTCTTCCCTCCCCCTCCCGTTTCTCGCGTCCCCTTTCCCCGTTCTTTCTCCCCTCTCATGGCCTTTCTTTCTTTTTTTATTTATTTTATTTTATAATTTTTTAATAAGGGGTAATTTGGTAATAAAAAAATAAAATTGGTAAAAAGGACGATTTTAAAACAAACTGAAATTTTTGGAACCATTTTGTAGCGAAAAAAAGTCGGGAACAAAATAAATTTTTAGCCTCTACGTTAGGGACCAAAATCGTACTTAACCCTAAAAATTATGAATTATTTGTAAACAAAATAAAACCAAAAAAAAAAAAGAAAAATATTTCATAAATCACAAAAATGATTTGTGTATGCAGATAATAAATACTTTTTTCCTGATAAATCTAGAACTAACTATATAAATATGATGTAGACTGCTCTGAAAGAAAACCTCTACCATAAGAAAATGATGTATACTGCTCAATTAATAACCAAAGTTCGTTTCTAAGATAAATTAAAACACTGATCTTTTTAATCTCTGTGTGTATCTTTGGCGGAAAAAATATATCAAGAGGTCGATCAGTTCTAAAGGAATCACAACATTTGCAATTTTGCATGAAAAAGAAAAAGAAAAGGAAAAAAAAAAAAGAAGTGCGGCTGCCGCCTGCCGACTGGTTAACATAGATAGCGGATAATGACTTCCAAAAAAGCGTTCTAAATTTAACTGAAAAAGTTTTCTTTAATTATTAACGGAATATATGTGGGAAATAATAGGAACGGTATTTTTTGTTTTTAAATAAAAACTAGTATATATACGGATTGATAGCATTAAGTTTTACTGCTACTGCGTAATTATTTTTTTTATTTATAATATCTGTTAATTTAATGATCTTTATAATATTAAGAAAATATATAAAAAAAAATGAAGAAGGCCATCAACAATAAATTGATTAGGTAGCTAGTTAAATTGCCCGTTTCAATGGCAACGGCCCACAATATGTGCAACAAACAATATAACAATCACTACATACCCAAAATAATAAGTGTTTTTATAATATGTGTCTTACGATGAAAAAAGAGAGAAATTAAAGAAATTTATATAATTAACAAGAATTAAGAATTGAGTTATTTTTTGAGTAAACTATTAAAAATGTTTTCAAAAAATTTAATTGCTAAAAAAATATTCTCAACAAATAAAAAATTACATCAAAATATCTAAAAATACAAGAAAAAGTGTCCAGACCTAAATAAATAAAAAGCTAAGACAGACTTAATATTAGAATATTGTTATGATTTCTAAATTTTTTGAAAATATTTTTGCTGTTTAAATTTTGAAAAAATATTGTTGTCAATGACTAATTTTAAATATTATTTACTATAATTTATTTATTTGTTTTACTAATTGATGAGGAAACTATCATCATTCGGAAATAGGATACTTTCATTACTTTGGCAAAGATTAACTTAAACACAATTTCTTTTTCTTCTTACAGAAAGTCACGGACGAGATAATTAATTAATTATCCAAATTTGTATTGTCGTAGTGATGTATCTGATGACGTTTTCACGTAGATTTTAGTGACTAATTGAGGTTGTTTTACTCTGAAATGAAAAAAGTCAAAAACTAAAAACGATTCAAAGTGAAAGACCATGTAGGGACGTATCACGTATGTTGGCCGACGTAAACAACAGAAATTTGATGACGTGAGTTGAAGCCTTGCGCTGATGTAACAGATGATGTCATATATTTATTGGTCAGGTGTGTACTAATTGGACTTGTTGGTTTATTTCTGACTTGTGCACGTGGTTTGGTGCGCCATATGACATTATGACTCTGTGAGTTAGTTTTGCACTTTTGTCACGAGCGAAACATCTATTCCCGTTATTTTACGGATCTAGCTGTCGGCTACTTCTTTTACATATTATTTTACTGTTAGTGAATCAATTATATATTGAGTGATTTAGTAATTAATAAATTTCTGAAGCATTTTATGACACACAATTTGTAAGCGATGAATTGTTAGGAGAAATTTTTTTATATTTTTCTATAAGAAATTCGTCAAAGGTGTATAGGGGAGAAATATTTTTTAAAAGTGTAATTCACAAGAACGTATATTGACTGTTAGAGGCGTATTGTCAATTTGTGAAAATAAATTATAAATTTGATAGGAACGTATTGTAATTCTTTTATTAAAAAATATAATTAAAATATATAAAAGCTAAGGGAGAAGAGAACGTTAGTGCATTTTCATTAAGATTCATTAGGAGTATAAGTAATATTTTATGGAAAAACCACTATTTTTATCTATGATAGTTAGAAAGCCGACAAAATTATTCATGAAAAAATAAAATTAATATTTTATCTATAAAAGATGAGTTTTGTGTGATAAAAATATCAAAATATTAAATTTTAAGTTGACTTGATTAACAAATTATTCAATTTTTTTAAATTACTTGTATCCTACTTTTACCATCATTAATACACACTCCAACCCCACCCCTACCTAGCACCCATTAAAATTTTGGCCATTAACACCACTCTGGCACTCTCTCATTGTCACTGCCATTGTCACTGCCACCGGATCTTACTTTGTCCTAACTTTTATCAACGAGCAATACAGGAGATCCAGAATTCTATATCTGTGTGAGCTGTTGAATTGTTCTTTCTCCTCTTCTTTGCCATTCAATCATCTTCCTTTGCAGATAGTTAATCACAATTATGCTTTCCTAATCATTGATTAATAATTATTCAAAATTGCTCACCCATTCTAGTGCGTGTGATTCTCAACTTCGTCCTAAATTGTATTTTTTTTTTTTTTAGGTTTTCTCATTTCAAATCACAACAGAAAGCAAATTAGAGTCTAGTCAAACTTTTAGTCTAGTATTTAAAAATGGCCAATGCTACCATGATGAAGAAGTTATTCTTCTTCAACGGCTGAAACGACGTGGAGGAGCTATATTTACGAAATGTGTAACGTTGTTCCTGAAATGGAGGTATAGACTGTGGAGTCAAAGGATATGCAGTCCGTGTCACAGAAGGGGATTAATTTGGTTAGAGTTATTTATCCCTAATGATGATGATTATGATGTTGGGGTTTTTTGTGTAGGCCCAATATATAGGTTTTGTTATGTTGTGGGATGGGCTCTTTGATTCGGTTTTTTGATCGTTAAAATTAAGAGTTAAAGTTTTTGTGAGTTGGATAGAGAAAAAAATTTTTGGTGAAAAAGATTCTTAATTTTAAAAGTAGAAAACAAAAATACAATGGTAGTTGCTAGCAATTGTTAACTTAACAAGGAAAATATATAACACAATACAAAAAAAAAAAAGAAAAGAAAATATGTAACAAAAAAAACTTAGGAAAATTATAAATAGAATTCAGCATGTTGTTCAGAGTCACTGTAATTTTGATAATTTGAAAATTGATAAGATTTAAGATTTTAAATAATTAAAAAATTATAACATTAATTTAAAGAAAGAATTATTTTAATTAAAATGTAAGTAGATGTTCATTAAACCAACTAAGAATGATGAAAAAGTATTTATGTATTTTTAGAGACGATAACAATGGTTGTCATTGTTAAATATGGTTTATTTTCTTAATTTATAATTAAAAAAATTCTTGAAGAAGTCATGCTTGTTGTCGGTGTATTTTTGTGTATTCCTATATATTGTTTGGAGATGATGATAATGGATTAAAAAGCAGAATTGAAAAAACTTACAAGCGAGTTCGTCGGGGTTAGGCGAACTCTATAAAATTTATAGAGTTCGCTGGGGATTAGGCGAACTTGCCAAAAAAAGAAAAAACCGTATTTAGGAAATTAAAGTCCAAATATCATGTTGGAAAAAATAATAATTTTTTTTATTTTATAAATGAAAAAAAAATCCTGTAGGATATGTAAGGCACAACACAAGACACACTTGGCAATTGATTTGTGGTCACATTTTGCAAAGGCCGTTGCTACCGTGCTGAAGCCTTTATATTTCAGCAGGTGATAAACTGAGCTGGTGGCATCATCTAATGAACGCGTATTGATGTTGGGAGTGCACGCGCAGACAAAAATTCTTCCGCTGCAGTGGTTGCAGAGAAGCATTTAGGTGAGTTGGGATAATCACGTAGGTCATAAGCTTATATTAAATTATTAATGATAGTTATGTTTTTGAATTGGATTTTTTTGTAGGTTATGGGTATTTTTGGTTGTAATGGTGTGCTTGGAATTTTTTAAGGGGTTATTTTTGTATTGTGTGTGGCCTAACGGTGGAGGAACAGGTTTTTGAAAATATTCCGTTTGAGAGAGAGAAAACTAGCATGTTGATATTAGGCATAGTTAATTGGACCATGTAATATGGGAAAAGGAATTTGTTTCCTTTTGTTATATATACTAGAGACCGACTTAGGAGGCAGAAGAAAAAAAAAATGACTAACATTGAGAGTGACCTAAGCATTGACATGAGTACTATTAAAAATATATTGATAGGGATTGGAATTGAAATTTGAGAGATTAAACTCAATATTACATTTAGTGATTAGAGATTAAAACTAAAATTTTAATTAAGACATAAAATTGTAATCACTTTAATATTTTTAAAAAATTAAGACACAAAAATTAAAATTTTTGAGAAAAAATTAAAATTTTAATAATAATTTTTTAATAATTAAAAATATTTTAATAAGTATTCTCATTTTATATGTATATTTATTTTGAACTAAATAAAATATTAACTAAGATATAACTATATTTTACACCAAATACATCACACAAAGTTAATATTTCAATTTCAATTTTTTCTTCAAATGCAGTCTAAAAGTTATGGTGAAGCCAGTGAATTGGGTTGGGTGGAATGGGTAATAATCTATGAAGCACGGACACTTTGTTGAGTTGTCGTGTCCGCGTGTCGGAAACATTTCGAAGATAACACTCATCGACACTCATTCGACATGCGTGTCTGCTGTATCCAATCGTGTCTTATAAAAAATAAAAAATTCTTCTCCGGACACGTCTGATCACACCTAAATATCATCACGTGTCAGTGTGTCCAGTCTTATTCTTAACATGTATTCTTAAAATAAATTTAGATATAGTATATATTATTATTTATTAAAGCAAAAAATATTTTAAATACTTGATATAATTAAAATAAGATATTAAAAATAATTTAAAAATTTAATATATATTTTAATATCAATAAAATATCAAAATATCATTACGATTTATCTAAAAAATGCTTTATATTTTATATGTATGCGTGTCCCTGTGTCATATAAGATTTAAAATTCGCGTGTCGGCGTGTTCCGTGTCGTGTCGTGTCCCATGTCGTGTCGTGTCCCGTGTCCGTGTCAGTGTTCATGCATCATAGGTAATAATTATTTTTGTTTTTATTTTTTAATTAATCTAACTTTAATAATTGATATTTATAGAAAAATTAATTTAAAATTTAAATGGATGTAATTTAAATTAACAATATTATTTAATTTTAATAAACTAAGCCTTTAAATTAAAAAATAAGCATATTATTTTTATATTTAAATTAAAGATGTTCGAAAAATAAAGATGTCCCAAAAAAATAAAGAAGTAAGCACGTTATGTAAAAAAAAAAAAGCACATATTAAGCTATACAAATATTTTGATAGAGGAAGCATCTTTTTATTTGTTACAACACTATCTCAATCCATTTGTTTTACAAAAATAATCCAACTACAAAAAATATTACTGAGCCTAATAAAAAAAAACTCAAAATTTTAATCCTAATCATTATCACAAAATCATTCTTATCTAATTAATCTTTTTTATGTGTCACACGCTGCAGCTTCTATCTCTAGTTAGAATTGCTGTTTTTTAGAGAACCAGCCAACACGTGTTCACTACAAAATTTCTCCACGTTTCTTCAGCATATAAGTGATATTTTTTCCTCAGGTAAGAAAATTGCGTGATGTAGCTCATTGGTTGACACATAGGTTTGCGTGACTACACGCGCAGACATTGTCTGCTACCAGTGAATGACAAGCTAAGGGTTTGTCTGGAGTGAGTTAATTAGGAGAGTTTAATTATTGTTTAATGACGGTATGTTAGTTATTGGGCTTTTTGGCATTTAATGGGTGAAATTTTTTTTTATTAGACTTTATGTTGAGTTATTTAGTGAGGAATGAATATTGTAGTCTTTTTTATTTGTAAAATATATCTGATCTGTTAAAATTTTTGTACAGAAAAAGAATTTTTTTTAGGTATGTGATCAGTAAAAAAACCGAAAACAAAATAAATGAATATATGGAAATAGTTTTTTAATAAAATAATATTTGATTTCGTTTATAGAAAGAGAATTATATAATTTAAAAATAAAATGTGTGAAGCAAAATTAAAAAAAATATTTTAAATTGAAATTAACATATGAAACTAGTTTTTTTTATTATTTTAAAGATTGATAGAGGGAGAAATTGATTCTAGATAACAATTCTTTTTAATTTACTGTTATACTTCTGTTTATTATATTTTATTAACAAAAAATATCGCTGTTTATGTTGAAATATACTAATTTAAGGATCACTTAAATAATAGATGAATGAAAAGTAAGAAGAAATGAGGGAAGAGTTTATTATTATTATTATTATTATTATTATTATTATTATTATTATTATTATGGATTGAGGGGGGTAGGATTTGTAATTTAGAGTTTAGGATTAAGTTAGGATTGATGCATTTTGGATTGGAGTTAGAGTTTAGATATGTTCTTAAGAATTTAAGATTTAGGGTGCAAAGTTAGGGATTAGGATTTATAATTTAGTTTAATTTTTTGAAAATATTTTTATTTTTATTTTAAAAATGTTATTAAACACATAAAAGTAATAAAAAATATAATTTTATCATTTATTATTTTTACGTTCTTTTACAAATTTTAAAATATAAATTTAAAAATTTTAGTTTTTTAAACCTTTAAACGTATAAAATTATTATGAATTGATTTTTATTATCAATAATATAATTATTTAATTTTTTCAAATCAAATTGTTCCACATATTCATTTACCAAATAACGAGTTTTGAGAAACTATGGTTGTGGTAGAGATTCGAAGTTCCTACTCTAATAATTATTGTTGCGTTTGTTTATAAAGACAGAATACATAGAGACACATAAATACAAAGTCATATTTGGTAGATGAGACATATATAAATAGAAATATTGTGTTCAGAAACACTGAATTAATATATTTTGTATCCATCTTGATAGGAAAGACATTATGATACTAACGAAGAATACAATTTATTTATTTTTTCTATTATTCTTATTAATTTTTCATAATTATATTTTTTATTATTATATTTTTTTCTAAATTTTTTGAATGAAAAAAAAATTAAATTTTTATAATTCATTCTAGTTTATCACCAAACGAAATACAAAAATATTAATTTTTGTATTTATATTCTTTATATCTTATTCTTAATGTCTTATCTTATTCTATTGTAAGAACTAGATGCAGCCTATTTTGCTATGAGAATGGATAATTTTTTATTTTCTTGTTTTTTTTAATTTTAATTCTTTTATTTAGTTCTTCCGAGTTTCTAGTAATAAGACAAAAACCAATCACAATAAAAATAAAAAAGCCCACACCTTTTTCTTTTTTGAGCAAAAGGAGCTCAACACATTAAAGTGGAGCATATAAGGATGTAAAACACAAAAATGAAGCAAGAAAATAAACACCATACAATACGGTATAATTCGTTGTCATCTCCGGTATTGTCATCAACAACTGAACAAATCAACACCATACTTTTCCTTGTAACTCATAAACGACCTATTCTTGATTCCATCAACACCTGTCTCGCAGCTCCGGAATACTCTGCTATTCAGTTTCAGCCAAATATTCCAGATAACTGCAAAGAACCCTATCAGCCACTTCTTTTGCTCAGATTACGATCAGGCACTTCAATCCATCTCTCAAACAGCTCTTTGACAGTCTTTGGAACAACCCAAGCTCTATCGGTAGTCATCAACCAAGCGCACCATACCTGCCATGTAACCTCACAGCCAAAAACAAATGATTCACAAATTCTATTTCTTTTTTGCATAGAACACAAATATTATCACCATGATGTATAATTCCTAGTCCACTGAGCCTCTCTTTAGTGTTGACTCTGCCTACTAAGACAAACCATGCAAACAGTTCAACTTTTGAGGGAACCAATCCTCTCCATATGGTACTGGTGAAGCTATAGCTTGTGATGTCCTCCGAGAGATTCTCTTGTTGTAGCACCTGCACAAAAGAGTTAGTAGAAAAAACACCTGTTCTGTCAGATTTCCTTTCCTCCAACTTTAGTATCTCATTAAATTCTCCCATGAAGAAAAATGAAACTTGACATAAACCCACTATGTAGCTTAACTCCTCCCACATCATCAGTTTCTCACTCCGCAGATGCGCTCCATACACCAAGCAAAATGCACAGTTGAAATTATTTTTTTTTCAACAGGCCCTCAACACAAAGCCAACCATCCCCTTTATAGCAGTTAGATCGTTTAAACAACAAGTCATCCCATATTAACAATAAACCACCAGATGCACCTACTGATTCCACATAATCCCAATCTACCGTGTCACAACCCCACAATCGTACTACATCAAACTTAGTTACTGCCTCTCTCTTAGTTTCAATCAATCCTAGCATATTCATCCTATGATTTTTCTTCAACTCTTTTATCATACTCAGCTTCTCATCCCCTCTTATTCCTCCAATATTCCAACAACTATAAATCATTTAAATGACATTTTACACACCTTGTTCTGTTGTTTGGGCCTGCTCCTCCTAACTTTCTCCTTTTCTTTTACCATCTTTTTTTTTGCCGCAATAGCTTCATTCTGACTTCGTAATATTGCCATAATGTCTTCTTCTTCATCATAAAAAACCGTACCAGACTCCACTGCTAACTTCCATGTTTCCCTGTTTTCAGTTAACTATTCTTCCTGCGTGACTCTCTGCATAGCACTTGGATTTGTATCTTCTGCTTCTGTTTCAGACCCAACATCTTTTGTGATCCTATTTTCGACTGCTACTTCTTTCCCGTTGTTCTCCCTTTCCTGCAGTTGCACCCTTGCACTCCTCTGTTTTCCTGGTCCATTGTTGTTTCCATCATGCCCTCCACTTCCGGCCTTTGGTCACACCCGTTCATATTGTTCTGCCCTTCACCTTCTCCCTTAAAACTTCGATCCTTTTGGATTTTACTCTCTCTCAGGATTGCACCTAACCATTTGATTTCAGACTTTAATTTTTTTTTAAAAAAAGAATTATAACTATTTTTACTATTATTATTATTATTATCATTATTTATTTTTTCGGGTTTTATCTTTTTTATGTCAACACCCAACATTTATTGGACTCCTAAAAATATCATACCACATTTTTTTTTGGACTTCTAAAAAAAAGGCCAACAACAAATTAAGCATCATTAACAAAATATTACTACATCTATATTATTGTCTACCTCTATCACTCACTGGACACACTGCAGGAATTGTCGGGGATCATCGAAGTAACCTGCACACACGTCAATTCTTGAAATGCGCCACCTACTTTTAGCATTTGCTGAAAAATTTCTTCTTCAGCACCATAGCATATCCCTTTAAAAATATGTGATAGCTATCCATTCCTTTTCTTTTCTTTAGTTTTTTATTCAATATCCAGCTTACGTTAAACCAATGCAAATTAATCAATGCGTACAAAAAAATGTGATTATATTTATTTAAATTTTATGTATATATTTGTAAGTAAAAATGGGGTTATGAAATGGAAACAAAAATGGTGAAAGATGATAAATAATAATTAGAATAGAAGAGGAGAGAATTGAAGAAGGGTAGTGAAGTGAAAAAAAAAAGAGAATAACGATTATATGAGTGAGAATATGAAGAAGATAAAAGTGTCTATTGGGTAATCTAATTGAAGGAACATGATGCGAATTGAAACCGTTTTTGGGTTTGATGGTGTTGATGGAGGTTTTTAAAAGTTTAGAATTTAGGGAGAAAACTAGTAATGGTTTAGAGGTGGAAGATAAATGATAGGATAATTTGAAAATTTTAATTAGTTTTTTAAATAGTCAATCAAAATTTAATGTCTGAATATTTTTAAATATGCAGAGAACCATCAACAGAGTTGTCCAGTGATATTTTGGCCATCTCAAAAAGGTCATCATAAAAGATTTGCAGTCTGGTCCACTCTGAAAACATGTCAGAAGGACATTTTCTGATCACCAGCTTGTATCTCTCTCAAACTTCATAAAGGGACTCTTCATCTTTCTGCCTGAAGGTCTGGACATCCACCCTAAGTTTAGTCAGTTTCTGAGGTGAAAAAAATTTGGTCAGAATTCCTGTGACTACCTTGTTCCATGTGTCCAGGCTCTCCTTGAATTGAGAGTCAAGTCACTGTTTTGCTCTGTCCCTCACAGCAAATGAGAAGAGCATGATCTTGTAAACCTTAGGGTTCACTCTGTTCGTCTTTACAGTGTCACAGATCTGCAGGAAGTTGGAGATGAATAAGTTGGGGTCCTCCTACGGGAGTCCATAGAACTGGCAGTTCTATTGCACTAGAGTGATCAACTTCGGCTTCAACTCAACATTGTTAGCACCAATAGCAGGTACTGAAATACTGCGATAGAAGTCAGGGAGTGGGTGCAGTGAATGAGCTAAGTGTCCTCCTTGCTTGCTCATTGGCGCTAGGGTTGCTACCATTAGCATCCATATCCTCCTTCTCAAAGGTCTCCTTGAGATTCTCTCTGACTTTGTATGCTTTAACTTGTTGCAAACGTCACCTCAAGGTCCTCTCACGTTCAGAATCAAACTCAAGAAGGGATTTTTTGTCCCTGTTCCTGCTTATAAACAAACAAGAGACAAAGAACAAGTGGAAGCCTCTATGTCAAAGTATAGAGAACTCCCAGTGAGATATCCTATATAAAAAAAATAAAATAAAATAAAGTAAGCAATTAACCTAAAAAAATTCGAAAGTAAAAATACCAAGGTAACCTAAAAATTTCGAAAATAAAAAAGGGAAAAACAGTTGAAATTTCGAAAAATAAAAAGAGTAAAAATACTAACAGGACACCAAACTTAAAATTGAAAATTATAAGAAAATAACTAGAATAACATCAAAAATAAGAAAAATAAATAAAATAAGAAATCGAGAATTAAAAAGAAAAAGTAGATAAACAAAAACTAATAAAAATATATAATCTAAGCAACAAGATAGCTGGTAGTTGTCAATCATAAACAATCTTCGGCACGGCGCCAAAAACATGGTGCGGAAAATTAAATTTCCCACAGCTTACTCGGCAAGTGCACCGAGCAATACCTCAGGTGAGTGAGAGTCGATCCCACGAGAATTGTCGGACTGAGCAAGCAATGGTTGTCTAGTTGGACTTAGTCAGGTGAATCAAAAAGGGGTTGTTGTTGGTGTAAAACGCATAAACAATAAGCAAAGAAATAAAGAAAGCAATTAAAAATTGGTGTGAAAACAGTGTGAGAAAATAGTTAAGGTCTCGGAGATGTTTACTTTTCCAGATTAAAATGTCTTACCAACTACTTTAACAATGAATGATTCACTCTATGGCAAACTGTAAATAACTAAACCATAATCCCTTAGTGATTTAGTTTTCTCTAACCTTTGTTAACCACCACTCTTGTGGTCACTTAATTCTAATTAGATGATTAAGTTCAAAAACTAGTTTATGGCCATAGAAAATCCTAATTACCCAAGACTAATAGGATTATATGTCACTTATCCCAATTAGTTCATGTAATTATTAGTATAGGAGGAATTTGTTTTCAAACTGTAGTTCAAGCGAGATAATTCTCTCGAGAATTACAAGAACACAATTAGAATAAGGGTCATACTCCCTTTCTACCCAAATTCAAAATATTAAGAACGAAAATAATCTTTAGAACTTAATCAAAACATTACTTAAAATAGAAGGATAATAGTTCTAATCCATAGAAATAAACAGAGCTCTTAACTTTAACCGAGAGAGGTTTAGTTGCTCATACTTACAGAGAAAACACAATTTTCGTCTAATGATGCTTGATGCCCTAGAAAGGGTGCATCTTATTCCTTAAATATTAACCTAATAATAAATGCTAGACCTTAAAAGATATTATTTTTAAATAAAAATTACAAAATAAAATAAAATAAGACTAAGAAGTGCTAGATCCACTTGGAAGCCCAAAGAGAAGGTGACTTTGGCCTGCTATTGGCGTGAAATTCCATAGGGGGAGTAAAACTCGTGTATGCTGAGGTCCTTGGCTGGCGTTAAACACCAACTTGGCCTTTAGCACCCAGGGAGGGTGTTGTATGCTTTCTTCTTTTTTTGCTCCAAACTCCGTTAAATTGCTCTGAAATTCACCTAGAATTATAAAAACACCAAAACAAATCAAAGTAGCATCTAAAAGGGATTTTTGCACTAAAATTAAGTAAAACTAAATAAAATCTAACTAAAAACAACTAAAAATGATAGAAAAAGGTATAAGATGCTCATGCATCAATGCGTCGTTGAAAGGTCTGGGGTGTGTGCTGATGCAACACCATAATGTCGTAGCATATGCTTCTCGACAGTTGAGACCGCACAAAATGAACTATCCGACTCACGACCTGGAACTTGCTGCGGTTGTGTTTGCTTTGAAAGTCTGGGGGCATTACCTACATGGAGTCAAATTTTAAGTTTTCTTTGATCATAAGAGTTTGAAATATCTCTTTGATCAGAAGAAACTAAATATGTGCCAAAGAAGGTGGATGGAGCTGCTGAAAGATTATGATTTCAAATTCAATTACCATCCAGGAAAGGCTAGCGTCATGGCTGATGCTTTAAGCAAAAAATTGTTATATGTTGCGTGGATGATGCTTGAAGAAGAAAGGTTGCTGAAGCAGTTTGAAGACTTGAACTCGGGCGTCAAGGAAAGTAGCAAATAAAGTGTGTTTGAGTCAGTTGCACGTCTCTAGTGACTTTAAAGTTGAGATTCAAAGGGCTCAACTAAATGATCAAGAGATGCGAAAAATGTTGCAAATGGTTAAACAAAAGAAACCAAGAGAAGTCACACATGACCGAGAAGGAGTGTGGAGGTATAAGGGAAGAATTTGTGTACCAAACGTGAGAGATTTGAGGCAAGATGTGCTAACGAATGCTCACCGGAGTAAGTTCTTAATTCATCCAAAAAGTACCAGGATGTACCAGGATCTGAAGACAATATTCTGGTGGCCAGAAATGAAAAACGATGTAGCGTTGCACGTTTCAAAGTGCTTAACATGTCAGAAGGTAAAAATTGAGCACGAGAGACCGTCTAGGACCCTACAACCTTTGGAAATTTCTTAATGGAAATGGAAAAGTATCACAATAGATTTCGTGTCAGGATTGCCGAGGACTCGGGCAGGACTTGACACAGTATGGGTAATTGTGGAATGGCTAACGAAGTCTGCTCATTTCTTACCTGTCCGAATGAGTTATACTTTGGAAGAGCTAGCACGCTTGTACATTAAGAAAGTTGTAAGGCTGTATGGTGTGCCTATCACCATAATATTTGATAGAGATCCCCGATCCACTTCAAGATTCTGGGGGGCTTTCCAGAAAGGTTTTGGAACTCGATTGAGCTTAAGTACGACATACCATCCTCATACTGATGGACAATTGGAGAGGACGATACAAACCCTAGAAGATATACTGAGGGCTTGCGTACTGGATCAACTGGTGAGCTGAGATCGGTATATGCCGCTGGTAAAGTTCCAATCTCTACGATGTTGGTACTTAGCTGGAGAGTCAAGTATATTGGGGTTTGAGTTAGTAGCTGAAACCATAGAATAGATTAAGAAAATACGGAGTAGAATGCTTATTGCTCAAAGCCACCAGAAAAGTTATGTTGATCAAAGACAGAAACTGATAGAATTTAATGAAGGAGAACATGTGTTTCTAAAGGTTACTCCAACAACAGGAGTGGGTAGAACAATCAAGACGAAGAAGCTGAATCCTCATTATATCGGTCCATTTCAAATTCTGAAGAAAATTAGGCCGGTGGCATATCGGATAGCACTGCCACCACATCTTTCGAACCTGCATGACGTATTTCACGTGTTGCAACTTCAAAAGTATACTTTTGATGCCAGCCACATCCTAGTACCTGAATAAGTTCAATTGAGAGAGGATCTGACACTTCAAGTAACTCCAGTCAGAATCGATGATACCAGTATTAAGCGACTGCGCGGAAACGAGGTGCCATTAGTTAAAGTTGCTTGAAGTCGGACTGGAATTGAAGAACACACCTGGGAGCTCGAATCCGAAATGAGAAAGGACTATCCATACCTATTTTCAGGTAAAAGAATCTGAATTTTGAGAACAAAATTCTTATTTAGGTGGGTAGGATGTAAACCTGCGTAATTAGTAAATAATTAGTCAATAAATAAATTATTAATCAAAGAAATTAGAAAATTAAATTTTATAATTTAATGAAGTATAAATAATTAAAATATGAATTTTAACACTAAATTTAAAGGTTTTGGCCCAAAATTGGGCCGTCGGGCCGAACTGGTTGAATCGGGTCCACTTTGGGCCCAAGGCCCAACCCAAACACCACTTTAATGAAGTGGCTTCAGCCACTTCTTCACTCATTATGAAAGACACGCTGAAACAAGAAAGGGGGAGAAAAAGAGGAACTCAAACCCTTGTTCTTGATTTCAATTCACCATAACTTCCAATTCGGAGCTTCAATTGCTGCACCGTCTGCGGCCACGCGACCACTGCGTTTAGATCTTTGAATCTATCAGAACAAATTAGTAGGTAAGTCTCATGTTCTCACCCAGATGTTCACACCCTTAATTTAAAAAATTTTAAGCAATTGTGTTGAGATTTTGTTAAATTTTGGTGTTTAGGATCAAATTAGCTTTGTGGACTTGCTGGGTCTTGTCCCAAGATTCTGTCGATAAGGTGAGAAACCTCTAACTTTTGTGAAATTATTGGTATAGTAAATCCTACGTTGATTTAGTGATATTTATATGGTATTAGATATAAATACCACCAATTTGCTTCCAAAACTCATAGCTCAATCTAATACCATATAAATATCACTAAATCAACATAGGGTTTGCTATACCAATAATTTCACAGGAGTTAGAGATTTCTCACCTTACCAATGGAACCTTGGGACAAGACCCAGCAAGTCCACAAAGCTAATTTGATCCTAAACACCAAACTTTAACAAAATCTCAATACAATTGCTCAAAATTTTTAAAATTAAGGGAGTGAGCAGCTGGGTGAGAAAAATGAGACTTACCTACCACTTTGTTCCGATAGATTTGAAGAGCTCAACGTGGTGGTTGCGTGGCCGCAGACGGTGCGACAATCGGAGCTATATGTGAAAGTTTGCAAATTATATTTCTGTCAATTTCAAATTCAGCAGCAGGGACTGTGAACATCATGAGATTGAATTAGCTTTTTTGATGAAGAGCAATGTGGTGTATTCTACAAACCAAGAAGCTCACACCTTTGTTATAGAAAAATAAAAACAACAAAAAAGAATAGAAGAAAATAAACACATGAACATAGGATTTTTATACTACGTTATTTTATTAAGTTTTGTGTATACAGAATTTTTTTTGGAAATCATTTCAATTTGTAGCCTAGAATTTAGTTTGGATTTTTATATTGATTGAGGCTTTTCTTTTGCATACACCAAGAACATAGGAATAAACAAATATAATTTTTGTTTATATTGGACCAAGTAATGAAGATTAGTTAAAGTTTTTTGTATGTGTTTTGTGTTAATGATTTTTAGTAAGTTAATGTGATGTGATTATTTTTATAAGAAATAATGGACTGATAAAATAGAATTAGGAGATGTGTTATTTTTTTTATCAAATGATGAAGTTGAGCCATGATAATAGGATGTTTTTTGTTTTTACATTATTTGTGTACTTTAGGAATAGAAGTGGTGGTCAATTGTCCTTAGGTGGAAGAGTGAATACTAGAATTAGATGTGATGCATTAGATTGTATTATTGGCGGGCATGATAGGAACTGTATTCGGAGCAGAAAATAAAAACAAATATTTTTTCTAACTTGTGTGAGTTGTTTCAAGTTCATGAAGGGCTAAAAGAGGATGGTCAAGTAAGCTTGTCGGAGCAAGTTGCTACTTTTTTAATTATCTTAGCGTTTCACAAGAAAAATCGTAGTCTTTAAGTTAGATTTTGTAGGTCTAGAAAAATTATAAATAGGTATTTAATGAGTGACCAAAAGCATAGGTTTGGATTTTCACACTAAAAATAGAATTTGTCCGTTACAAGTATAGTCCAAACCCAACAATTGATCATCAATCAAATTTAAATTCAAAAGATGTCACAATACAAATCAACTTATTTTAACCGAGAGTATTTAACTCCCGAGTCGTCTTCCCTAGGAGTTGTAATGAAAAGTGTACATTATTGGCTATGAGGGATATTTTTGGGGTTTTGATCATAAGAAGCAAGAAACGTAAATTGCAATAAAATAAAAACGCATGCAAGTAATTAAAAGGAAAGCAAGTAAGAGCAATGAAAATAAAAATCAAATGACAAAAAGGACTCTTGGAAAGAAGTGGGTAATTAAGGATTCCTATCCTAGTTGTGGACCACAAACATGGTAATTGTGTGTGAATTAATCCCAATTAGTCAATCCTAACATCGAGAATTAGTCAAAAGGGCATAATTGATCTCAATCCCTAAGTCCTAGTCAACACTAGTGGGTCATTTAGAGTCAAGGAAAACCAAACCAATTAACAATTCACACACAATGCAGAATGGACATCCACCACTCAAGTTCACCCAATAACCCAAATTCCCAACCAAGAGTATGAAAAACTAGGCAAAAACCCAACCAAGCATATTGTCAAATACTTGGTGGGCTGGTGCACAAAATCGTGATCGTTCATTCCTTGGTAACGGCATTGAAAACTTAATACGCACGTTCATAATCTTAGTTCTTTGTCACAACTTCGCACAACTAACCAGCAAGTGCACTGGGTCGTCCAAGTAATAAACCTTACATGAGTAAGGGTCGATCCCACGGAGATTGTCGGCTTGAAGCAAGCTATGGTCACCTTGTAAATCTCAGTCAGGCGGATTCAAATGGTTATAGAGTTTTAATAATTAAAATATAAAATAGGATAGAAATACTTATGTAATTCATTGGTGAGAATTTCAGATAAGCGTATGGAGATGCTTTTATTCCTTCTGAACCTTTGCTTTCCTACTGCTTTCATCCAATCACTCATACTCCTTTCCATGGCAAGCTGTATGTTGGGCATCACCGTTGTCAATGGCTACATCCCGTCCTCTCAGTGAAAATGGTCCAAATGCGCTGTCACCGCACGGCTAATCATCTGTCGGTTCTCGATCATGCTGGAATAGGATTCAGTAATCCTTTTGCGTCTGTCACTACGCCCAGCACTCGCGAGTTTGAAGCTCGTCACAGCCATCCCTTCCCAGATCTTACTCAGAATACCACAGACAAGGTTTAGACTTTCCGGATCTCAAGAATGGCCGCCAATAATTCTAGCCTATACCACGAAGACTCTGATCATAGATCAGGAGGCTAAGAGATACGCATTCAAGCTTGTTTGCATGTAGAACGGAAGTGTTTGTCAGGCACGCGTTCATAAGTGAGAATGATGATGAGCATCACATAATCATGACATTCATCATGTTCTTGTGTGCGAATGAATAACTTAGAGAAGAAATAGGCTTGAGTTGAATAGAAAAACAATAGTACTTTGCATTAATTCATGAGGAACAGCAGAGCTCCACACCTTAATCTATGGTGTGTAGAAACTCTACCGTTGAAAATAAATAAGTAAAAATAGGGTAGACATGGCCAAGTGGCCAACCTCTCATGGAGGTCTCAGAACATAAAAGTTACATAATGTGTCCCAGAGATGATCCAAAGATGCCAATACAATAGTAAAAAGTCCTATTTATACTAAACTAGTTACTAGGATTTACAAAAATGAGTAAATGACGCAAAAATCCACTTCTGGGCCCACTTGGTGTGTGCTTGGACTGAGCATTGAAGCTTTCACATGTAGAGGTCTTCCTTGGAGTTAAACGCCAGTTTGTAACCTATTTCTGGCGTTTAACTCCAGAATAGGGCAGAAAGCTAGCGTTGAATGCCAGTTTGCGTCATCTAAACTCAGGTAAAGTATGGACTATTATATATTTCTAGAAAGCCCTGGATGTCTACTTTCCAACGCAATTGATAGCGCGCCATTTGGACTCCTGTAGATCCATAAAATCCACTTTGAGTGCAGGGAGGTCAGAATCCAACAGCATCTGCAATCCTTCTTCAGCCTCTGAATCTGATTTTTGCTCAAGTCCCTCAATTTCAGCCAGAAAATACCTGAAATCACAGAAAAATACACAAACTCATAGTAAAGTCCAGAAATATGATTTTTATTTAAAAACTAAAAAAATATACTAAAAACTAACTAAATCATACTAAAAACTATATAAAAACAATGCCAAAAAGCGTATAAATTATCCGCTCATCACAACACCAAACTTAAATTGTTGCTTGTCCCCAAGCAACTGAAAATCAAAAAGGATAAAAAGAAAAGAATATACTATAAATTCCAACCAGATGAGCGGGACTAGTAGCTTTTTGCCTCTGAATAGTTTTGTCATCTCACTTAATTCATTGAAGTTCAGAATGATTGGCATCTATAGGAACTTAGAATTTAGATAGTGTTATTGATTCTCCTAGTTCAGTATGTTAATTCTTGAACACAGCTACTTTATGAGTCTTGGCCGTGGCTCTAAGCACTTTGTTTTCCAGTATTACCACCGGATACATAAATGTCACAGACACATAACTGGGTGAACCTTTTCAGATTGTGACTCAGCTTTGCTAGAGTCCCCAATTAGAGGTGTCCAGGGTTCTTAAGCACACTCTTTTTTTGTTTTTGCTTTGGACCTTGACTTTAACCGCTCAGTCTCAAGCTTTTGGCTTGACACCTTCACGCCACAAGCACATGGTTAGGGACAGCTTGGTTTAGCCGCTTAGGCCAGGATTTTATTCCTTTGGGCCTTCCTATCCACTGATGCTCAAAGCCTTAGATCCTTTTTATTACCCTTGCCTTTTGGTTTAAAGGGTTACTGGCTTTTTGCTCTTACCTTTTGGTTTAAAGAGCTCTTGGCTTTTTCTGCTTGCTTTTTCTTTTTCTTTCTTTTATATTTTTTTCGCCAATTTTCTTTTCTCTTTTTTTTTTCGCAAGCTTTTGTATTCACTGCTTTTTCTTGCTTCAAGAATCAATTTTATGATTTTTCAGATTATCAAATAACATTTCTCCTTTTTCATCATTCTTCAAGAGCCAACATATTTAACATTCATAAACAACAAATTCAAAAGACATATGCATTGTTCAAGCATTCATTCAGAAAACAAAAAGTATTGTCACCACATCAAAATAATTAAACTAATTTAAAGGATGAATTCGAAATCATGTACTTCTTGTTCTTTTGTAATTAAAACATTTTTCATTTAAGAGAGGTGATGGATTCATAGGACATTCATAGCTTTAAGACATAGACACTTAAACACTAATGATCATATAGTAAAGACACAAACATGAATAAAACATAAGGCTCAAAAATCGAAAAACAGGAAAATAAGAACAAGGAGATTAAGGAACGAGTCCACCTTAGTGAGGGTGGCGTCTTCCTCTTCTTGAAGAACCAATAGTGCTCTTGAGCTCCTCTATGTCTCTTCCTTGTCTTTGTTGCTCCTCCCTCATAGCTCTTTGATCTTCTCTAATCTCATGGAGAATGATGGAGTGCTCTTGGTGTTCCATCCTTAGTTGTCCCATGTTAGAACTTAATTCTCCTAGGGAGGTGTTGATTTGCTCCCAATAGTTTTGTGGAGGGAAGTGCATCCCTTGAGGCATCTCAGGGATTTCATGGTGAGGAATTTCCTCATACTCTTGTTGAGGTCCATGATCTCTTGTTTGTTCCATCCTTTTCTTAGTGATGGGCTTGTCCTCATCAATGAGGATATCTCCCTCTATGTCAATCCCAGCCGAATTGTAAAGGTGGCAAATGAGGTGAGGGAAGGCTAACCTTGCCAAAGTGGAGGACTTGTCAGCCACCTTGTAGAGTTCTTGAGGTATAATCTCATGAACTTCCACTTCCTCCCAAATCATGATACTATGGATCATGATGGCCCGGTCTATAGTAACTTTAGACCAGTTGCTAGTAGGAATAATTGAGCGTTGGATGAATTCCAACCATCCTCTAGCTACAGGCTTAAGGTCCGGTCTTCTCAATTGAACCGGCTTGCCTCTTGAGTTAACTTTCCATTGAGCTCCTTCCACACATATGTCCATGAGGACTTGGTCCAACCTTTGATCAAAGTTGACCCTTCTAGTGTAGGGGCGTGCGTTTTCTTACATCATTGGCAAGTTGAATGCCAACCTTACATTTTCCGGACTAAAATCTAAGTATTTTCCCGAACCATTGTAAGCCAATTCTTTGGATTCAGGTTCCTACTTTGATCATGGTTTCTAGTGATCCATGCGTTTGCATAGAACTCTTGAACCATTAAGATCCCGACTTGTTGAATAGGATTAGAGAGAACTTCTCATCCTCTTCTTCTAATCTCTTGTCGGATCTCCGGATATTCGCTCTTTTTGAGTTTAACAGGGACCTCAGGGATCACTTTTTTCTTGGCCACAACTTCATAGAAGTGGTCTTGATGGACCTTTGAGATGAATCTCTCCATCTCCCATGACTCAGAGGTGGAAGCAATTGCCGTCCCTTTCCTCTTCCTTGAGATTTCTCTGGCCTTAGGTGCCATTAATGGTTATGGAAAAACAAAAAGCAACGCTTTTACCACACTAAACTTAAAAAGTTTGTTCGTCTCTGAGCAAAAGAAGAAAAGAAGTAGTAGAAGAAGAAGAAAATGGAGGAGATGGAGGGAAAAGGTGTATTTGGCCAAGGGGGAGGAGTGGTGGTTGTAATGTGTGAAAATGGAGTATTGTTGAGGGGTTTATATAGGGGTGGGGGGAAGGGTAGGTTTCGGCCATTAGGGTTGGATTTTGGGAGGGAAAAGAATTTGAATTTTGGAGGTAGGTGGGGTTTATGGGGAAGAGTGGATGGATGTGAGTGGTTAAGGGTATATAAGGAAGGGGTATGGAGGTGATTGGTAAAGGGTATTTGGCGAAAAGAGTTATGAAAAGGTGTGAAGAAGAGAGAAGAAAAGGTAGGGTAAGTAGGGATCCTGTGGGGTCCACAAATCCAGTGGGGTCAAGGACTTAGCATCCCTGCTCCAATTAGGCGTGCAAACGCCCTTAGAGTGCATGTCTGGCGTTAAACGCCAGCTTGCTGCTTGTTTCTGGCGTTTAACGCCAATTCTATGCTCTGTTCTGGCGTTAAACGCCAGTCTGGTGCTTGTTTCTGGCGTTTAATGCCAGCTTGATGCTTCTTTCTGGAGTTAAACGCCAGTTTGATGCTTCTCACTGGCGTTTAAACACCAGTAAGCTCTTCCTCCAGGGTGAGCTGTTTTTAATGCTATTTTTTATTCTGTTTTTGATTTTTCAGTAGTTTTTGTGACTCCACATGATCATCAACCTAAAAAAAAAACATAAAATAAAAATAGAAAATAAATAGATATAATTAAATAACATTGGGTTGCCTCCCAACAAGCGCTTCTTTAAAGTCAATA
Organism: Arachis hypogaea; assembly: GCF_003086295.3. NCBI lineage: Eukaryota > Viridiplantae > Streptophyta > Magnoliopsida > Fabales > Fabaceae > Arachis > Arachis hypogaea. Next base: position 28,833,152 of record NC_092050.1, read on the forward strand.
GCTTGACAGTGAGCTCTCATGGAGCCTCACAGATGTTCAGAGCATTGTTGGGACCTCCCAACACCAAACTTAGAGTTTGACTGTGGGGGCTTTGGTTGACTCTGCAGTGAGAGAAGCTTTTCATGCTTCCTCTTCATGGTTACAGAAAGAGATCCTTGAGTTTTAAACACAAGGTTGTCCTCATTTAGTTGAAGGACCAACTCTCCTCTGTCCACATCAATCACAGCTTTTGCTGTGGCTAGGAAGGGTCTTCCAAGGATGATGGATTCATCCTCATCGTTCCCAGTGTCTAGGATTATGAAATCAGCAGGGATGTAAAGGCCTTCAACCTTTACTAACAAGTCCTCTACTAATCCATAAGCCTGTTTCATTGATTTGTCCGCCATCTCTAGTGAGATTCTTGCAGCTTGCACTTCAAAGATCCCAAATTTCTCCATTACAGAGAGTGGCATAAGGTTAATGCCTAACCCCAGGTCACACAGAGCCTTCTCAAAGGTCATGGTGCCTATGATACAGGGTATTAAGAATTTACCAGGATCCTATTTCTTTTGAGGTAATTTCTGCCTATCCAATGCATTCAGTTCATTGGTGAGCAAGGGAGGTTCATCTTCCCAAGTCTCATTACCAAATAATTTGGCATTCAGCTTCATGATTGCACCAAGGTACTTAGCAACTTGCTCTTTAGTAATGTCTTCATCCTCTTCAGAGGAAGAATACTCATCGGAGCTCATGAAGGGTAGAAGTAGGTTGAATGAAATCTCTATGGTCTATGTATGAGCCTCAGATTCCTTCAGGTCCTCATTGAGGAACCCCTTAGTGTTCAGAGGACGTCCCATGAGGTCTTCCTCATTGGGATTCACCTCCCTCTCCTCCCTTGTAGGTTCGGCCGTGATGGTCAAATCAATGGCCTTGCACTCTCTTTTTGGATTTTCTTCTGTATTGCCTGGGAGAGTACTAGGAGGAGTTTCAGTGATTTTCTTACTCAGCTGACCCACTTGTGCCTCCAGATTTCTGATAGAGGACCGTGCCTCATTCATGAAACTGAGAGTGGTTTTGGATAGATCAGAGACTATGGTTGCTAAGCTAGAGAGACTCTGCTCAGAATTCTCTGTCTGTTGCTGAGAAGATGATGGAAAAGACTTGCTACTGTTAAACCTGTTTCTTCCACCATTATTATTGAAGCGTTGCTTCTGTTGATCCTTCCATGAAAGATTTGGGTGATTCCTCCATGAAGGATTATAGGTGTTTCCATAGGGTTCTCCCATGTAATTCACCTCTGCTATTGCAGGATTCTCAGGATCATAAGCTTCTTCTTCAGAAGATGCTCCTTTAGTACTATTGGATGCAGCTTGCAATCCATTCAGACTCTGAGAAATCATATTGACTTGCTGAGTCAATATTTTATTCTGAGCCAATATGGCATTCAGAGTATCAATTTCAAGAACTCCCTTCCTCTGAGGTGTCCCATTACTCACAGGATTCCTTTCAGAAGTGTACATGAACTGGTTATTTACAACCATGTCAATAAGTTCCTGAGCTTCTGCAGGCATTTTCTTTAGGTGAATGGATCCACCTGCAGAATGGTCCAATGACATCTTAGATAATTTAGACAGACCATCATAGAATATATCCAGGATGGTCCATTCTGAAAGCATGTTAGAAGGACACCTTTTGGTCAGTTGCTTGTATCTCTCCCAAGCTTCATAGAGGGATTCACCTTCTTTCTGTTTGAAAGTTTGAACATCCACTCTAAGCTTTCTAAGCTTTTGAGGAGGAAAGAACTTGGCTAAGAAAGTCGTGACCAGCTTATCCCAAGAGTTCAGGCTATCTTTAGGTTGAGAGTCCAACCATATTCTAGCTCTGTCTCTTACAGCAAACGGGAAAAGCATAAGCCTATAGACCTCGAGATCAACCCCATTGGTCTTAATAGTATCACAGATTTGCAAGAATTCAGTTAAGAACTGAAAAGGATCTTCTGATGGAAGTCCATGAAACTTGCAATTCTGTTGCATCAGAGAGACTAATTGAGGCTTTAGCTCAAAATTGTTTGCTCCAATGACAGGGATTGAGATGCTTCTTCCATGTAAGTTGGAATTTGGCGCAGTAAAGTCACCAAGCATCTTCCTTGCACCTCCACCATTGTTATTGGTTTCGGCCATCTTTACTTCTTTTTCGAAAATTTCAGTTAGGTCCTCTCCAGAGTTTTGTGCTTTAGCTTCTCTTAGTTTCCTCTTAAGAGTCCATTCAAGTTCAGGATCAGTTTCAATAAGAATGTCTTTATCCCTGTTCCTGCTCATATGAAAAAGAAGAGAACAGAAAAGAAGAGGAATTCTCTATGTCACAGTATAGAGATTCCTTTATGTGAGTAGAAGAAGGAAAGAATAGAAAAAGGAGAAGAGGGGGTTCGAATTTTGAGTGGAAGAGGAGTGTTAGTAGATAAATAAATAATTAGAAAGAGATGAGAGGGGAAGAGAATTCGAATTTTAAATTGAAATAAAAGGAAAATATTTTTGTTTTTGTTAAATTAATTAATTAGAATTCGAAAATTAGGAAGAGAAATAAAATTAAATTAAAATTTAAAATAATTAGTTAATTAAAACAATTTTTTGAGAAAGGGGTTAGTAATTTTCGAAAATTAGAGAGGGAAAAGTAGTTAGGTGGTTTTGAAAAAGATATGATTGAAATAGAAAACTTTTAAAATCAAACAAAAAGTCAAGTAGTTAATTGAAAAAGATTTGAAAATCAAATTTGAAACGATAAGAAGTTAGAAAAGATTTTGAAATTAAGTTTTGAAAAAAGATATGATTGAAAATCATTTTGAAAAAGATTTGAAAAGAAAATTTAAAAAGATTTGATTTTTGAAATTAAAGTTGATTACTTGACTAACAAGAAACAAAAAGATATGATTCTAAAATTTAAAGATTGAACCTTTCTTAATAGGCAAGTAAAAATTTTTTTTGAATCAATCACATTAGTTGTTAGTAAAGATTTTGAAATTATAAAATAAGAAAAAGATTTTGAAAATCAATTTGAAATTTTCAAAAATATGAAAGAAAAAAATGAAAAAAGATTTGATTTTTGAAAAAGATTTGAAAAAGATATAATTTTTAAATTGAAAATTTGACTTGACCCATAAGAAACAATTAAATTTAAAAACTTTTAACTAAATCAAATCAAATTTTCGAAAATTATGAGTGAAATAAGGAAAATATATTTTTTATTTTTTTGAATTTTTAATGAAGAAAGAGAAAAAAAGTTGTCATTTTGTTGTTTTTCTCTTTTTTTCTTTTTATTAAACAGTAAAAATAAAACAAAACATGAAAATCATGAATCAAAACAACTAATGCATGCAAGAACACTTTGAATATCAAGATGAACACTAAGAACACTTTGAATGTCAAGATGAACACCAAGAACTTATTTTTGAAAATTTTTAAGAAAAGACACACATGCAAGACACCAAACTTAGAAATTTTCAAACTTTAGATACTAACAAATTGAAAAAGCATATGAAACACAAGAAAAGATACCAAACAAGAAAAATTTAAAGATCAAACAAAGAAATTCATCAAGAACAACTTGAAGATCATGAAGAACATCATGCATGAGTTTTCAAAAATTTTAAGAAAAATAAAAAATATGCAATTGACACCAAACTTAAAATTGACACAAGACTCAAACAAGAAACATCAAATTTTTGGTTTTTATGGTTTTATTAAAATTTTTTTGGATTTTTTTCGAAAATTAATTGGAAAAGAAAAATAAGGATTTCAAAATTTTTAATGAGAATTCCAGGAATCATGCAATGTTAGTCTAAAGCTCCGGTCCAGGAATTAGACATGACTTACTAGCCAGCCAAGCTTTCAGTGAAAGCTCCGGTCCAAAACACTAGACATGGCCAATGGCCAGCCAAGCTTCAGCATACATAGTTCAAGCATGTGAAGAAGAAAACTCAGTCCAAAAGAATTTAGACATGGCTTTACAGCCAGCCAGGCTTCAACATATCTCATGAAACTCTAGAATTCATTCTTAAAAATTCTGAAGAACATAGAATAATTAAATTTTTTTTTGAAAATTTTTCGAAAATAAAAATAATAAAAACAAAAAGCTTAAAATTAAAATAAAATTACCTAATCTGAGCAACAAGATGAACCATCAGTTGTCCAAACTCGAACGATCCCCGGCAACGGCGCCAAAAACTTGGTGCACAAAATCGTGATCGTTCATTCCCTGGTAACGGCGCTGAAAACTTAATACGCACGTTCATAATCTTAGTTCTTTGTCACAACTTTGCACAACTAACCAGCAAGTGCACTGGGTCGTCCAAGTAATAAACCTTACGTGAGTAAGGGTTGATCCCACGGAGATTGTTGGCTTGAAGTAAGCTATGGTCACCTTGTAAATCTCAGTCAGGCGAATTCAAATGGTTATAGAGTTTTAATAATTAAAATATAATTAAAATATAAAATAGGATAGAAATACTTATATAATTCATTGGTGAGAATTTCAGATAAGCATATGGAGATGCTTTTATTCCTTCTGAACCTCTACTTTCCTACTGCTTTCATCCAATCACTCATACTCCTTTCCATGGCAAGCTGTATGTTGGGCATCACCGTTGTCAATGGCTACATCCCGTCCTCTCAGTGAAAATGGTCCAAATGCGCTGTCACCGCACGGCTAATCATCTGTCGGTTCTCGATCATGCTGGAATAGGATTCAGTAATCCTTTTGCATCTGTCACTACGCCCAGCACTCGCGAGTTTGAAGCTCGTCACAGCCATCCCTTCCCAGATCCTACTTGGAATACCACAGACAAGGTTTAGACTTTCCGGATCTCAAGAATGGCCGCCAATAATTCTAGCCTATACCATGAAGACTCTGATCATAGATCAGGAGGCTAAGAGATACGCATTCAAGCTTGTTTGCATGTAGAACAGAAGTGTTTGTCAGGCACGCGTTCTTAAGTGAGAATGATGATGAGCGTCACATAATCATCACATTCATCATGTTCTTGTGTGCGAATGAATATCTTAGAGAAGAAATAGGCTTGAGTTGAATAGAAAAACAATAGTACTTTGCATTAATTCATGAGAAACAGCAGAGCTCCATACCTTAATCTATGGTGTGTAGAAACTCTACCGTTGAAAATACATAAGTGAAAATAGGGTAGACATGGCCGAGTGGCCAGCCTCCCATGGAGGTCTCAGAACGTAAAAGTTACATAATGTGTTCTAGAGATGATCCAAAGATGCCAATACAATAGTAAAAAGTCCTATTTATACTAAACTAGTTACTAGGGTTTACAAAAATGAGTAAATGATGCAGAAATCTACCTCTGGGCCCACTTGGTGTGTGCTTGGGCTGAGCATTGAAGCTTTCACGTGTAGAGGTCTTTCTTGGAGTTAAACGCCAGTTTGTAACCTGTTTCTGGTATTTAACTCTGCTTTGCAACCTGTTTCTGGCGTTTAACTCCAGAATAGGGCAGAAAGCTGGCGTTGAACGCCAGTTTGCATCGTCTAAACTCGGGCAAAGTATAGACTATTATATATTGCTGGAAAGCCCTAGATGTCTACTTTCCAACGCAATTAAGAGCGCACCATTTGGACTCCTGTAACTCCAGAAAATCCACTTTGAGTGCAGGGAGGTCAAAATCCAACAGCATCTGCAGTCCTTCTTCAGCCTTTGAATATGATTTTTGCTCAAGTCCCTCAATTTCAGCCAGAAAATATCTGAAATCACAGAAAAATACACAAACTCATAGTAAAGTCTAGAAATGTGATTTTTATTTAAAAAATAATAAAAATATACTAAAAACTAACTAAATCATACTAAAAACTATATAAAAACAATGCCAAAAAACGTATAAATTATCCGCTCATCATGGGCATAAAAGGAAAGCATGAAAATGACAAGAAATAATAAATGCTACAACTGCCAAGCAAGGAAAGTAAGGATAACAACTCAATAAAGCAATAAATGACATGAAAACATAAATTGCATTAAATGTAAATTAAAATAACAAGAGTGCTCATAAACATAAAAAGTAAGGAAAATGAGAAATTAACAAGATAAACTAAGGAAATTAAGACAAGATAACAAAGAAATGTAGAAGAAACTAGATGAAAACAGGAATTAAACATAGAAATTACAAGAAATTAAACTAAGAAACCCTAATTCTAGAGAGAAGGGGGAGCTTCTCTCTCTAGAAAATAACCTACATAATGCTAAACTAACCCTAATTTCTCCCCCTCTTCACATGGAGTGAGGCCTTCCTTAATATAGGCAAAATCAGCTTCAGAAAGTCCAAAAACTGGGATCTGGAGGCCTAGAAATTGCCATTAAGTGAGTCACGTGCTGGGACGTGTGCGTACGCACACATGGCTGTGTGGTTCTTGTGCGTACGCACAGTAGGTTGTGCGCACGCATACTCCAATGTGTGCTTCTCCTTTGTTTTCTTCATGCTTTCTCCCAATTCCATGCTTTTGTTCCACTCTTATCAAGCCATTCCAACCTATTACACCTGAAATTACTCATCAAAACCATCAAGACATCGAATGGGATAAAAGGTGGATAAAAGTGATTAAAATAAGCGTAAAATAGCATGTGTTTACAATTAAGCTCAATTTAGGGAGAGAACACAAAAGTATGCTATTTGGATGAATAAATGTGGGTTTATGTGATGAAATCCACTCAAATCAAACCAAAATACATCGTCAAATATGGATTCATCAATTCCCCATACTTAAACAATAACATGTCCTCATGCTAATCACAATCAAAGGAGAAGGATAAGGAGGGCAAGCAATTTATTAAATGCAACTACCTACATTCATGCAACTATACTAAATGCTATCTATTTATATATATACTATAATTTCTATTGAGTTTGGCAAAAACAAACAATAGAATTTCAATCAATCCAAAACAAGTCTTAGGGCCAAGACAAGAAAATATAGCAATATAATCAATGTCCAAATATATGATTTGAAGTTTTCAAAAAATAACAAGCAACTTGCGAGAAGATACAATATGAGAGATGGAGACATAGAATTGAGCGATAGAACCCCTCACCGGATGTGTTTACACTCTAATCGCTCAGTGTGTAAGGCTTAATCACTCAATTCTCCTTTAATCACGTTTCTCAAAGATTTGCAAGTCATCTAACAATCAACTAATACTTGATGCATGAATACAAATATCATGAGGTCTTCGGAGGGTTGTAATGGGGTTAGGATAAGGGTATGATTAATATGGTTAAGTGGACTAGCAAATTGAACCTTTGATTAGCTCAAGTATCCCACCTAATCCTATATTAACCTATTTATAATCAAGAAACAACCTAACTTCCCATTCTTTTCCTTTTCTCACATTCACTCATGCATCTTCTTTCTAATTCAAACACATATGCATCCTTTATTTACATTCTTATTGCCATTTCTTTCATTTCTTTTCTTTTTCTCTTTTTTTTTTCTTTTTTTTAAACAAAGTATGTACACAAAATTTTTTTTCTTTTATCATATAAGAGAGATGCATATGTTTTAAGTAATGAATGCATGAGTGTTTACCCATTTTTTTTTCCAAAATTTTCCAATGAAGACCCAAAGTAAATTAACTACCAATGTTTTCCCACAAATTCCCCCTACACTTTAACACACACACTCAACCCAAGCTAATCAAAGATACAATTCATGGACATAATGGTCTTTCACTTAGGGTAAAAGATGTGCTTAATATTAGAACAAAAAAAGGAGAATTAAAAGGCTTAAAAGTGGTTTACAAGGGTAGATATAAGGGTTGGCCATATGGGTTAGTGAGTTCAATTTCAAAAAATGGCCTCAATCATACTGGATGCATACAAAACACCAAATATAGGACATAAAGATTCAAGCAAATCTAAGATCACAATCATAAAAGGAGTATAACACACAATAACAAAATTTGTGGTTAAAAGTGTGCAACCACACAATTGAAGCTCAAATCTCACTAAGTGTTTTGTTCAAGCTCTTTTTTATGTTCCATAACAAAGAATACTTCAAGCAAGTTTAAAAACGAGTTTTCAAATCTAATCAATAGAACGCTCTAAAAGGAATTTCTTAAAGATTCTTTGTTGTTTTACCAAATTTATTTACTCTACCATGCAACATGCAAATAAAACTATAAGTAACTAAGATATATACAAGTAGGGGTGGCAAAGCGGGCTGGCCTGCCCCGCCCCGCCAAAGCCTGCCCAAATATGGGGTGGGCCGGCCCGCCTCGCCAAACTAATATGGGCTCAACTTGCTACCCCGCCCCGCCAACCCGCTTTTTTTTTTTTACCAATTTTTTTCTTTTATGATAAAATTCAATAAAATTCAATTTAACATACTAAGTAGTAAGTACTAACAATTATTTTACTTTATAATAAAATTATTCCATCAAATTTGTTTTTTAATATATAGAATAATATCTTAAATTAATTATTAATCCATAAAAATTATAATTAACCATAATAACTTTTTTGATTGAAATTAACAATAATAAAAATAACATAACAAATAATAAGTCTCAAAGTCTCAAACATAAGTGCATAATAATAACAAAACAAACACATAATCCACACATAAATTCTACCATAATTAAAACAAAACACAACATAATTCATAAATCAACAAGACACCCAAAAAAATCCTTAAATCAACACACATAAATCAATTATCAACTTCTAAATCAATAAAATTTGAATCTGATCCAGAAGTTGAAACACCACCTTTCCTAGCACCTTGAGGATTCTCATCTTCACCTTCGCCTTCACCTGCAATTAGAAGAATACCCAAATTTAGAATAAGATATAAATACTTAAATTTTATATAAATATTAAATTAGTAACTAACAATGTAATTACCATCAACAAAGCCTTTATTCCAATTGCGAGTATAAATCACAGCCTCAACATTTTCTGGCAACATTCGACTTTTATATTTGTTAATGACATGAGCTCCAATACTAAAGGCAGATTCCGATGCAACCGTAGTAATTGGAATACTCAATAAGTCACGTGCCATGATTGATAACTTCAGATAACGACTCTCATATAATTTCCACCATTCCAAAATATCTAAATCTTCAAAGCAATCCTTTGACAAAAGTGGCTCCTCCAAGTATGTATCAAGTGGATTCTTTCCACTAGAGACCTCAGCTTGATGGTTACGTTTCATCAATTTCTATCAAAATAGAAATAATCACATCTTGTTATTATAGAATAATGACAATTAATAAGAGAATTTAATATGTGAAACATTACTTACACCAACAATTGCAAGTCGCTTCTTGCTTGCACTTTCAGGGGTATGGGCCATGGATGAAGATTGAATACTAGGTCCTTGTGCTTGAACAGGTGGAAGAGAATTCTTGTCATATTTTTCAAAAAGTTTGTATAATTTTTTTCACATGTTTCACCTTCCCTTTTACAGTCTCAGCATCAATCTCTTCATACATAAGCTCTAAAGTAGAAATCTTAAGTCTAGGATCAAGAATAGCACCAAATGCAAGAATGACACTATACTTTTCCCAATACTTCTTAAATTTGGTCATCAACTTTTCTCCCATGCTCCTTAGAAGCTCATCTTCACTTCTCAAACTTCCCATCAAAACACATTGAATATGATAGACTTGTAGAAAATACAAATTCGAAGTAGGGTAAGATGTGCCAGAAATCAAATTAGTAGTTTCATAAAAGGGGTATAAAAATTCACATATCTTTTCAGCTCTCCCCCATTCATCAACTGAAGGACAATACTTATAAGCACGATCGGTTGCCTTCAAATACTCAAAGGCCTTCCGATACTTGATAGCACTTTCGAGCATAATGTACGTAGAATTCCATCGAGTAGTAACATCTAGATGCAACCCACTTGTAAAATTCAAACCCTGAATCACTGAAACACATTCTTTAAACCTTATCATTCTACTTTCCGATCCCCTTACATATTTCACACTTTCCCTAATCTTATCCAATGCATCATGAGCAATTTTTAATCCATCTTGCACAATAAGATTCAAGATATGAGCAGAACAACGAATATGAAAGAACTCTCCATCACACAACAACCAATCATGCATATTTAATGTACTTTCAAATGATCTTGGCATGTATCATTAGCAGATGCGTTATCTAGTGTAAGAGTCATAATCTTCTTTTCAATTTTCCCTTCATTTAAAAGCTCAAAAATCTTAGAAGACAATTCAAATCCCGTGTGAGGAGGAGGCATATGACAAAAACTCAAAATTTTACTTTGCAATTTCCAATTCAGATCAACAAAGTGAGAAGTTAGGCATAAATAACCCTCTGTAGTGATGGATGTCCACAAATCAGAAGTCAAACAAACTCTATTAGGAATGGCTAATAAAGTACTTTTAAGATTTTCTTTTTCCCTTGAGTAAATTTTTAACACATCCTCCTTTAGAGTATTTCTAGTAATTAGGCCTAGAGTTGGACTGATGTATTTTACCCAATTTCTAAATTTCTTATTATCAACAATAGAAAAGGGAACATCACAATCAATCACAAAGGCAGCAAACATCTCACACGATACATGATTATCTATCTTGAGAGCCCCCATTTTATTTTGCATTTCTATCAAAGTTTGACCAATATCCTCGAAATCTATTTTCACGCACCTGTCCAAATGACGCTTAAGTGACGATGTCCCATATTGTTTACCACCAGCCTTAAACTTCTATTTGCATCCATCACATTGAGCACAATCTATTCCATCATCACCAGGTCCAAGCTTTGTGAAATATCTCCACACATAAGATGTTACAACCTTTGTCTTTTTCTTTTTAATATCTTCTTCCGTTTCAGATCTTTCCATATTTTCAGGATTTTGTGTTACATTCCCACCATCAACTTCCATAGAGACAGAATCATCCATTGCAGAATCAACAACTCAACCTAAATAACACAAATACATAACAATATCTAATCTAAATCAGCAATAAATCAATAATGTTGCATCAGAAATCAGAACACATACACCAAGCATCACAGAAAGTAACGAAGTAAAAGTTCAAACTAAAGTTACATAGTTAAAATGATACTAATACAGTAATACTCTAATAGAAGCCACACAAAGATAGGCAAGAAACAAGATGAATAGCATGTATTATTCATACTAGTACACTACAAACTTTTGGAATATTCATTAGTACCTCACACCCAGTACATACCACCATAAAATGAAAAAAGGACGAAGATAAAGATGGTGAAAATATGTAATAGCAGCATGCCAGAGATATAATTTCTGGTGTAATTAATGTAATTCTTTTCTTTTTTTTTGGACTATTTTAGTAGATCATAAGCTTTGCATAAATTAATGAACATAGGCCTTTAAATTACTATGCTTACATTTTCAATTCATAGGTGAATTTCAAGGGAGGCAAAACAATGAAATGGTAGCAGAATTATGTTATATATATACGGCCATTTAAATACAAATAATGCTTCTATATATGGAAGCAGTGTATGTCCTGCATAACAAGTACTACAATGCTGATATCTGAGAGGGTTACTTGCCTACTCTCAAAATTCATAAACAAATTTCATAAACAAATTTCAAAAATAAATACCAGTAAAACAAATTTCATAAACAAATCCACAGTAATTTTCAACAGCATCAAAGAAGCTGTCCACAACCACAATCACAGATTCACAGTTTCTTACTAAAAAAAACAAAAAATAAAATAAAATCTTTACTTACTGGCTCACAGCCGTCGAGAGGCAGGGGAGGAGAGAGTAGCGCCGCCGGGATCTGCCGGAACACAGAACCGCTGAGACAGCATAGAGGCAACACGAGACAGCATCACTGGGACTTCAGTTTGGTGAGGACAGGCGAGATGAAACAGCGACCGACGACGTGACTGACCGACGACGAGAGGCAACTCAGAGAGAAGTAGAACTGAAGTGCGCCACCACGAACCGCGACGGTGTGATGCTGCCTGCGCAGGGAGCTCAGGAAACACCTGAACACAGCGAGGCCGAGGAGTAAGGACAGACGAGGGAGCTGAGCTGTTGAAGGATAAGGCCGGGGGTCAGGGTCCGTCGGTCTGAGGGTCTCACCGTCTCAGGGAGTCAAGGTCAGGGAAGGGAGTAAGGGACGAAAGGTTAGGGCCGGCTGTTTGTGGGAAGTGGGAATTGGAAAGCAGGGGAAGGAAAACCTAATTTTCTTATTTATATATCACTTGTAAATTTACCAAATTACCCTTAAAAGAATAATATGTCAGCCCGCTGGGCCAGCCCGTCCCGCCCCGCCTTGGCCCGCGGTTTTGGCAGTGCGATTTTAGCGGGTTTTTAAAATTTGGTAGGTTTAAAATCTCATCCCAACCCGCCGTTTTTGGCGGTTTGACCCGGCGGGTTCGGCCCGTTTCGCCACCCCTATATACAAGCAACTAAGCAAAGTATAATGCAATAATATACTAACAAATATCTACAAAAATATAACTATTAAAAACTAGAAAATAATGCAAAGTGTTGAAAAGGAGAGAATTTACACCCCAAAATTGCAGATCCTCCCCCACACTTAAACGTTGCACAGTCCTCCGTGCATGCACTCGATCCGGGGGTGAAGAGATGTGAGGCTCCACCTTCAGTCGGTGGGCACCGGGGCTCTGGGTTGCTGTATAAACACATAAACAACAATTGAGGAAGAAGTCATAGTAGTGTGGTATGAGAAAAGGCAATGTGCATATTCTAAATGCGCACGGTTTAGAACACAACACATTGGCCGGATAAAACAGAAACCACACAATCATAAGAAATAGCATGTTCCTTGTAAAACCCGGTCAAACCGTAATTAATTAAATAATAAATTAAATAGGAGCGAATATGGTTAGAAAATTTAGCAGTCAGAATTTGATAATTTAAATATGATATTTGGACTCAGTGGATTTTTCTGAGTCGGAAAACATAGTTTTCTGCATAAAAACGCGAACTGAAATTTTGACCGGCAGTATCGATTGAGATCTGTCTGGTACTGCAGCTAAGAAAATTAAATATAAGTGAATAAGGCTAAGAAATTAGGATTTATAATTAGGGAAGATAGAAATATTTAAAATGCGATTTAAAACTCTAATCTTAAAGGTTTTGGCCCAAAATTGGGCCAACGGACAAAAATAAGTGAACCGGACCCGAGTGGGCCCAAGACCCAACATATATAAATATTAGTTATGAGCGTTTCAACTCATTTACCCTAAAGGAAGAGGGTAGGGGTGCTGAAATAGAGAAGAGAGAAAGAAGAGAGAAAATCCTAACTTCATCAAACTTCAAATCATCATAACTTTCTCTTCGGAACTCCGATTGACGAGCCGTTTGTGGCCACGCGTCGCTCTTCTCATCCTCTAAAATTCTATCTAAGTTTTTTTGTGATTAATCTACTATCCTCTGCCCAGTTTTCGTTTTTCTCTTTAAATTCGAATTTGGTTTGGGTTTTGAGGAAATCTTGTAATTTTGGTTATTTAGGAGTGCTTTATTATGAGTCATGGGTGATATTCATCACAAACTTCAGTGGGTTAAGGTAAGAAACCCTCCAACCCTTGTGATTTATCATTTTTATGAACCCTAGGTTGATGTATATATGTGAAATTGGTTATGTTAGTGTATTTAGTGATTTTGGTGCACAATTGGGAGGTTGGTGTTGCTTGTAGAGCTTTGGTGAGGCTTGGAGCTAAGGGTTGGTGGAGACTTCCACGAAGAAGCTCAATTAATTTGGCTACAAGAGGTACAATTTAAGTTTCATTTAAGTACCATGTGGTGTGATGAGAATTCCTAGGCTAGATCCCCCTAGGATTAAGTTTGAATTGTGTATATGGTTAGTGCTAATATGCATAGTTGATATGTCATGTGAATTAATGATTGAGTTGAGAATTGTGTGGATTTGTATGTTTGGTGTGTTGAGAATTTGATGAATTGGATAATGAATGTTGGTTTGTGGAATATACAATTATATTGTGAATTTGGGTCAGAGGCCATGAATTTTGGGCTGGAGGCCGGAAAGAGGTAAGTAAGGTAAGTTGATATGTGTATTGTGTGATGATATAAGAGATTAGATGGATTTAAATATTGAATGTGTGAATAATTAGTTTGGTTATTGAATAAATAAGGTTTGAGGAATTGAGGTGTGGAATTTGATAGTTTTTGGGTGAAATTGCGTAGAGGAGGTAGGTTTGCTTTGGTTGAGTGTGATTGTGTGAATGTGGTTGGGTTGTGGTCATTTGGATGAGTGGAAATGAATTTGGCTTGTGAACATTAGAAAAATTGGTGATTTCTAGTTTTGGGGTAAAAACTGATTTTTGACCAACTTTGGAGGTCCGTAACTCGGTCCACGGAGTTCAGAATTCTTCAAAAATAGATTTTTATGAAAGTTTATTCAAAGATCTTTCCAACGGTTCAGAAATGGTTGAAAAAGAAATTTTGTAGAAGAAGTTATGTGTGGTGGGAGTTTGAGGTTTAAAAATGAAATTCTGCAACTTTTTAACTTAATGAAATTTTTGGCAGAAGGCACACTGGTGCACGAATTGTGAATCACACTTTTCACAACGCGTACCACTAACCAGCAAGTGCACTGGGTCGTCCAAGTAATACCTCACGTGAGTAAGGGTCAAATCCCACGGAGATTGTTGGTTTGAAGCAATCTATGGTTATCTTGTAAATCTTAGTTAGGAAGTCAATTATGTTTATCAGTTGAATTGCGAATAACCAAGAGAGCATAAATTAAAGGTTACTTGTTGTGCAGTAATGGAGAATATGTTGGAGTTTTGGAGATGCTTTGTCTTCTGAATCTCTGCTTTCCTCTGTCTTCTGATTCACGCACGCACGTCCTCCTATGGCAAGCTGTGTGTTGGTGGATCACCGTTGTCAATGGCTACCTTCCATCCTTCCAGTGAAAACTACGCTCACGCGCTCTGTCACAGCATGGCTAATCACCGGTTGGTTCTCGATCCGGTTGGAATAGGATTTACTATCCTTTTGCGTCTGTCACTAACGCCCAGCCTTCAGGAGTTTGAAGCTCGTCACAGTCATTCAATCCTTGAATCCTACTCGGAATACCACAGACAAGGTTTAGACTTTCCGGATTCTCATGAATGCCGCCATCAGTTCTAGCTTATACCACGGAGATTCTGATTAAGGAATCTAAGAGATCCTCATTCAATCGTATATAGAACGGAAGTGGTTGTCAGGCACACGTTCATGATTTAAGGAAGGTGATGAGTGTCACAGATCATCACCTTCATCACAGTTAAGCGCGAATGAACATCTTAGATAGGAACAAGCGTGTTTGAATGGAAAACAGAAATACTTGCATTAATTCATCGAGACACAGCAGAGCTCCTCACCCCCAACAATGGGGTTTAGAGACTCATGCCGTCAGAGAATACAAAGTTTAGATCTGAAATGTCATGAGATACAAAATAAGTCTCTAAAAGTTGTTTAAATACTAAACTAGTAGCCTAGGGTTACAAAATATGAGTGGACTATGATGGATGATGCAGAGATCCACTTCTGGGGCCCACTTGGTGTGTGCTGGTGCTGAGATTTAAGTGAGTCACGTGCAGAGGCCATTTGTGGAGTTGAACGCCAGTTTTTATGCCAGTTTGGGCGTTCAACTCCAGTTTTTGATCCTTTTCTGGCGTTGGACGCCAGAATTGGGCAGAGAACTGGCGTTGAACGCCAGTTTACGTCATCTATCCTTGTGCAAAGTATGAACTATTATATATTGCTGGAAAGCCCTGGATGTCTACTTTCCAACGCAATTGTAAGCATGCCATTTTGAGTTCTGTAGCTCCAGAAAATCCACTTTGAGTGCAGGGAGGTCAGAATCCAACAGCATCAGCAGTCCTTTTTCAGCCTGAATCAGATTTTTGCTCAGCTCCTTCAATTTCAGCCAGAAAAATACCTGAAATTACAGAAAAACACACAACTCATAGTAAAGTCCAGAAATATAAATTTTTCCTAAAAACTAATAAAAATAGACTAAAAACTAACTAAAACATACTCTAAACTATATGAAATTATCCCCAAAAAGCGTATAAAATATCCGCTCATCACACACCCACGTGTGCGCCTGACCGACGTGTACGCGTCGATGGGCTAAATCAGTTGCCCAGCTAAAATTTCCGAGAGTTGTGCTGGTTTTGTGTCTGGGGCACAAAACGCACCCATGCGTACGCGTGGCTGACGCGTAGTCGTCACTTGGCTTTTCTCCCATCCACGCGTATGCGTAGGGACGCATACGCGTCACTGTAACTTTCCTACTTTCCACGCGTGCGCATGGGCGACGCGCACGCGTGACCCTGTTTTCACTCCAAAGCTGATTTTGATTTTTTAAAGCCAAATTTCAGACTTCTAAGTCTCCATTCTCAGCCTTTATGTCCCAAATACTTATAGTATGCATAGCGATGGGAAGAGGCTAGGAGATGTGGTAAATGGTGGACGAAGTAAGGGGAGAATTAATGATGAGTTATGATTAATGATGACTGTATGACTTGCTAAGGGTGATGATGAAAGTGCGGTGTATGCCGTGAGCCGAAGGGTTGTATTTAATGATGATTATTGGCTGGTTATGGGTTATGTTATGAGTTGGATGGCTATGATAATTATTGAATTATGGCTGGAAATGAAAATATGACTTTGAATGATTGTTTTATCTTGAGCTCTCTTTCTCGAAAGTGCGACCCCAGAGAGATGAAGGAAGGTGAGGATCCCCTTCTTTGTTCCTCCTGGTATTTTAAATCGCCCCCAGCGAGATAGTGGGAGGTTAGGATCCCCTCCTTGTTCCTCCTGCCATATGAGAACGTACATCTTGGGTAGATGCAAGGGTTGTGGTAGCGCCCCACTTGCTTCGGGTCAGAGATTGTGACGCCTGGGTAGTAGCGGCAGTAGTGGTGATTCCACTCGCTCCAGGTTGATCTTTTGAATACCTGCCTGGGTAGATGCAGTGGCATTGATCCACTTGCTCCGGGATGTGGTGAGACATACCTTCCTGGGTAGATGCGGTGGAGTGATTCCACTTGCTTCGGGTTTGGTTTTGAGACTCCTGGGGTAGATGCAGTGGTTAGCCCCCATTTGCTCCTAGTCGAGTATGATTTGAGATTTGTAGAATTATCTGAGTTTCGGATTTCCTTAGGTAGATGCAGTGGGTCGGGTCCACTTGCTCCAGGTTGAGATCCGAGATTCTATTGACCCTATGTCGTAAGTGTGGCTATACACTGTGAAAGTTTCGGATGAGCTCGCCCCCGTGAATTAACACCAGTGTGGCTGTTGTGTGATTATAATTATGATCATGGTTATGATTGAGAATGACTCGAGTTGGGGATGCACGACAGAGGGACAGTCCAATGGTTAGCTACCAGGACTTGTCGGGTTGGCTTTATAACCGACAGATGAGACTCATCAGATATAGGGCAGGCATACATCATTTGCATATGTTTGAATTATTTGGGTTTGCCTATTTGTTTTGGATTGCTATATCATATATGCTATGTTACCTGATTATGTGCTACTTGTTCGACTTGTACTTTAATTGTGTATTACTTGCCTGTATTGCTTGTGTTTGTACAACTGAGAGGTCCCTCATGCTGGTGTCGGTGGACGCTGAGGACTGTTCTTGATGAGATGAGTTGATGATGCAATTGAATAATGATGATGATTTTTGAATGAGGTAATTGAGCTCCCTGGGTAGACGCAATGAAGTGATTTCACTTGCTCCAGGTAGAGAATGAGTTAATTTGAAGTTCCCTAGGTAGACGCAGTGAAGTGATTTCACTGCTCCAGGTTGATATTGAGATAATTTGAGCTCCCTGGGTAGACGCAGTGAAGTGATTTCACTTGCTTCAGGTGAGGATATGAGGTATTGATATAGAATTGTGGAGACAGAATAGCTGGTGATGGTTTTGGATATAATTCTGATTGTGAATCATCGGATAGTTAGAAAGTTAGGAAGCATGAGGAATATGAATCAGATTTAGCATTCCCTTATGACAGTTGCCTACTCATGGATTAGCGAGAACATAGGATGAACACTTGGTGAAAGAAAGTTTAGGATGCTTAGTGAGTTTTTATTGCAATGCATTGTATTTATTTGGCACTTTTACTGTACTGGAAACCCATGGGTCGGGGATTCTCATTCCGTATATATCTCTTCTTTTTAAGATACAGGTCCAGGTGCTCAGAAGTGAGCTGCGGTTCATCTGAGAGATGGCAAAGATCTTTATATTCCCTACTTTATATTTTTCTTAGAATCTCTCTACATTTACTTGAAAAGCTTATATTATGTATTGAACTCTTTTGAACTTGCCTATAGAGGCTCTTATGTTTCAATTGGGAGAGATTAGGAGTTTCTGTTGTCAACTACTATTATACTGTACCCTAGCCGGCCTAAACTTCGTGGGTCACGACTAGTGGCTATTTACTTATGTTATATATCTATATACTGTATTTCTCTTTTTCTCTTTTATGGTTTATTCCTTATAATGCTTTCGACTTCACGCTTTATCTTTTAGTTGCCGATGCGTGAGTGATACGTCTTCGCGATTTTATTTTTACTCTTTTCAGGCTTCTTGATTAATACTCCTTTCAATTATACTTATATTTATGTATTAAAAATCCACCTTGAGAGTCGTACCACCTTATTATCATTGACTGATGGCTCGAGCATAAGGATTTGAATATTAGGGTATTACATTCCTCAATCAAGTGGCCTAGGTTGCAAGTAAAGAATAAGCAAGAGATAGGACACAAATAAACCTAGATAGCCACAACTAAAGTGAATTGAATATATAAGACATTGGTTATTGAAGTTGTGCAAGTGAAAGCGCAAGATGAATAGAAAATGGCACAATCAACAATAACCAATCCAATGACGAAACGGAAACTACTTATTCATAATGAAAAATAATGAAGTACTCACATGGTAAAGGTACTTGTTGCAAAAAGTGACAAGCTTGATAAGAATCATGTTAAGTTACTCAAACAAATGCAAAGCATTAAAAAGAAACAAGTGCCGGACATGTGATGAATTTGATATGAAAATCATGATGAACAAGTAATTTCAACTCAATTCACTAAAGTAAAAGTGCACAATTCATGATTAAGATGCCAAATAAGGATATAGTCTAATGCATATGGTAGCTACAACATATGAATCAAACTAACAATTTATCTAGGCAATTAAACAAGGCTTTAATGCTCAGTGCATATATTCATCAACAATTAAACCAAAATTTAAGTAAGAAGCAACCCAATCAACAATCAATCAAACACTTGCAATTTATTAATTAACAAACAACTAAACTAAATCTAATATAATTACAAAAAATGAAAATGAAATGCAATGAAAAGTAACAAGAACAAGAACAAAATAGGGTAAAAGAGGAAGAAGAGAGGGGTGGAGGAGAAAAGAAGAGAAGAAGTAGAGAGAAGAGAAGAAGAGAAGTATAGTGGTGAGAAAACAGGGGTGTGCGTACGCACAGGTACGTGTGGGTACGCACACTAGGTGGAAAAGGGAAGGTGTGCGAGCGCACACTCTACGCGAGCGCTCCGGGCAGAAGAAGAATTAAGGAGTGTGTGTGCGCACAATCTACAAGAGACATGCCGAATAGCGGCAGTTTTTTTAGGAATTTGCGGTGGTTTTTAACCGCCGCAAAACGAAATTCCAGCGGTTTCACAAGCGTCGCCTATTAAAGGGTGGAGATTTGATTTTGCGGCGGTTTTGAAAAACCGCTGGCACAACCATTGCAAATCAGATAATTATTTTGCGGCGGTTGCAAAACCGCCGCTATTTTGGCCAGTGGATTTAAAAAAAATCTACAGCAGTTTTAAAACCACCACATATTTGAGTGGGTTTTTGTTTATAGATAAAGCTTCAAGAAGCTAATTGAGTATATAATGAGTTAACATTCAACTGAAGGAAAGAAAATTAATTGTTATGAATTGTTATGAGATAGTCCGCATAATGCATCAACGAGCCCTATTAAATAGTCCGCAATATAAGTTCATAAAGTTCTTCCTAAATGTACAAGAGGAGATCATTGATCACAGAAAATTAAGAATACAGCATTATCATCTACAATTTAATCAGATTTTGTATCATACCACTTCAACAAATATTGAGAAGGCAAAAACGTATCCAATCCAGGCTGGATCACCATTTTGCATAGACTGCAGGCAATTAATAGGACACATCAAGTGATAGAGAATTGTTAGAACAAAATAATAATGAAGAATTTATTAGAGCACTATAACTTGTTCTAGAGGTGGTTAACCAGTGATTTCAGTAAAACAGTAACTGACCTCTAGCAGCTGATTCAATATTAGTGGGCCCAAAAACTGGGAGAGATCATTTCCAATCTACATATTGTAAACAGATTAACAAAGATATTAAAATTGACAATGCTTTTTGACATACAGCAAATTTTAACACATGTAAATATTGAAAGCGACCAAATGAAATGATTATATAAACAAAAAAATAGAACATTACCTTCCAAAATCCTCCCCACCAAAACCTGTAAAGCACAAGAAAACCGAAGCACAAAGATATATGAACGCATAAACACAAATGAGATACATGAACAAAAATAAACAAAGTCAGGAAAAAAAGTAAATAACATTCATTTATATATTGTACAATAAGTGGTTTCATCATCACGAACTAATTTTACTACATAGAAGAAGATAGAGGAGTCTAAGTTTGTCGGCCAAGATTAACTTATCAGTGCCAAGCACCATTTTACTTCAATATCTAGCCTCTCATTATAAGCCATTATTGATGGTCTCAACTCTCAACTTATGCAAGTGATCAAAAAGTAACACCAGAAAATATCTATCTATCTTCTACACTCTATCATATTCAACACAAATCGGTCATACCTCCCACCAAGGCTTGCATTCAATACTCTTAAAAGCCAAGGTTTCGACCTCCGAGATTCTTCTACCCAACATCTCTGGAACCTACAGAATCAAGAGGCACTATAAAGCAAACATGAAATACAACAATTAATGCCAAAAGAAAACTTAAGCAAAGCAAAAACTCATACTTTTCATTCAGTGTCTCAGTCCGATCCCATGTATCTAACTTCCATATATCTTTCTCTGTAAGGGGACTTTGATATCCTAGATTCATGATAGGATTCATCCAAGAAAAAAGGTTTCATGCACGAGAAAAAAGAAATAAGAATGAAACAGCGAGGATCCATGCAAGATATTACTATGAATGGTATTTGCACTATGCTACCTCCAAAATTAATTAACACAAGAAATAAAAGCCAGGACTCCTAATCATATACAGCATATCTTGGAAAATTTTACTTCAGTTAGCTAAATGTAATACCAGAAGCAGAAATAACAGAAAATTTTATAACATAATCAGCCCAGAACATAACACTTCAAAGTTCTAACCCACTTAGCATTATAGCATTTTTTAAAGTACCCTTGATATCCTATGTGCAAATACAATTTTACATACTTGACAATATGTTTGCATGCCTTTCAGGACATATCTGCTCTCCTCCGGACAGTTCTTCATATGCAGTATCAACAACCAAGTCACTCCGAATAGGGGTATAACCCGGATAAGGATCCAAAGTAGGTATATACACAAGCAAAAGTAGTCCAAACAAAGCCTGGAATTGTAGAAGAGATAAAATATTATTTCTTTATTATTTATCCTTTTAGATAGATATTTCCATATATTCCAACTGGAGTAAATTAAAAGTATGGGAACAAATAGATACTCTCTAAAGCAGCAACAGAAAAAATAAAAATTACTAGAATGAGGATGAACTCAACAATGCAGCAAGACGTCCAGTATATACTAGATAGCTATTTGTTTGGAAGAAAACAAGTATATACTAAAAAAATAAAAACAAACAATACATACACACACAAACCACTTGACTACAATAGTAAACAAAATCCATAAAGACAAATCTCAAAAACTAACGATTCAAAATGCCACCTAGATTAATTAATTACAAATACATGTAAAAAACTACTCTATTCCTCTTTAACTTGAATTGCTTTAATAAGCAGATTTGAAAGCTAATTCTTCCCTTCAATAGAATATGAGTTTTTCTCTTATTGTTCCATATAGTGAAATGAACTTAGAAACTTTCGTGAACAAGAGCTTACAGTAACAAAATCTGCATGACCTTTACACTATTATTTGATACCAGTTTCAGTAACACAATTACCAGGTAGCAAAATTAAATTTGAAAAATAAACAAGACATATCATCGATGAAACAAAGCAATTACTGGGTAAAAAAAATGAGCAAAACCAATTTCAAAGTACATAGAAAGAAAGTTAGGAGAATAGTGGAACAAAATAGAAGCAGAATTGTTTCAAAAAAGGAAGAAGTAGAGTCACCAGTGAATCTGTCCTAATTTCGGAGACGGTTGTAACTGGTGGCGGCGTGTGCGATGGTGACCTCCTCTCCCTATTCGGCTCCTCCCAGCGGTAGCTCTATCAATGGCAGCAGCAGCAAACCCTAATGGCGACGGAACAGGTTGCGACGGCGACGGCCTTGACCCTAATCAACGGCAGCGGCCGCAGCAGAGCAGAACATTGCGAGAACGGACCTCCTTCTTCTCCCCTGCGTTCATCGTCTTCTGCTTCTCCTTCACTCTTCGTCGTTCTTCTCCTTCGTGAGCGCGCGCATTCCCTCTCTTCGCGAACTCTCTCTCTCTCTCTTCGGCTTCAGTGGCAACGACGGCAAGTTTAGTGGTGGCGGCGGCGGTGGCAAGACGTGATGGTGAAGAGTGAAGACCCGCGATGAGGACGACGACGGCGCTGGCTTCGCGGTGAGCTGATGCGATCTCCCTCTCTCTTCGCGATTCTTTCTCTTGTGGTTCTGGCTTTTCGACAGCGGCGGTGGCGTACGCACACATGGCTGTGTGGTTCTTGTGCGTATGCACAGTGGGTTGTGCGCACGCACACTCCTATGTGTGCTTCTCCTTTGTTTTCTTCATGCTTTCTCCCAATTCCATGCTTTTCTTCCACTCTTATCAAGCCATTCCAACCTATTACACCTGAAATCACTCATCAAAATCATCAAGATATCGAATGGGATAAAAGTGATTAAAATAAGCACAAAATAGCATGTTTTCACAATTAGGCTCAATTTAGGGAAAGAACACAAAAGCATGCTATTTGGATGAATAAATGTGAGTTTATGTGATGAAATCCACTCAAATCAAACCAAAATATATCGTCAAATATGGATTCATCAGTATTTTAATAAGTTTGAAGTCCGTTATACGTATTCAAAGCATATTATTTACTAAGGTCTCACCAGTTGAAGAAGATTGAATTGACCTTACATGAAAAAGTTTAAGGTATAGTTTTTGGTTTTTGTGTGTAGTTTGTATTGGAGATAATACATTTTTCTATAATAACCTATAAATTCTTTATTGATTATAGGGTTATTTGGGAGCATTAGATAGAATTTACATAGAAGTGACTATCCTCGAGTGTGATAAGTCAAGATATAGAACAAGAAAATGTAAGATTTGTACCAACATTCTAAGAGTGTGTAACCCAGACATGAACTTTGTTTATGTGCTTAGTGATTAGGAATATCGGCCTCTGATTCAAGAGTATTGCGAGATATAATCACGTGTCACAATAGTCTAAAAATACATGGTAAAGTTATCTTATAATGAGCATTATCTAGTTTTCATGAATTGAGTTCATGGTTGTCATTTTTCACGAGATTTGTGTTTTGTGTTTATAGGTAATTACTATTTAGTTGACGCTGGTTCTACAAATGGTCTTGGATTCTTAGCACCGTATAGAGGTACTCATTATCATGTAAGAGAGTGGGTGCAAGGAACACGTGCATCTCGCAACTATCAAGAATATTTTAATAAGAACACTCTTCTGCTAAGAATGTAATTCAGCAATGCCTTAGACTACTTAAGAAGAGATGGTCAATTCTGAGAAGTTCTTGCTTTTATCTCATTAAAAGTCAAAGTTAGATAATGATTGTTTGTTATAAAATTATATTCGATTGAACATGGATGCGGACCCTAAAGGGCAATATGACCTCTTAGATAATTATCTGCCTATTGGAGATGATGACCCAGAAGAGGTTATTAATGTAGTGGAGAATACCAATGAGTGGACACAATGATATAAAACATGGCAATCAAGATGTATGAAAAGTAGCGAGCTAATCATGTTAAATAAGTGTTGAATTATTGGTTAGGATTAATGTGTAAGATCATCTTGAATGTTATGCAATAAAGCTTGTAATAGGATTTGTACTTTATTAAATGTTTATTATGATTTATTCGTGTAATTGGATGTCATTATAAGACTTTTTTTTTATTTTATGTGATTATAACTTTGATTTTTTTTATATTAATGCCAATCTCTATTTTAATGTTTTTTAAAGGTATGTTTCATGTCAAATTATGTTATATTGCTCTAATAATTTTACCTAACCCTTATTAATAGGTGAGCATGGATAAGTGCATGTGGAGTGATAAGGAAACTAAAGATTTTGTAAGTTTCATGGAGGAGTTTGTTGTCGATAGCATGAAAGCTGACTGTGGACAATTTCAGCCAGAGACTTTTGAAAAACTTGCTTTGAAAATGATTTGCATTGCCTACTTGGACCGTAACTGCTAACTAGTGTAAAAATAAACATAAGCGACTAAAAGAGAAGTATCAATACGCATCTGATATGCTAGCTTGTAGTGGATTTGGGTGGAATAGTGAGAAATAGTAGTGCATTGAAGTTGATAGCAAGGATGTTCTCGATGCGTGGATGACGTTGGGATTTTTGCCAGTAAAGAATTTCATAAAAACAGTCGCGTTGTAGATATAGTCTCTAAACCGACAGAAATCCCTTCGTACAAACGTTTTGGGTGTCACAAGTAACAAACTCCTTTAAAAATTGTTAACCGAGTATTCAAACCTCGGGTCGTCTTCTCAAGGAACTGCAAGGAAGTATGTTCTTATTATTGGCTATAAAGGTTGTAATCGGGGTTTAGAAGGTGAGAAGCAAGTGATTTAAATGACAAGTAAAGTAGATGGCAATTAAAATAAATAAATACTGTAAAGCAAACTTCTGGCAAGGTAAGAGAAATTGGAAGTCCAACTTAATTATCTCTCTCAACAATAATGAAAGTTGAATCTAAATTCCACTTAGTTAACCTTTACTAAAGCAAAGGAAAGTCAAGGGACTAATTAGTTTGACCTTCGAATCCTATTTATTTCCTAAGAAAAAGTTGGGATAATTGAAGTTCAGTTCAATTAGCAAGATAGTGATTATCAGTTATGTTGAGTTTGATAATGTTGAGTCACTGATTTCTTAACCAATACCAAAAGGGAAAAAGTAAAATTGTTGGAATAAAAATGTCCTTAGATAGAAAGCAATGGTAACATAAATTAAGGAGAAAGAAATCAATAACTGAAATACCTCAAATAATCATTAATTCAAATCATAACATGGGAAGGATTCATAAGTCAAGTTGGCAACATTTATAAGTACGCATAAAAGCATTAAAGTAAATATTAAATCTGGATCGAGAGTCACTCTTACAAACTAAGAGAAGTCCTAAATCCTAATCCTAATCCTAAGAGAGAGAGGAGAGAACCTCTCTCAAACTAAATCTAAATCATGGAAAGTGAAAATTTGTGAGCTCCCTTGAATGGATGCGTTCCCCCACTTCATAACCTCTGGTCTATACCTTCTGGACTTGGATTTGGGACAAAAAGGGCTTCAGAACTCGCTATGAGCGTTTTCTGCAATTTCTGGTGCGTGGCCTCTGTCACGCGTCCGCGTGGGTCACACGGTCGCGTCAGTCATGTGACCGCGTCATGTGCGTTCTGCTTAAGGCGCACGGTCGCATCAGTCATGCGGCCGCGTCGCTGCTGATTCGCGCTTGGCACGCGATCGCTTCGTCCATGCGATCGCGTGGATGCCAGTTTCTTCAGAAGCTCCGTTTTGTGCTTTCCTTCCATTTTTTGTATGTTTCCTTTTCCATCCCTTAAGTCATTCTGCCTTAGAAAATCTGAAACTACTCAACACACTAATCACGGCATCGAATGGAAATAAAGGTAATTAAAATAATTAATTTTAAAGCTTAGGAAACATGTTTTTCACATACATCACATAATAAGTCATACTGGATTTTGTGTTTACCCTCTAGTCACTCAGTGTTTATTGGGTTTATTCACTCTATTTTTCTTTTTATTCTTACTTTCTATAACTTTGTTCTTCATCTAACCAATCAACAATTATAGAGTACAGTCATACCAAAAGTCATGAGGTCTTTAATTAAGGTTGTAATGGGGCCAAGGTAAAGGTAAGGATATATGTATAAGGCTAAGTGAGCTAATAAGTGAATCCTTAATTAGACTAAGATCTCACCTAACATACATATTTAGTAGAATAAGCTTCTTTACCAATTTTCCCATATTATCCTACTTGTTGTCACATGCTCATGTTTCAATTTTTGTTTTTATCCCATGTGCATTGCTTTTATTTTGCATTGGGGAATTCTTTTGTATTCCCTTTTATTAAATGCTGAAAAATAACTTCTCTCTCTTTTTTTTAAGGCACATGGTAATTGAATCACTTTGATTTCTCATGAGCATGCTTCCCAAATTTTTATTTTATTTCTTTTAACTTTTCTACCTTTTGTTTCTATCATCCATGTTCCCAATAGGTTTCCCACATTTTAATCTATTTATAATTTTCTATCTTAAGCTAACCAAGGATTCAATTTGGGATTTTGTTTTGTTTTTCTGCTTAAGGCTAGTAGTGTGGCTAAATAGAATAAAAGGAATTTTAAAGGCTCAAGGGGGCTAACAAGGGTGATGTGAAAGGTAGGTTATTTTGGGATAAGTGAGCTAAAATCAAATGATGGCCTCAATCATTCTTTTGGCATGTATCTATATTCTATAATTGGACATATAGATTAAAGCAAAGTAAAGAACATCAGAATAAAAAGAAATGAAACACACAGGAATGAAATTATGGTTTGAATGCAACCATACAATTAAGCTCAATACTCATAGACTGTGTGTTCTCTAGCTCAAGCATCATATATCATTCATACATGTTATGCAGGTTTAGTTAAAAATTCCCATTATTCTCATAAAAAAATTATTTAGGGTAGCCTTTAAAGTTTTAATGTTCCTCCTTGATGAAATGTTGTCAACTTAACTATATGATATAATGCTATATATACAAGGTTTATGGATTTAAATCTGTTATGTTCAATTTCCTAGCTTACTTCCTTTTTATATTTTTCAATTTAACTATGCTATCTTATGCTAAAAAGGGTAAACTATACTAATTAATCCACTAATAAGTCAGAATTGCAAACTAAACTAAATAACTAAAAATATGAACTAAAAATGCAAAATGCAAAAATAGAGTAAAAATACATAAAAGCAGCAATGTATAAGTACTCAGAAAAAAAGAAAAAAAATACAGAAAAATATCCAAAATAAAAGGAAAAGAGATGTAGTGGTTCACCAAAATAAAACGCCAGAGATGGCGACCTCCCCACACTTAAAATGAAGCATCGTCCCTGATGCTCAGTCATGCCGGGTGTGAAGGGGTGTCATCACTGGTAGGGATGGTAGCTGGAGGCTCTGTGGTGGTGGTGGGCTGAGGGTCTGGCTGCTGTAGAGGCGGTGCTGACTGGATCGGGATCTCCGGATTTGCAGCCTCTATCTGATGCGTAACCTCCTGATGTGGGGCAGCCTGCTCTGTGTCTGCCTGCTAATGGGTCTCCTCCTGGAAGTGAGTCTCCTCCTCGTGCTCATGCTCCTCCTCCTCTGATGGCTCTGATGGTGTGTCGGGCTCGAAGGGGATGTCACCACCCTGTCGGATCATCAGCTTCAGATGCGAATAGCGTCGCTGGCTGCGACGCTCCAATCTCTTATACCGGCGCCGATTACGGTGCTCCATCTGATCAAGCTGTCAGAATAGGTGGTGCACGAGGCGGTATACGGGCTCAGAGGCAGGTGGAGGTGCAGTGGTAGCAGCAGGGGCAGCAGTGGCAGCTGTGGATGAAGAGGGTCCAGCAGACGGTGGGGCTGTCTCATCAGTAGCAATGAAGGGTGGTGGTCTGTAGCCCAAGGCTAGGAAGTTCCGGCTATGAGGAATGATGTTCCTACAGTCCGCCGCTGGTGGTCTCTCATCGGCATCCTCCCATGGCACGTCAGCTCGACGGCCTAGCTGTGTAACCAGGTACGGAAAAGGGAGGGTGCCTCGGATGTGGACCCTGGCCATAAAATGCCGGATAAAGCGTGGTAGATAAAGGTCCTTACCCTCCAGTACACACCATAGGAGGGTGATCATAGCAGCTGGGATCTCCGTCTCGTGAGTACTCGGCATCACATAATTACTCAAGATCTGGTGCCATAACCGAGCCTCATCATTTAAGTATGCCCTCTTGATCCCTCTAGGTATGGTGGTGTCCTGACCCATCTCCCAAGGAACAGTCGGGTCGAGAGCTATCCGTGCCTTTACAGTATCCCAATCAAACTGCATCAGGCACATGTCCTCCTCAGCCTTTGAATAACCATCAGGCTGATCGGACTTGGCTGAGAGCTGGAGAATGTCCTCTAAAGCCTCCTCAGTGACTAGAATTTGTTTTCCTCTCAGGTTCACTGCATCTAGGGTGGTGATGTAGTAGTTGCAGTAGAATTTACGGACCCAAGATGCATTGACCTCTGTCAATGTTCTCTCCAGAAAGAACCAGCCTCTTTGCTTGATTTGCTCAGTGGTGTACTGCTGGAGTGCTTCTGGAATCTTCAGAGTTCTCTCCAGGTATAGATTTCTGGAGTTTGCAAAAGCCGGGTACTTCAGCTCACAGTACCGGTTTGTAAATTTTATTGGATCATTTGCAGGGAGCAGCTGGTCAGCTTTTTCCTGCTGTGTAAAGTTCTTCTCCCGCCATGAGGAATCATGCATGAGGGCAATGATGGACTGGGAGGAATCTCTTCTCTTGCGCTTGCCAGTAGCCTTGCCTTTTCCTTTCCTCTGTGAGGCAGACATCCTAAAAAATGAAAAACCAGGATATGGATAAAAATAGGGAAGCAAATAGGCAATTTAAACAAAGAAAACTCAAAGAGGCAAAGGAGAATTAGAATGAGGTAAATGAGTCAAGTAAATGTGCATTAAGGATTGTGTAGTAGTTTAAAATTTGGAAAAGAAGAAATTACAATCCAAAATGTATCAGAATTCAAGTTAAATAGAAAAATTGTCATTATGCCATGGTTAGAAAGTTAGAGGGAAGTGAAAAAAAATCAGAAAAGAGATTTTGAAAAGGTTAGTAATGTTAGAATTTGAAAAAGAAGTTATTAAATTAAAATTAGTGAGTCAGTAAAATGTGGGTTAAGGTAAGTGGCATAAAGAAAATATTCCATATAACAAGGATTCACAATTAGGAATTATAGTGACTCATAACCAAACAAGGAAAACAGGGTGATGTTGATTCAAACAGATAAAAAGAAAGCAAGAATTGGAATCAGTATATCACAGAAGCAGTTTATAAACCAGGAAATCAAAGAGGATAAGAAAGTCTGCTGTAGCATGCATGAAATGGTTTGGTTAAAGCAGAGGACAACATATTTCAGATTGCCAAACCAAAACATGAATGAAAACAATTTACAAAAAATTTGGGCAGCATTCCGGCTAAAATTGGATTGTCCCGGAAAATAAACAGCAAACAAGGCAGTTCATATGAATTAAAAACATGTTGTAGTTATCGATAATTAATAGAAACATGAAAATTCAGAGTAACAAGCAGCAAATGAAGGGAATCACAGCATATGAACAAGGTCACAGGAACAGCAGAATTGCAGTTATGATAAAACAGAAGCATGAACAGTGCAAGTAAACAGACCTAGATCCACTAACCACAGCCTAAGCTGCCTAACAACCTAAAAATCCACTACAGCATGCATATCTATCTATCCTAATTAAGAACAAAAACAGAAAAAAATGTAAAATAACTGCGAAGGACGGGAAGGCGGCGTTCATCGGAACCCGGTAGGCGTGAGGAGTAGAAGGGTGTAAGAAAGCGGCTGGGTGGTGGCTGCGGCGGCGTCCGGCGCGGTGGAGGGGTACGCCGGCGCGGTGGCGGCTGAGGGGGCAGTGGCGAAGGGGGTAATGGGGATAGGGTTTAGGGGAATTGATAGAGGAAGGAAGGGGGGTTGCTTGTGGGTGGTGGAGGGGCGCGGCTGGATGGCCGGCGGTGGTGGGTGGTGGCGGAGGGCAGTGGCGGATGGAAGAGAGGAAGAAAGAAGAAGAAAGAAGGTGAGGGAGGAAGGGGGTCGGTGGCGGTGGTGTTTGGACGGCGGCGGCGTCTGGGTGGTGGTCGGGGCGGCGGCAATGGTGGCTGGGTGGTGGTTGAGAAAAGAGGGGCAGAGAGGGAGAAGAGGGTTGGGGGGAGGGCTGCACGACTGATAGGGTTCGCGTGGCTGGGGGGGGTTATATTTTCGAATCCACGCGGTCGCGTGGGGCACGCGGTCGCGTGGTTGGGGTGAAAATGGGAGTGACGCGATCGCGTGGGGCGCGTGATCGCATGAAAGGGGTGGAAGAGGAGATGACGCGATCGCGTGGGTCACGCGATCGCGTTGCTAGAAATTGTGCTAAACGCATGACTCCAGCACCATTTCAGCACAACTCTCTGTCTCCTTCTAGGGTGATGTGCAATCCATGCGACGCGATCGCGTCGCTCACGCGGTCGCATGGGATTGGTATTGTGCAAGTGACGCGATCGCATGGGGCATGCGATCGCATGGGCCAAATTGTGCAAAACGCACAAGGGCCGCATGATTCCAGCCTAACTCTCTGGACGTTGGATAATTACGCCGATCTCTACGGCACGCGGCCACGTGGATGACGCGGTCGCGTGGATAGTGTATTCGCAGTATGACGCGATCGCATGGGGCATGCGGTCGCGTCGTGCATCCTTTTTTTTAACTGAATGCAGGA
Source organism: Arachis hypogaea (assembly GCF_003086295.3). Taxonomy (NCBI): domain Eukaryota; kingdom Viridiplantae; phylum Streptophyta; class Magnoliopsida; order Fabales; family Fabaceae; genus Arachis; species Arachis hypogaea. The sequence goes on from NC_092050.1 coordinate 28,864,153, forward strand.
TGCAATGCTTAATGTGAATGCTATGCATGATTCCAGGTTTAATAAAATAAAAATAAAATTCAAAAAACAAACAAAACGAGATAAAATTAAAATTGCAAAAGGAACGACCATACCATGGTGGGTTGTCTCCCACCTAGCACTTTTGGTTAAAGTCCTTAAGTTGGACATTGGAAGGGTTTCCTGTTATGGTGGCTTGTGTTTAAATTCATCCAGAAATCTCCACCAGTGCTTGGAATGCCAATAGCCTCCGGGGTCCCAAACTAGGCATGTAAAGCTTCTGAGCAGCTTCAAACAGATTTTTAGGCTCCCGGGGTGACGAATGTCAGAATAGATTCCAGGATCCTAAGCCTTGTTTTTAAATCCGCCTCCGTCTTGATCTATATATTTCCATCCGGGCGGTTTAAAAAGTAGAATCTCACCATGGTGACCAAACGTTCTCTGTGATCCATGCAATGAAGCGTGATACCAATCCGTGTACTTCGAGGTGAAGCGTGGAACCTTATTGAACCTTGTGCACCAACTCTGAGTACGAGCCATTTCCCTCTTACTCTTAAAGCCGCAAAGAGCTCTAAGCTGGCCATCTATTTCAAGTAAACCATATTCAAGTGAATAAGCAAAGTTAAAGGTTAAGGATTGTACCCACTTGAAGCTTGTATTAGGTGGTAATGGCCTTGGGATAGGTGTTTCTGGTGGTTCTGTAAGTTCTACTCCCTTGTGCTCTTATGTGAATTCCTCCACTTCCTTGTAAGAGTCTTCAAATGTAGTATCACCCTGGTCAAAATCTTCTATGTCTTCCTCATCACTTGAGTCATAGATTGGAGGTTGAGAAAAATCTACCTCCGCATCATCTTCATATTCACTTGGGGAAGATTCTTCGATCTCAGAGAATTCACTTGCGGATGCAAGTTCATTACTAAGAGAATTTGACTTGTGACTATCATCATCAAGGGAATTTGTGTCCTGAGTTATTCCGTCTGATTCTTCATAAACAACTTGCCTTGGAGATTGTACAATATCCTCCTTAGCATCAACTGTAGCGTCCTTGACGGAGTTCTCCTCAGTTCTGGATTCCCATGGAGGTTCAGCATCTCCTAGATCTTCAACCAACTCTTCTTCTTGAACAATGACAGCGTCTTCTACTTGTTCTAGTACGAATTCATTCTCTGTCTTGTCCACTGGAGTTTCTGGTATTTCCTTCATGCTACGCTCTTCATTAGACTGTTCACATGGGGCTGTTGCTGATCCTTGTGTATTTAAGCGTCTAGAAACCCATTGAATTACTACTTGCTCCAGTTGTCGAATGGTTGTTTGAAATTTATTTACTGTTTCCGTTAGGCGAACCTCTGCTTCTCGGGTTGCCGGTCTTGGGCATGATACATAGGAAAGTGGTGGTGATTGGGAGTGATTGGATTGGTATTGGGGTAAGGAAGGATCATATGGTGGCGAATAGTGAAGAGAAGCTTTTGAGTGTGGTGGTTCGAGGTTATATTGAAAGGATGGTTTATATGCACGGGGTGGGGCTTGTTGGTAGTTACAAGGTTGTCCACCATATCTTTCAGCTGGGTATGCACGGTAGAATGGTCTTTGTCCAGGATATCTCGTAGGGTGTTGCTGCCTAAAGGGTTGATTAGATCCTCTTAGCTCCATCCATCCTTGATTGGTCTGACCTTGATGCATATTCCTACTGTAACTTCTATTTCCTTCAACAAAGTTAGAACCAAACTCAAAGCGAGAGGGGTGAGAGTTCATGGTAGCAAATAAAGATGAAAAGGGAGAACAAAAATAGAGAAACAAGCAAAAGAAAAATATTTACAATAACCAATAATAAGGCACACGTTAGCAACTCCCCGGCAACGGTGCCATTTTGACGTTGGGATTTTTGCCAGTAAAGAATTTCATAAAAACAGTCGCGTTGTAGATATAGTCTCTAAACCGACAGAAATCCCTTCGTACAAACGTTTTGGGTGTCACAAGTAACAAACCCCTTTAAAAATTGTTAACCGAGTATTCAAACCTCGGGTCGTCTTCTCAAGGAACTGCAAGGAAGTATGTTCTTATTATTGGCTATAAAGGTTGTAATCGGGGTTTAGAAGGTGAGAAGCAAGTGATTTAAATGACAAGTAAAGTAGATGGCAATTAAAATAAATAAATACTGTAAAGCAAACTTCTGGCAAGGTAAGAGAAATTGGAAGTCCAACTTAATTATCTCTCTCAACAATAATGAAAGTTGAATCTAAATTCCACTTAGTTAACCTTTACTAAAGCAAAGGAAAGTCAAGGGACTAATTAGTTTGACCTTCGAATCCTATTTATTTCCTAAGAAAAAGTTGGGATAATTGAAGTTCAGTTCAATTAGCAAGATAGTGATTATCAGTTATGTTGAGTTTGATAATGTTGAGTCACTGATTTCTTAACCAATACCAAAAGGGAAAAAGTAAAATTGTTGGAATAAAAATGTCCTTAGATAGAAAGCAATGGTAACACAAATTAAGGAGAAAGAAATCAATAACTGAAATACCTCAAATAATCATTAATTCAAATCATAACATGGGAAGGATTCATAAGTCAAGTTGGCAACATTTATAAGTACGCATAAAAGCATTAAAGTAAATATTAAACCTGGATCGAGAGTCACTCTTACAAACTAAGAGAAGTCCTAAATCCTAATCCTAATCCTAAGAGAGAGAGGAGAGAACCTCTCTCAAACTAAATCTAAATCATGGAAAGTGAAAATTTGCGAGCTCCCTTGAATGGATGCGTTCCCCCACTTCATAACCTCTGGTCTATACCTTCTGGACTTGGATTTGGGCCAAAAAGGGGCTTCAGAACTCGCTATGAGCGTTTTCTGCAATTTCTGGTGCGTGGCCTCTGTCACGCGTCCGCGTGGGTCACGCGGTCGCGTCATTCGGAGCATTTCCTTGTCACGCGGTCGCGTCAGTCATGCGACCGCGTCATGTGCGTTCTGCTTAAGGCGCGCAGTCGCGTCAGTCATGCGGCCGCGTCGCTGCTGATTCGCGCTTGGCACGCGATCGCTTCGTCCATGCGATCACGTGGATGCCAGTTTCTTCAGAAGCTCCGTTTTGTGCTTTCCTTCCATTTTTGTATGTTTCCTTTTCCATCCCTTAAGTCATTCTGCCTTAGAAAATCTGAAACTACTCAACACACTAATCACGGCATCGAATGGAAATAAAGGTAATTAAAATAATTAATTTTAAAGCTTAGGAAACATGTTTTTCACATACATCACATAATAAGGAAGGGAAAGTAAAACCATGCAATTAATATGAATAAGTGGGTGAAGGATTGAATAAATCACTCAAACTAAGCACAAAATATATCATAAAATATGGGTTTATCAGTGGATGAAGGTAAAGTGTAGCTACACATCCATAGAATGATGTTTTATTCGAATAAAGTTACATTTACTTCATAATGTTGTACTTCAGGCACATCCAACCAAATTCTATACTCCGTGGAAGCCTTTTCCTTTGTTTCATGGATTGGAGGGTATTTTTGGAAGGGACAGGAATACTGGGGCTGCTGTAGTAAGTGGATTTGATGCCTAGGAACAAGTAAATAGAGAACAGGAAGATCAAAGTCTAGAAATAGACGAATTTGATTTGAAACAAATAACGGGACATCTCAAACACAAAGGACAACATCATCTTCTGAAGTTGCTGCAGCGAGCAAAAGGCTATCGGGTAAGAAAAGGAAGCAAATGGACATGTTAGAAAGGATGGCTAAACATGTGCAGTATTCAACTAATGCCCGAAGAAAACTTGACCAAATACTAGCTGATGCTATTTCAGGTGTCAACGATAAGTTCAAGATTGGTGAGAAATTTGAGCAGCTTAGTTTGGTAATTTGGAAGTTGTTCAAGTTGTCATGAAGTTTTCTGATAATCCTCATTTGGATAAGAATTTCTGGGGTTTGACAAATTCTCAGAAGAGTGGATTAGTACAATCCATTCTTGGATCAAACTAGATTTGGATGAGTTAGTTATGATATGTTGTAAAACTTAGCATAGTTTGTTATATTTTGCTGTTTACATGCTTACATTATTTTGGAAAACTTTTTGCATTCGAGAAGATATTATGTTTGTGATGTAGGAATTGAGATGAAAAAACTTGTCAAGCTTGCTAGCTTTAGATCCTTGAAGCTTCTGTTGTCGATATATTTTTTATATAAACTCATTTTGAAATGCACTACCATGATAGAGTTAATTCTGATGTAGGAGTTTTCTTTTCCCATTTCAATACATGTACAATTTTATCCTTGTTAATGACTCAGGAAGGAATATTGATAATATAAACTACTCAAAATTTTGGCTACATCATTACAATCTAAAATTAGATGGAATCAACTAGCTTGTAACATGTAACAAGTATCAACTACCCTAAAGCAACTACTTATGTTGATTACAATGCATGTCTCACATTAGTCTTTGAAAAACAACACTAAAATAAGAATTATACATAATACAAAGGCTATGATATGAAAATATGATAATAATCTCAGCAACATAATTCCTCTCTCCACTTTTTCAACTCTTTGGTTCAAGTTGAAGTTGAATCTGTTATCCGTTGTAATTATTTTCGAAGTTCTTTCATAATGTTGGGAACCTTGTTTCGCTTGCCTTTTATTAAAAGGGCCTACCCACCTAAACCATCCGTATCTCCTAGCAGAACATGGATAGTACTCTCAATCTGAATTTGCAACACTATGTGAAACTTGTAATGGAGCTCTCAATCCACAATTGTAAAATCTTTCACCCGTTTGGAAAGAGTTGCCATTGTTATACAAGTCATTGGAAGACCTTCTACTTCTAGATGCCATTAATGTTTTACTAGAAATTAAAATAAAGATTAACCGCAACACTTTAATTATAATCACCAACAAAGATTGTTCAACTAGGAAGGATTACAACTTTAGACAACTCAAAAATAATTTAAAACTATTCACACATTCTAAATATGAGAAACATAACATACAAATAAAATTAAATCTCAATAATGCCATAAGTTAGATGAATTCCAGCAGTTAATGGAAGCACTCAACATACAAGTCATGACACCAAATTCAGTGATCCAAAATGAATAAATTAAATTGTCTCAATGAAATAAAGAAAATCCTAATGCCGTAAAACATGTTATCTACTTCGAAACAAAATTTCTACCTAAATTACTTCTCTGTAACCAATTTTTTTTTTAAATTCATATGCTAGAATGTTGTGTAAAAATAACGACAGAGAATATTTAAGGCATATTTTATTCCCGGCTACTAATTTATCTACCACAAATTCTAACCGATTTTCCCTCTCTATTACCAATTTATCAACCCCAAATTCTAACCCATCTTTTCATCCATATTATCTATATAGATTGTGCATCTACTTCATTCAAATCATGAATCAAAATTGGGATAACCATATTTGACAACATATAAAACAGAAGTTTTTCGATTCTTCATAAACAACAAAGCACATAACACAGACCAATTTATTTTTCATTAACACTATCATAAAAAAAAGAGATACAACATTCATTCAACATAGACATCCTCTGCATATATGTATCTGAGTGTTTGACAGAGTAAGCCATAGAAAGACACACAACGAAATAACCGTTAGCCAATGTCCACTAACTACACGGTGACAACCTCCAACATGGTGGAAAGAATCGTTGGAGACACTATGGCATGATTTGGTCTAGGGGATTGTCTTTTACGCCGACCTTGGTGGTGCTGCCAGTGGCGGGATTGAAGAGCGGTTGGCTTCACTGCTCAGGCGCAGTTTGAGCACAGGGTGAAGGAGAAAGGGGGTGGAAGAAAATTGAAATACATATTGGGAGGGGTTTAGGGTTTTATTTTAATGTTGAATTATACTTAGTGGTATTTTAGTAACTTCAAATATTCCTGTCTCTATTTTTATCTTAAACCAAACAAGATGCTGAGACATAACTCAGTCTTGTACACTTTACACCAAATACAATATAGGAACTTAATTCAATCTCTATCTCTCAGTCTCAGTCTCTGTTCCAAATGTAGCCTAAGAAAATTTGATGAGACATATGGTATCTAAAATTAGAATGAAGATATGATTGACTTGGATGACGTTATAGTAATTACGAGTTTTGGATGATGATTTTTTTTTCTTACATGCATTTAAAATTTTCACCCTTAAGTAGTTACACTAAATGTTTTGGTTCAGTTATTATTGTCTATTGTGAAAGGATTTTGAGTGACAAGATCTTGTATATTATTGATAATAAGCTTCCCTTTCATCCATAATACATTGTTCCATGACTTCCTTTCTTTTGGACTCTGATTTCTCCAATTCAAATCAACTTGCACTTTTTCAAACTTAAGTAATTAAAATCCTTTGTAGATAGAGAGCTATGTCAATATTGGAAAATAGATTTTTTACGTATAAATAGATTTTAATGTGATATTTTATTTATAAAATATCATTTAAGAAGAATTACAAAAGGATATTGGTGAGGATGCTTCTGAAATAGAGCATATGTTAAAGTAGTTTGCAAGGAGCATTCAAGCTATGTTAGAGGTATAAGATTTGATATTCATCCATCTCAAGTGATTAGATCTTCGTCTCGTTCAATAGTGTCTATGCAATCTACTACTACTAGTAGACTATCAAGAATTGAATACAAAACTTGTAACAAGTACAATTACTACAGGAGCAAGTAAATTTTTCTCTGAATCGTCAAGGAGTCAATTACCACCCGATTTTTCTACTAAGATAAGATAAGGATATATGTTATACTTAATTTTATGGACTTACATGCTAAATGTATGGACCAATTTTGGTGTTACTATTGCTGAAATTTTTTATTATTGATAGAGAATGAATTTGTATAATTGTGTTTTTTAGCAGAAAATTAGAAAGTCTTGTTCTCATTCTATAGACTTTATTTTTGGTTAGGACCAATTCTGTATTGAAGTTAGAGATGTCTATTAGGACTCCACTAAATTTGATATGACTATAATGAAAGTAGAATTATTATACATGATTGAAACTTGATTGCCAAATTGATTTTTAAAACTGATTTTTCTAAAATAAATTTATCAAAGTCATGTTGGCTAGGATTTTAATTTGGGTGAATGATATCCTAATAAAAAATTAATAAAAAAATCTAATGCTAAAAGGGAAATATTTTTTGTAAAAATTAATTAAAAAAACTTAATGCTGAAAAGATTGTGACAATTTTGACCTACCACAAGCATTTAAAACGATAAACTTGATGCTAAAGAGATTGTGACGGTTTAAAAGAGTCACTGAAATTAGTAACTTAGTTACGATTTTAAACCGTCGCTAAATATATTGTGACAGTTTAAAACAGTCACAAAATATAATAAAACACTATCGCAAAATTTACTAATTTAGTGAAACTGTATAACATAAAAAAAACACACTAGCAAGTGTTACAAATTAGTGACGCTCTTATCAACGGTGGTCTAAAACAGTCGTTATATCACTTAGCAATGTCTGAATCAGTGATGCTTTTTTAACCGTCATGAAAAGATTTAGTGATTATTTAAACCCTTACTAAGCAGTTAAAAAAATGTTGCGAAATACTGTTTTGATGTAGTGGAAAAAGAACACAGACCAAAAAGAATAACAAATACCATACTATGATTGATTTCTTTTTACTATAACAAAATATGGGATTTTTAGGCAAATAATATAAGAAAATTTGTTCAACATAATTATAATAAAATCATGGAATATCATTTTTTTTTTTACTTGAGTAAACAATTTGCAATTTACTGATGTGGATGAAAAATCAATCAAAAGAAATGAGATCGAAAGAAATTAAAAAAAAATAACAAATTATATACGTTTGGCTTTTGGCTTTTGACTTTAGACTAATGATCTTTCTATTAATTTTATAAGAATTGTAACATTTACTGTCATATTTTTTTTTGAAATTTTATTCCTGTCAAAAAGTCCAAAAAAAAGAGATCAACGAAGAGTGAATTCAGTTAAAATAAAATGACTGAGGAGAGAGGAATCAATAACGAGACTACGAAAGATTCCTGTCAAAAAAGTAGTTAATGAAAATAGCTTATAGGTTGAATGATATGCTCCAAATCCCCCACGCACCCTTTTTAATATCTTCTAATCTCTTATTTTTTCTAATTGATTTCTTTTTGGTTATATTTTAATTCGATTTTTTTACACAAATAAAATAAAAAGGATAAATGACATATATAAGCCAATGAGAAACAAAAAATTCACCAATAAGCCAAAACGAAAAATGGTTCATGAATCAACCAGAGACACTTTTCTATGTAGTTCGAATTAGATCAATTCGAATTAGAAAATCAATGTAATTCGAATCAATGTAATTTGAATTACTAACACACGCACACAAGCACTAATTCGAATCAGAATCAAATTGATTCGAATTACACACACACTAATTCGAATCAGGCTAATTCGAATTACACACACACACACGCTCTCCATAGTAATTTGAATTGGCCAGCTTCGAATTACTCAGTTTTCGTTCTCATAGTGATTCGAATTGGGGTGTTTCGATTTACTCATGGTTTGGCTATAAAAGGAGTTCGAACCAACCTCATTCGAACTAGTATTCCAAAAGCACACCCTACCAAATCCTAGAGAAAACGACCTAAAAATGACTCCAAGAAAGGGCTGAGCAGAGTATTTAACCGATGGGGGATAATCCGGACAGACTTTATCGGTTGGATGGAGTAGCCCATATAGCTGGTGTCATCAACGAAGAGGTAAGTATGGACTCCTTTTTTTAAAAGTAGGATTCGGTAACTTATTTGTTTGTTTTTTTATGTTATTTTAGTGGTTTTGATAGTGAATGATGTTGGTAACATTTCTTCAGAATGAGTTTATAGTTTTTGTTAGTGATTTTGTATGTGGTTTGGTAAGCGGTTTTGCTAGCAGTTTTGTAATCGGTTTTGGTAGTGGTTATGTTAGTCATTTTGCACTTGTGGTTTTATTAGTGGTTTAGTTAGTGGTTGTGGTAGTGGCTTTTTTAGTGGTTTGTCTAGTGACTTTCTTAGTGGTTTCGTTGGCAGTTTTTTTATTAGTGGTTTTGTTACTAGTTTTGGTGGTGGTATTGTTAGTGGTTTGTTGCTGGTTTTGTTGCTGGTTTTGTTGGTGGTTTTGTTGGTGGTTTTGTTAGTGGTTTTGTTGGTTGTTTTGGTGGTGGTTTTGTTGGTGATTTTATTAGTGGTTTTCATGGTAGTTTTGTTGGTGGCTTTGTTAGTGGTTTTGTTGGTGGTTTTGGTGGTGATTTTATTAGTGGTCTTCTTATTTAATCAGCATTTATAGTGAATGATTAAATTTGTTTTTAATCATTTAGTACATTATATGTACAGCCCCAACGATGCATCTCGAGCATGCGACGGCAGTAGGGCATGCGTCTGGACGAGAGGTACGTTTCGTACTTGCAGATGGCTGGCTTATAACATCTTGCGAGGATGAATGAGAGATGGTTCAGATTAGATGAGCCCCTGGTGAGTGCTTTCGTTGAGCAGTGGCGTCCGGAGATGCACACATTTCATATGTCGTTCGGTGAGTGCACTATCACACTGTATGACGTGGCGTACCAGTTAGGACTGCTAGTCGATGGACGTTATATTAGCGGTTGCCTGACAGATTTCTAGACGTACATCCAGGGTGGCCGGCCAGCTTGGGTTTGGTTCCAGGATTTGCTTGGTGTGTTACCTCCTGCGAACCAAATCCAGAAGTTTGTAGTGAACTGCAGTTGGTTCCAGGAGACCTTCAGAGAGCTCCCTGAGGATGCCGATGAGGAGACAGTCAGGAGGTATGCCCGGGCCTATATCATGATGCTGTTAGGCACCCAGTTATTTGCCGACAAGTCCGGCAACCGTATCCACAATAGGTGGCTCCCGTATGTGGCCAGACTTGAGGACATGGGTGACTACAGCTGGGGATCAGCTGCTCTCTTGTGGTTATACTGGTGCATGTGCCGAGTAGCCAACAGACATGTTGTGAAGTTAGCCGGACCATTACAGCTACTTCAGTCATGGATCTTCTGGCGCTTTCCTGGATTTAGACCGGCTGGATATGATATGTTCAGCTGGCTATTTGCCTCGAGGTACTGTTATTATTTTCTTGTTTATGTCTCCTATTAGTTTTATTCAGTCCACGCTTAGAATGTTATATTACTTTTATTCAGTCTACTATTACTATTACTGTTATTTTGATAGTGGTTATAACACGGATGTGAGTTGCAGGTGGTTAGGTCACAATCCTTCAGCGAGCGAGAAGGGACCTCGAGTGCAGTTGTGGAGGCTCAGATTAGACCTGTTACAGGCTGGGGATGTAAGTATATGAACTAGTCCTTCATATTAACTCATCTTTGATATTAGCATGTCTTGTTGGCCTAACGCTGATGCTATGTATTCGTAGTTTATTTGGATGCCGTATAGCTCTCCCGACATTCTACAGGTTGTGCATCCAGAGATATTGGAGCCTCGGCATACGGCGTTATGGCGGTCTGTGACAACACTGATATATTTCGCCATAAAAGAGTGGCACCAGGTAGATCGCATGCTACCGCAGTTTGGTGGAGTTCAGGCCCAACCCCAGCCCGCCCTTGAAATCGACTTCTTGATGTCGAACGATGGCAGAGGTGGAGATCTTTGGTTCCCCTATAGCTTGCAGTTCTGGCACCTTCATTGGGAGAACCGAGCCGACCATGTTCTCCGGTTTGATGTTGTGGCAGACCCAGGTCCGTCACATGATTTTCTTGATTGGTGGGGCCAGCATGGTAAGAGATTCCTGTCACCTGAGCTGTACCTCAGTGATCCGAGAGCCGTGCCTATTCTGGTCGAGGCGACACAGAGAGGTGCAGGACGAGTGCCTGAGATGGATCGGGTGGATGACGTTCCGGATCGGCGTTGCGTTGAGCGGAGAGCTCGTGTCGGGAACGTAGGAGCCAGCGTGAGTAGAGGTGGCTCGACCAGGCCATGGCCGAGGGGGACGCTAGGGGGGCTGGTGGAGGCAGATGAGGGGGCCGTGGTGGATGACGCAGGGTCCGTGCTGGACTAGACCACTACGGGGGCCATGACGAGGATGACGACGATGGAGATCATCATGGGGATGGTGGGTTAGGCGACGGTACCCCTCGTGGAGGAGGTCAGGGTGGAGATTGGTATGGGTCTAGTGTGGGGGACAATTTGGGTCATGGTGGAGATAGAGTTGGAGGAGGGCCGTTTGGCGATTACTTTGTTGGTGTCCCCAGCTCCGACCAGGCAGTTCATGAGAGCCAGACATGGGTTAGTCCAGGACAGCTATTTTCGGACTTGCTGACCAATGATGGTATTGATGCGGACTTTGGCGGTTCATACTTTTTGGAGGAGATCAGTGCCATCATGCAGGAGGATGATGCGGCACGTCGGAGGACACAGACCACGGGCATGCAGGCACACTTAGACGTAGACCTGAACGAGCCTCCTTCAGGGCCGACGCATGAGCATTTTGCCTTGGGTGGTACTTCTCCGTCCGCCTATGCTACTGGCGGATAGTCAGTCGTTGGTTCTTCTAGGGCCCCTCCCCCCCCCCCATGCAGATGCAGGGCCGTCTGGGGCCTCCCCACATCGTGTGCCATGACAGCCTATGCCGCCTCCACAGGCCGCCCCTAATGATGATTTGGATGGAGATGATGATCAGGAGCCGCTCGCCCGGAGAGGCCAGAGGGTTCGACGTCCCCGTCGTTGCTTCACGGGGTCCCATTTATTCAGATGACCTGCCTGTTAATAGGGTTCGCATTTAACTTAGGTGTTGTATTTATCATGCTTGTATGGTTGATGTTATGTATGTTTAGGACCTTTTGTTCTTTGTGTTACTTTGATTATGTAACATATGACTCTAGTTTATATCACTTATGTGGAAACTCTGTGAGTGTTATCTGTTCGACGTATGTGTTTTAGTTTTTTCAGTATAAGTTTCTCTACGCTTATACGTGGCGGAAGTAATCTACATCAACATACGGTTCAACATAACATAAGATGATACTTGAAAATGGAAACACATCCAATAACATAGTACGTACGTTAACTACATCACAATGAACTAGGAAACAGTAAGTTGCAACAATAGCAAGTATGAAACTAATACTAGTAAATCTAAATACTAAAGTGCTAATAATAAGGTAATTTATCTAAACCGACATCTACGGATCGACCCCTAGTGTGCCTTGCCCCTTCACCCTGTGGACGACTCCGACGTGTGTGTCCTGGTTGCCTGCACAGACCGCATTTCTTTGGCCTGTTCGGATCAGCCTCGTCCATAGTGGTCCGAATTCTAGTATTCCTATGACGTCCCTCACTCGCACGCCTCTTGGTGGGATCCAGTATGACTGTCGGCCTATCGTACGGTGGCCAAAAACCCTCAGAAATGGGAGGTGTGAATCCCATCCGGTACACATTGAACACCGAGCTAAGATGATACACCTGGTGGATATACGTCTGCCAAGTAAACTGTGAATAGGCACAGCATGCCAAGGCGTGAGGACAAGAGTAATGAAGTGCCTGAAAATATCCGCAGACACATGTCTAAGCACCGAGTGACACTCTGTAACTACCAAGTGAGAATTACCCAGTAGGAGTGCGAGACGGTAAACTCTAAGTTATCTCTGTCGTACAAAGTCACCGTGAAGTACCCCGCCGTCTTCAGATTGGCCTCTATACGCTTCACCAGATGTTGACTGAATTGCTGTCCGGTTCTTAGTTGTGCCTCTTCCTCTCTCCCCTTGCGAACGAATAGCTCTGCCAACCTCCCATAAGTGGCCTTCACCAGCGAGCACACTGGAAGATTCCTGACCCCCTTCAAGATGGAATTAACACACTCGGAGATATTTATCGTCATGTGTCTGAATCTCCTACCCTCATCCCGATGCTGAGTCCACAACGAATACTCAATCCTATTCGCCCAGTCACACATGGCAGGGTCTTCAGACCGAAGAATATCAAACAAGTAATCAAATTCAACCTCAGTCTTGGCATAAGCTGCATTCACAAGAAGCCTCCTTACGTCCTTGCCCTTGAATGTGAGGGCAAAATTTGCTGCCACATGCCAAATACAGAATGCACAGTACACAGCAGGAGGTAGCCATCCTCCGTCGAGAGCCTCAAGTGCAGCCTTGATCCCGTTGTGCCTATCTAATATAACCAGGAGCCCCAGCTGTGGGGTCACGTGCTGCCGGAGATGGGTTAGAAAGAATACCCAGGACTCTGCATTCTCACCCTCCACGAGTGCAAATGCAACGGGCAGGATGTTGGAATTCCCGTCCTGTGCAATCGCAACGAGCAACGTACCCCCATACTTACCATACAAGTGGGTCCCGTCGATACTCACCAACGGCTTGCAATGCCGGAATGCCTCAATGCATGGTGGAAACGTCCAGAAAAGCCGGTGAAAATAGGCTTGCAAGCCGTCGACCTGCCCCCCCCCCCCACTCGAACAGGACTCGTCCTCAGCACTGCAACACTACCAGGCATCGTCAACTGAACTCCTAAGACCCACTGAGGCAGCTCGTTGTATGACTCATCCTAGTCACCATAGATATGGGTGACGGCCTTCTGCTTCGCCAACCAAACCCTCCTATAAGTCGGCATGAACCCAAAGTGTGCCACCGTCGCATTCAACAGTACCTTGATGCTGACAGATGCATCAGCTCTAACCATTGGCATGATGAAGGCCGAGATCACATGATAGTCCAGACTCCTGTGGTCGCTCGAGATGGACGTCGCGAGACATATATGAGGTCTATTGTACCGTTTTACCTCCCAAACACCCTTGCGCTACCCGAGACTTAGCCTAATCAACCATGTGCACCCATTCCCAAACTCAGAACACTTTCCTACATACCGGCGATAGTCGGACTCCACCACTTTGTACTAAATCCCACGACGAATGCTATAAGTCTTCACACTTAACACAGCCTCATCTTTATTCTGAAACTGCTGACCAACCTGAAACTCTGTAAGACCACCAGTCTCCTGGGCATCTCTAGCACCAAATCCAGTAGGCTCCCCAGGAACCCCCTCGTGTCTCATGGCATCCAAGTCCAAAGATGAAAAGTGCGGACGGTACTGCTGTGTACCAGAGCTAGAATCACCGCCAGCCCCAACTGGATTACTCACTGCAATCTCATTGCCACTGTCATCAGCAATGAGGTCCGGCTTCACATCATCGTCGTCGTCATCATCCAGTAATGCATCACCCACACCAGCCGGTGCCCCACACTGTAAAGAAGTCGGCACCCTATCCACGATACCAACCTCTCTGCCCCACTGTAGTTGAGATCAACAGCGAATGACGGGGAGGCGACAGGTTCGTTCGCATGCTCATTCACAGGAACGGACGAAGATGTACCAACAGGTCTCGAGCTAGAATCGGCTACCGTGCCTATAGTGTGGGTATTCCAGTTCGAACCCCCCGAGCTAGATACCACATCAACCAACTTCGCCAACAGCTCAGGTGTCCTAACCTTGGGAAACTGCCGACGACAATGAAACAGGACCTGCAAATCCTCATCACTCCCTATGCTGAAACAATCATACTTCACGGTTTCTTGCAGCACTGAGATCGGAATGCGATAGAATAACTTCTGAACCCGTTTCACGTCTAGTAGACCAAGTTTCTGTAGTATAGAATTCACAAAGTCATCATATCTCATCGTTGGTCTGATAAAAATACTTAGAGGATCCTTATCGATGAACTTCACACCAGATCGTGTTTTTTTCTTAATTGATCCTCTTATCGGTGAACTTCACACTATATTTATACACGTCTGGCCCTTCATAATTCGAAGCTGGCCAATTCGAATTACTATTGAATGCGTGTGTTTAGTTCGAATCACCCTGATTTGAATTAGTGCTTATGTGCGTGTGTGTGTAATTCGAATTACATGAAAATGTGCCTCTGGTTAATTCATGTATCGATTTTTAATTTGGCTTATTTTTGTAATTTTGGTTTGGATTTGACTTATTAACGCGTTTTACCCGAATAAAGATGTACTATGTTGCATGATTCTATTAAGATTATTTTGAACTAATTATTTTTATATTATTTGTGTAAAAATTCCGTATTTTACTACTAATGAAAAAAAAATCAATAAGAAGATATATAGTTTTTGTCATTTTTTTCCATCATTGTTCTTTCTCTATGTTTCCTTTGAATTCAAGAAGCTAGGTTTAATGAAATTTATTGAGACTATACTTCTAGTAAAGTGTGGTTTCAAACCAAATTTTTGTTCGTAAATCGTGATTCTAAACCACCGTGTATTTTGTAATTTATTGTTTTAAACCATTTTACATACACTTAAAATATAATACGAAACGAAAATAGCCAACTTTATTTTAATAGAATTTTATAATATTATATGTATTTTTTATTTTCAATTGGTTTAACAAGAAAATAGAAAAAAATTAACTTAAACATTCAAGATGTAAAAAAAATTTTACGGTTTTTTTAGAAGTTTCTAATTAATTACATTATATAAAATAAATTTTACTGAATTTATAAAAAGAAAAATTCCTAAATTCAACTTACTTTTGAAGCTGAGCTAGACCTGACGCCATAATAGTGACGTGTTTTATTTTTATATCAACTACTAACCACGTTTAGCCTGGTAATTTGGTGATGACCCATGTGGCTAATTGAACCATGCGTATGTTTTTCAGTTTTTTCCGGTTCTCTACATAGTAAATACTAGGTGTACACCGTTACACGTAAAGGTCGTTTGATCAGAAAAATAAATATAATTTAAAAGAAATTAGATAAATATACGACTCCACTGGGGATCGAACCCAGAATCTCTGGTTCCGTAGACCAGCGCCTTATCCATTGGGCCATGGAGTCTTTTATGGTTAACCTTGCCCAAGTTAAATAACTACAATATAATTTGAATATACTATTTACCCTATGATATCGATTCACTTTACGCCCTCATTTATCTTGTTTGATTGTTCCTGATTTTAACGATTTTATCCTATTCCATTCCTTTAATAAAGAATGGAATTTTCGTCCGGTACTCTGATTAGGGGTATTCAAATCCAAACCAATTCAAATTAAACCGCTCATTCAATCCTGATTCAAACCGAAAACCGATTAAAACCGCACTAATTCGGATTTGATTGGATTCTATTTTTTATAAACCGTTGGATTGGATCGGATTTCGGATCTACTTTTCATAACCGATCCAATCTAATTTAAACCGCACAATGTGTTATAATATTATTATTTTATTATTATATTTACAATTATACTTATAATATGTTCAATTTGTTATATATTTTTCTATTATTTATGTATTATTATTATTTAATAAATATTTTATGTTTAAAATATTATTTATTTATCCATTTTAACTAACCTATAATTTTATTTCTATTGTTATGTTATCGTTAGTTTTTTTAAGATATTGTTAAGACTTGTTATGTCATTGTTGATTATTTAAAATTTGATGTTGAGACTTGTTTATGTAATTAATTTTTTTATTTAAAAAACCGTAAATTTAAACCGATCCAAACCGCTTGTAATCGGATCGGATCGGATCGGATTTTCAAAAAAAAAATTCATCCAATCCAAACCGCACCGCACATAAATTAAGCGTTCGGATCGGATGACTTTTTCTCTTAAAACCGAACCAAACTGCACCGCGAACACCCCTAACTCTGATATCCAAGATTTACACAACATATTAGATGTACATGTACCTATCAATTAAATGGCTGGCAAATATTTCAACCAAAATATATACCACGTTAATTTTTTGAATTTAATACCTACTTTTACTAGAGACGAAGAGTTTATTTTTTATGCACCAACATTGTAAAATATTTTATCGAATTGTTCAATTACATATAATTATTCAACAATCAATATAAAAAATAATTATTTTTTTATTATTAATATAGTGCTACGTAATTGAATGTACATCTAAAATTATTTTAAATTGATGGTACATCAAAATTAAATTCAGAAAAATAAAGAATAATTGCACGTTAAGACAACTATTACGTGTATTTTCTTCTTAATCATGTAAAGAATAAATCAATCAACAAATCAACTATCCGTATAAAATATATGTTAGGATATAAAATACATATTAAAAATAAATTAAATAACATGTGTATTTAAATACATAAATAGACGATAATTTGATAATTGATTTTTGATGTGCATTTTTTTTAAATTTTATGGGTACATAACTATTATACCTCCTAGAGGCTTAAACACTTTTCCATTGCTTTTAAATGAATTATTTTTACAATTTTTTATAATTAGCTAAAAATTGCATGTCAATATTCTAAAAGTACGATTGAAAAATGTTGTACTAATTTAATAATATACAAGTAAATATTTAAATAAATTTCTTTCATACTTTTATTTTATCTCAATTAAACAACCAACCAAATTTTATTACCAAAAATTGACTATTTAAAGGTCTTAGAAAGAGAATATTAAATTCCCAACAGTTTTCTTTTTGTACTCACAAAATTTCCTTTTTATCGCTAGAACTCAAATTTTTAATCAAGTTTTGTTTGCAAGAAACCCTTAATCAAGTTCGATTAAAGGATTACTGTAGATTTTTAAGCCCAGTAATCTCTACAAAGTAAATTCATACAATGGCATAGTGCACCTAATACATTCATTCCTACAACCGAAGACACATGTACATTATCTTTTTGGCACACATTTGACATTTCTACAACTTTGCTAAATGCTACTCTTCAAAATCAGCAAACATCGAATTTTTTAAGAAAAACTATTTGATTCGTACTCCGGCAGTCTGGCGTCCGTGGTCGTTCACATAGCAGCCTCTGAAGAAATTCATCCTCTGACGACTTTAATTTTCCTTCCCTGCAGTCTTCCCTAAACTCGAACAATCACCGATAGCAAGCAAACATCACTTTTATTTCTCCCTTTTTTTTTTTCTTTTTATCACCTTTCATTATTCCACTCTTCCCTTCCTTCCTATAGAACCCAGACCTCACACTCTTCTTACCTTTGCTGTCACCTCCTTCGTTGTCACTCCATTGGAAAGTGGGTAGTGGTTTTCAGGATTAGAATTTAGGACGAGCAAATTTACAAATCCATTATTTATTATTTTTAAATGAAATGATAAAATCTAATGAATGGTAAAAATGGGAGGAGAAAAAAAACTGGAACAAGTGAAGCCAGTTGAAGTGTCTAGATATACAACAGGCAAAAGCACACACAAGCAGGGAACGAACAAATCAAGGCATAGAAAGGGGAAGGGATATTGGAAAAAAATGTGAAGTAAAAATAAAAAAATAAAAAATCACTACATTAACTTCAGTGGGGCAAATGTTGGAATCCGTTCACGATCTAAAAAATTAAGGCTATACTGATACAAATTTCTATACTTTCCCTCAATGAATGGCTAGAGCTAAAAAAATTGATGTAATGGAGCTCTTACCAGTTCCAACAGAAAATTTGTAAAATAACCCTCGAAAAAAAGAAAATTCTCTGGTATATAACATTTATTGCAGAGTATAGTCTATTCTAGTAGAAAATGTTGATTTCCTTTTCCGCCATCTCATAGACATGATCCTTTGCATCAGATAAAGCACTCTGTGATGTGTATTATTATAGTCAGATCCATGAAAAACATAAATAAAGAAGAAAAAGTAGACAACAAAAGCAAATTCAAAATCACAAGATAAATTTACCTGCCCAAATTTTGTAAGGAAGTTATTCGCAATGTTTATGGATGTAACATTAACATCCTCATTTGACTTCAGAGCTTGAGCAATAGCAAAAGCGCCATCATCCTGTAATCAGATCAATATATGAAATTAGAGATGCTATAGCTTCTGCAAGAACTAAAGAATATAGAAGACCAGAGCAATTCATACCCTTATTTCATTAAATCCCAAGTCTAGAGAGGTTAAAGCTTCATTAACCACTTTCAAGCTGCGAGCCAGGCAGAGTGCACCCTGCAATAGTCAATTCATAAAAATCAGCCTAAGATAACCAACGCAAAAATAATAGGAAAGAAGGGGGAATTGATTCAAGGTACTGTTTACAAACATCATCTCTTAGTCCATTTGCTCGCAGGTCCAGAGTTTCAATTGTAGTATTATATTTTAAAGCATCTGCAATGGATTCTGCTCCCTTTGCTCCTATCTGGAAAGGCATCTTATTAGAAATATAAGTCACTACAAAAAGTTTACATTAGTTCAAGGTGAAAAAGGTTACCTGGCACCAACCAAGCTTAAGTGTTTTTACGTTTCCATGAAACTTCAGAACCTCAGCCAAAGCATTGGCTCCATCTGCCCCAATGGGATTATAACTAAGTTCTAACTATGAACGAGACATAAAATGTTTGTCAGAACAAACAACTGAAGACAAAAAATAGAACCAGGACATGAAGCTGTCGAGGCTTACAGTGGTAATAACTGAATTATCTTTCAAAACTTTAGCAATAGAAGTCACTCCAACAGCGTGAATGTTGTTTCCACCCTGTAAATATTAACTCAGCCAAGTCATGTCCCAAGAAATGATGTTCCCTCATTCTTTTGAGTTGCTAAAGCCATGCCAGAGGGAGGAATGATGCGGGATAAAGATATATAAATTAACTGGTATAAGTATTCTTACCAGATCTATTGTCGTTATGGAACGGTTTTCCTTCAAAGCATCTGCAATTTTTTCCGCTCCCTGACGATTTAACCCATTCAATATAATGAGTAGTTGAGGACACATATTGGCCTCTAAATATGTAACTCTAGAAGACTTATTAATTTTACTGCAGTTAATTGTTTCAGTTATTACATAGGGAAAAACAAAATTTCAGAGTGGAAGTCACTCTAAAAAGAGTCCCCCACCCCACCTTTCCTTTTGTTGTGTTAATGTTTTGCAGCTCATGCATTTGAAAGATGACGAGAATCTTTACTTTTGACAGTTTATATGGTAATTCACAGTCAGCAGTAATAGATGATTTTAAGATGCTATGATATCACATATCATATACTATTGCATCTTAACAATTCTATTAGTTGCAAGACTTGGACTATGTTAAACAGTTTTCACAAGATTGGTGATGATCAAAGTATCAAACACTGGGAATAGGTGGACAATTGAGATAATACCTCATCACCAATGTCATTCATGTAAAGGTTCAACCATAGAATGCTCTTGCTCTTCCTGATATACTCAGCAACATGGACCGCACCTTTAGCTGTTATTGAGTTGTTTCCAATGTCCAGAATTGCAAGTTTCCCTGAAAAACAAATAACCTGTCAACTGCTTGTAAAGTGTTACCATGGAATTATTCAAGTAAGAAGGACACAGTTAATATTTAGAAATCATCACAACAGATAGTTTGACCTTTATAGATAGATAATCCTGTCATCAAAGAACGGACTCCTTCATCACCAATAGAATTTCCATGCAGATGAAGCTCCTGCCCAAAACATTTGGAGTAAATCATGCCTATGTAATGCATGAGATAGTCAAATATTTTTTTGTTGTAAAAAGACAATATATAAAGAAGCAAGCAACATAAACACTCCACATTTTATTGGTAAGACTTACAATTGGTGCTGCTCTCTTAAGAAATTCAGAATATGATTATGTACAGAAGATGTATATTTTGGAATTGAAAAACACAAATGGACCTAATTGTAAATGTGGGCATTACATTTGGTCAAAAATAAAATAATGGTACCCTTAAAGACTTGTTGCCCTCAAGTGCTTTAGCCAATGCATTAGCCCCCAAAGCGCCACCATAATTGCCACTTTAAAAAGTAATAATGTCAGAAAATTTTCAAAATAAAAAGGAATAGAACTTACTTTTTTTATTTTTATTTTTTCTGTGTGAGTATGGGAATATTACAAAATCAAAGGATTTTCTTGCAGAAAACATATTGTAAAAATTTTTACTTACTTGAGATGGATATTGCGTAAGCTGTTATTTTCAAGAAGTGCTCCAGCCAAACTTGAAAATCCCTACCTCCATTTTCATTAAACAAATTACATTAAGATTTTTGGCACTGGCTCTACAGTCTTAAGGACAAGCTTATGCATATTACATACAGAATATTCAATCATATTGTTGTTAAGTTCGATAACCCGCAAACTAGAATTCTTCTTCAACATTTCTGCGATAGCTTTTGCCCCCTGCATAACACAAGACGCAATCCTCAGAGAAATGTAGCAAACATTCAATGAATCATAGTTATCAATTCGTACCTCATCACCCAAGTCAGTACTGTTTAGCTGGAGCTTCTCAATGCCAGAGTTATCCACCAGTATGTCACATAAGCACTGCAAACAAGGATATGGCACAACATTAATACCTAATGTATGACAACAATCAAGAATACTTGCTAACATTTTTTTCCCCTCTTTTATTTTCTTCTTTTCTTGGCATAAGAGAGGAAGAGTGGGTAATAAATATATCTAAAAAATATCTCTAATAATAAGTCTCGGAATATCACCATCATGGTTAGTTAAGCAAGCCATAAGATTCTTGATATTCAGTTCAAGATGCTTAACCGTAGAAGGAAAAAATATATGAAAATATTCTAGATTTCTAGTAAATAAAGTACCAATAAAAGCACATAGTGTCATAGACTATACATGTCAAGCTTCAAAAAATCTACTATTTCACTTGAGTAGACCAACAAGTCAACTAACCATAAAAAAGACAAGACAGGTTCGAATAAAAATAGCTATGCTATATTGAAAAGTGAATTGATCCATTAAAGAATCAAGCTCCAATAACAATCTTGGCTATATTTTTCGGATAATACCCAATACCATATTTAATTGCAAAAGCATAACGAAACCAAAGAAGATGCTATGCTAAACGTGACTTAATCTGCAATGCAATGAAACAATAGGAGAAAATAATTGAGGTTACAATACAAAATTGCAACTGTTTTAAGTTCTTTTTTAAGGACAAGGAGCTTGATGTTCTCTAGAATGAATTAAACTAAGACATAGTTTAGATGATGCCCCTACATGTCTCTCTCCTTTCAAATTATCTGAGTTTATAAATAGTGTCACGTGTTGAAAGGTTACTTACAAATTTTTGAATTAGCATAGTTTATAGTAAAGGAAAGAAAAAGCAAACAAACTGAGAACTGCATTTTCATCGAAGAGTTTCATAATTAGTCCATGTCAAAGTAGTACCAACAAGTATCAAGATAACATAATAAAAAATCAGACTACTGGTACTAACCTTAACTCCTTCATCTCCAACAGGGTTTCCTGAAAGATCAAGAATCTTCAATGCAATGTTTGATTGAAGAACACCATCAAAAGCTTTCAACCCAGCTGCAGTTATTCCATTTGCTGCAAAACTCACTTCCTCCACAATCTATATAGAAAGTATGTCTAAGGACGTGCAGAGCAATAGCAAAAAAGTCTATCTTTGTGAAATATACATGACAAATCAAGAATGAACCTAAATCTGACTTCCATCAAGAGAACATGATATAAGCAGGACAGGACTTGCAAAATTATCATGAAAAATACAGGTTTTCATAAAATATTCTATTTTATCAACAGAAAACTTAAACATCAAAACTTACAAGTGATACTTATAGTCAAGCATTTTCAATTACAATTTACAACTACATAGTTGCTGCCAATATCTATGTATCTACATCATCATCATCATCAACTACAATAACATTAACACATGCCACCATTATTTAATGAGGAAAAAGCATATTACTGGATCAATCTTAAGTGACATCTATGTTTGGTTCTCAAAGATAGCAATTAATAATTAATTCAGCTATTAGTAAATTTATTATATCATGTAAACAACTACTCTAACAATACATGTGGACAAATGCACACTATTGTAAGTATTTGTAAGTACAATTGAAATTTGCAAGCATATCAGTGAGCAAAAATTACCCAGCAATATAAGAAAGCAATGATATAAAGAAGGATAACTGTACCTGGTTGTATGCCAAGCTCTCAGCAAGAAAGAATAACCCTTCATCGCCGAAGTTCCGTCCTATCAAATTAAACATATGATCATTGAATTTTGGCTTTAATTTACTTAGTTCTTTCAAGTTTCAATAGTACCCTTGCTTTAAAATAGTAGCGTCAAGTGCCTTGAGTGTATTAAAATTGAGATTGGACAATGGCCTAGGTGTAACGACCGAGAAAAAACTGCGATAATTGAAACTTCTTTCTGTTACAAGAGCCTAACAGACTATAATCAGAAGTTACAATAAATGAGAGATAATTTCTGTGAATGTGTTGATTAGAGGAAATAAGAGGAAGAACTCGTATTATTTCATTTCATCTAGAAGGGGTATATATACAAATATCTATCAACTACTATCATAAACAGTAAGTTACTAACTACCAACTACTTGCTGATTATCAACATTCCGTCTCAAGCTTGAGTATATAGATCATATGTACCAAGCTTGTTACATAAATAACTTATTATGGGACCTCTTGCCTAAGTTAAGAGATATTAGTCAATTGGTCAAGTGGTGACATAACTGTTGTTTATTACAAGTTATATTGTCATTGTCACTGCCCGTAATAACAATATAATTAGCGTACACAATTAGATATTTACATCCTCGAGGAGTGTGGCGATAGTAAGCAGAGTGATCTTTTTGCTTTGCATCATGCCAAATTGCTTAACTATAATGGAAAATCTTCCAAACCAAACTCAAAGATTCTTAAGTATATAAATTGATTTCCGAAGGCGAGAAACTAGGCTAGAAGACTCCCCGAGTAACAAACTCAGGTGGTTGCTTCATGAATCACGAAGAAAAGCATTTTTGATATCTAATCGATATAGTGGCCAATGACAAATTGTGGTGATTGTGAGGAAAAGACAAACAAAGGCCATCTTGGCCACAGGAGAAAATGTGTCACCATGAGGCCAAATCCTTTGGCAACTAAATGAGCTTTGAGAATATTCACGATATAAACCCACCAACAACCAACCACAGATTTCATGTATGAAAAAGAGGTGAGTTCCCAAGTATCATTCTCCTAAAGCGTAGACATTTCATCAAGCATGGCTTCTCTCCACCCGGGATGAGATAGGGCTTCACCCAGATTTTTAGGAAGAGACACAAGTCAAAGATGACGCACAAGTATAGTATCCTGGAGAGATACAGTGATAACTCAAAGCAACATAATATGGAGAAGAATTTCAGGCCAAACATATACCTTTTCAAATGCCAATAAGGAGTTCAAACTCAGTAGGCTGGATCAAAATTGATAAAGGAGTTGACATCGAAGGTGAGTTTGGAATAGCCTATGTGAAATATCTGTGTCGTTTGGGCACAGGTGCAGCAGGACGGGCATGAGTCCAACGATGATAGATTTGAATGCAAGGTGGATGAGTGGGAGACAGGTGTTGGGCTACGAGGAAGAGGATTATGATGTTTTGTAGCCATGGGTAAAATAGGGGATCATAATCAAATAATGTTACTCTAAATATCCAAGAAAAACCTTTGGAGACCTAGCATACCCAAGAAAAACACATTTGAGGGACCTTGTGGAAAGTTTGTCAAGTTCTAGGGTAAGATTGTTGGACAAAACAATGAAAGCCAAAGATATGGGGAGGAAGACAATGCATGGGAGTGTGAGGAAAACAAACCAAGTGTGAGGACTTATGACTTAAAATTGAAGAGGGCATGTGATTAATGAAATAGTATGCAGAGAGGAAAGCATCTCCTCAAAAAATAAGAAGGAACATGATAATGAAGAAAAAGAGTCCTAGTGGTCTAAATTATATGACAATTTTTGCCTTCAGCCAACCTATTTTGTTGAGGGGTATGAGCACATGATGTTTGATGAAAGACACCATGAGACGCCATAAAATTTTGAAATTAATAAGATATGTATTCTTTAGCATTGTCACTATGCAATGTATGTATTGGAACACCAAATTGAGTTTGCATTTCTTTACAGAACTTAGTAAAGGTGGAAAACAACTCAACCCAATTTTTATTAAAATAATCAAGTACTATGGGAATAATTATCAATAAAAGTCAAAATGCTTGAATCCTAAAGTGGACACGATCTGACTAGGACCCCAAATATCTGATGGACCAAAGCAAAAGGTGACAATGCACGTTTATTGTCACTTAGAAAATAACTACTGTTATGTTTCCCAAGTTGACACAACTCGCATGATAGACTAGATAAGCTAGAGTGGCTAGGGTGTCTTAAGATTGGAGAGGCTGGGATGGCCTAACTGAGCATGGATTATGAGAGGGTTAGTGGTGGAGTGGTTGTAAACACGAGGCAAAGAAAGAATGTAAAGGCCATTGGACTCATATCCGACGCCAATGATTCGACTCGAACCATTCCAGAAAAATCAACATGAGAAATGGAGATAGCTGATCATTCCAGGAAATCATTTTAATCATCAATGTCAGCCAATCCTCCCCCCCCCCCCCCCCTTTTTTTCCTTCCCCTTATTTTGGGAAGAACCCCAAGTTTGAGGTTGTGACTTGTGAGGTAAGACTTAAGAGCAGAAAACATCAATGGATGTTGATACATTGGTAGTTCAACTGAATGTTTAGCAGAAACCCAAAGTAATGAAGATCAAACCACATTAAGGAACGAAATAGTGGGGGAACCAAGAATTAAATCATACTCAGGAGGTAATTCATACAATGCCATGGGCATAAAGAACGTGCTTCGTTATTCTAAATCTTTTCTTGGGAAGTGGCAGGAGGCAATAACTCATTGAAATCATGGAGAGTACCATGCATCTTTCCTAGGTATGCAAACATAGGACCATCAATCTAACAAGGGGAACCAATGCTCATCATCTTTTGACAAACCCCATACAAACGACTTGTATCATTAGTGCAAAGTGCATTTGCCTGCGTCCAAACAGCTTCACAAGTGACGTGTGCACGAAAAATCTGTTTAATAGAAGAATGAATGGTATTCTTGATAATCCTACAAAGTTGGCCATCATTATTAATCCACTTGGCACAATCAGTGGCAACAATTTCTTCAGTCTTTTCGGTGAGATGTTCTACATAATCCTAGCCGATTAAGTACAACTCGATATCCATGGCCCAAGAATCATAATTACTTCATCAAGTTTGTCCATGGCAAGAGGTACCAGCATAGGTAGCAGTAGAAATAGTAGTAGCCATGGAGACAAAAAATATATCAGCAACACAGAAAGAACATGCCCAGGGGCAAAAACGGAAAGTCACAAATAGCAAAACAGCAACACTGTTGACAAGGTTGGGCATCCCAGGACAAGTCAAGGATGATGATGTGATTTTTTGTCAGATTGGCCGACAGAGTAAACT
The DNA here is from genome assembly GCF_003086295.3 of Arachis hypogaea. Taxonomy (NCBI): domain Eukaryota; kingdom Viridiplantae; phylum Streptophyta; class Magnoliopsida; order Fabales; family Fabaceae; genus Arachis; species Arachis hypogaea. Next base: position 28,890,484 of record NC_092050.1, read on the forward strand.
GTTCTAATAGAAGCCGGAAGGGGTTGTTTGGGCTGCTGGAGATAGAGGAACAAGGCAGGGGATGCTCCAGTGGCCGGAAAGATATACGGTTCTGGAAGTTTTTCAAAAGAGGTCCGTGGATCCTCTCATGGTGCACAATGAATTTTCTCTCTAGGCTCTAGATACCATGTTAATGTAGAGGAAGTAAGAGAAAGAACTCGTGTTATTTCATTTCATCCAAAAGGGATATATGTACAGATATCTATCAACTACTATCATAAATACTAAGTTACAAACTACTAACTACATGCTGACTTTCAACAGAATGCTTAGTTTCTATACAACTAGTTACTATGTATGCCTGGTTTCAATGTAGTTAATATCTCATTTCAACAAACCTAATTCAATCCTTCAAGTTAGCCCAAAGCAGAAGCATGATCTGATGCTCACATCAATAAAGAGGGAACTTGAACCATATATCAACCCACTGTGGGATTCAATGCACTCTCTCACGTAAAATGCATGACATTTGAAATACAATGTTAGTGACACAGTACATCTGCAGGAGATAGGTTATAATAGTATGTCATGCAACAAAAATTTCCAATAGCTTTAGCTTTTAGGAATCGAAAAAGGCTCAACTCCAACCTCAGTTACAATAGAGTCAACAACAATAAAGCTTGAAATCTCTCATCTCATGTTAGAAGTTCTTAAAACGTGTAAATGTTTTATTTAGAAATCTATTCACAAGTTTGGAGCTTAGGACAGGTTTAGAAAATAAATTCCATGTTACCGATACCTGAACAACTAATCGAATCCATTTTGTTTGGATAATTACTCAATTATCTTATTTAAAATATGTAAAACAGCCAAGTAATGAAGAGTATGATTGTCAATCAAATAATAAAAAATTAAAATAAAGTTTAAGAGAATTAGTGGATATCTAAATAGCGTAAAAAATGGATTTCAAAACCAGATTAATTCCTGAAACGGAAGCTCCAAATCCACTAGATTAGTGTGTGAAAATTAAGATATTCATAAAACTTTCAACTGAACTTAATTGTTTTTTATTTTTAATTTTTTTGGGTTAAAATGTACCAATGAAGATTTTGGTTTGAGCAATGAATAATGACTATTCTTTCTTATGTCAACACACCCAACATACCTGACATATCAATACTTGGAAATGACCTCAGTTCTCGAGCAAACTCATTCAGCTTCTGCTTAGATTGCCTTTCAATCTTTGCACCTAGCTGGGATAACAAATTGGTGCCAGCAGCAATAGACCATTTCACTCCTTGTGAAGCAGATTGGCCTTCGACAGGTGATGATTCCAATCGCTTTGGAGTTGGGTAAAGAATCTTCTCCACTACTTTCCAAACAACTGTAAGCTGGAAACAAATTAGTATCACCAATATGAAATTTAACAAATAATGCATGCTTGCAATCACAACCAGTAGACAAAAAAGTAAAGAAACATATTAATATCTACAAAACACTGCTCATTACTAAGAAGCTCAAAAACATTCCCTGTGGGATATCATGTAGCAGAGCTTCAATGAGGATTTTGTTCCTTTTTTTTTGGTGTAGTAGCGGATAAAGAATTAAAATTGCAGGCAAGATTAACAGATGTATAAAAACAACAAGGAAAGTCAAAGCCTCCATAAGAACGCACGACATGCTACCCTACAGATACTGCATTAAATACTTAATTAAATACCATCTGATACTAAAACAATGCATCATATAATTTTGTTCTTCAGTTTAATTTTTTTAACCTTTTCGTCAATATGAGTAAAATAATATAAGAAATTGATAAATGTTATTCTTCTTTGGTACCTTCCATGAGTCTATGACATTTTTCTGAAAAAAAAAATTATGTTTTCCACCTTTTCTGTTCACTCATGAATCAAACACAACTAAGCATTGCCCCCACTACTTAAGGTCCGCTATATACACAACTATTTGGGACGGAGGTAGTATATGTTTCGGAAATGTTACGAAATAAGCAAAGTACTTTTTGATATATACGTTACCCTTACCCTTACCCTTTCCTTTACCTTACCCTATGATTCTTTCGTCTTTCTTTTTTCCCTCCAAAAACAAATGTCAATTCCATAGGTTGTAAGGACAATGTGTCATATAATTGTAGAAGCAACAATATGAACTCACCAAGACTCACCAAATTACAATAGAAAGAAAAAATGCACCCAAAAATAAATAAAAAATAAAAACAACAACTACAACAACAAAGGAATAAATGGAAACTATGTAAGGGATACCAAAAGAGATGGCGAAAATCAATCCAAATGGAGCAACAAAGTCAGCAACTCGTTTCAGAGGGGCAATTGGCGCCGCGGTGGCCTGAGACCGGCGGTAGACCCTGCGAGAACCGGTGGAACGAGCCGGAGTTCCTTCCACGCTGGAAGAGGCCTTAACGACGAAGCATCCAAACCGCGCTCTGGAGGCTGCACGCGTTCTCCAAATCGGAAGCAGTGTGAGCTTGCCCAAACCGGCTGCAGTCAGCGGCAGCGATTGCAGTCGGCGGTGGCGGCAGCGACGAACCTGCATATAGAAAGAGCGAAAGCGTTAGGGTTTTGTAGAATATGAGGAAGAAGAAACGGTAAGTTATGGTAGTTAGAGAGTTAGTTATTACTTGAGGGTGAGAGTAGAGAGAGAGAGTGGAAGTGAAGGCCATAAGTAGGAGGATTATGAGAAATGAAGAAGCATAGATTCGACGCAGTGATTATTGATTTCACCGGAGAGGCTTTGCTTGGTGGAAGTGGAAGTGAGAGAACTGAAAAGTGCAGAGAAAAAAAAGGAAGAGTGGGAAGAAGGTAGCTTGGTAGCTAGTATTAGTAAGATATCAGTTATCAGTGTCGTCGTTCTCTCCAATTTCCATTATAAACTACGGCTATACCAGTAAGTGAGATTGAAAAGCGTTGGTGGTTTGGGCTTTATGGGGCGATTCGGCCTGACTCGAGTCCAAGATAAGTGGGCTCAACCAGGTCTATTTTCATGGTTTATGAAAATTGGCCCAGGCATCCATTTAGCCTCATGAGGGGCGGTTACGTCGGGGGAGGACACTCCAGATCACATACTCCAGATGATGCTGCAGGAAGAAACAACAATCAGATACTCAAAGCGGGGAAGAAAGTAAGGGTAGAAGTAGAGGGACAAGAATATATAGGCAACCACGACTCAACCCTCACACCAAGAGAAGAGGAATGGATGGTAGAGACTGAAGAAGATAGAGTGAAGGGGAAAAAAAGGGGTCATTCAGCGATATGGTGAGAAAGGGTAGAATCCAAGTAGAAACTGACAAGAAAGAACGTAGCAGGCAAACCACAATACAGATGGAGACCACGGAAGGAGGGGTAGCTCCGTCCTCAGGCGGATTCCCGGACCGTTTCTCAGGAGATGGTCTTAGCCCAAGGTGGGGGTCATGCTTCACCTGGCCTGAGGAGCGGGTGGTCGTGGTTCCGGTCGTTGAAGTGAGTCGGAAGCCGAGGAGGTCAGCAGATGGTAGCAGTGGTGAGAACTTGGAGGAGGAGGGACCGGTCCCGTCAGTGATGGATCGGGGATTTGATGCTCCGGCCTTTATTGACCAGTACCTCCTCCTGAGTACCGAGGAGTACTTCGACTGTGACGTCGCTGGTCAAACGAGGTCGTCATATCGAGCTCTTCTCTGTATTGCCGTTATCGTTCGCAAGGCGGAGCCGGTGTTGGCTCAGGTAGGTCTTCTCGATAGCAAGATTCGCCAATCTCAGGCGAAGGTCGGGAAGATGAAGGGGGAGTTGGAGGTGGCGGAGGCCATTCGGCTAAAGGCAGCGAAAGATGCCGAGAATGCTAGTGTTGAGCTTCTCCGTCTTTCCGGAGTTGAAACTTCTCTCCTCACTCAGCTTGCTAGTGAGCGTAAGCGCTCCTCCGATGCTGAGTCCAAAGCCACCGTGTTATTGTCTAAAGCGGAGGCTTTGAAGGCCAAGGTGGCGAAGTTGAAGAAGGAGAAAGGGGATCTATATTGGAAGATGTTAAGGGCACAATCTCGGCTGCCGAAGAGATTATGAGGGCCCAAGTCCTGGTCCTTGCTCCGGGTATAGACGTCTCCGTAAAAAGGGCGTTCAAGACTATTAAGGATGGTCAGATTGTAAATTTATAGTGAATTTTCTTTTGTAATATTTCTTTAAGTTTGTAGGCCGTTTTCATGACACTATTTTGTAGCCGTTTGTTTGGCTATGACTTTGCTCGTTTATTGATATGGAGCTGTTTTGGCATTTTACTTGTTATGAATATTTTGAGATTTCTTGGTGGACCGTTTGTAGGTAATGGGCCTCTTTATGGGATGTGTTAGTTTTTATTTATGTCGTGGATATTCGTATTTTTTGGATTCGGGAGTGATCGGTCCCTGGGTGTAGCCGTGTTTTAGTTCGTGCCATTTGGTTGGGGCAAAACGTCGGAAAATTGTTTAAAAGAAATTTTATTTAAAATTTGGGCCTCATTAAAACCTCCCGATGTCCGTAGGAAAGAGTACCCAAAAAAAAAAAACATAGTAAGTGAACTTAAACAATGAAAAAGAGGAAACAGCAAAAAAAAAAAGAAAAATCGAATAAAGATAATCTAAACAACCTCGATCTCCTCGTTTGGGAGGATGCTTCTACGTGTAGTAGCGCTACAAGTTGGTGGCATTCTAGGATCTCGGGAGTTTGGTCCCATCTAATCGCCTGAGTTTGTAAGCTCCTTTCCTGATTACCGCTCTGATCCGTTAAGGGCCCTCCCAATTGGGCGTGAGCTTCCCTTCTCCGGGGGTGGGGAGACCGATGTCGTTTCACCGTAAGACGAGTTCTCCCGCTCCGAAGTCCCGTCGCACCGTACTGCGATTGTATCTTAGGCTTATCCTCTACTTTAGGACTAGCTCCCGTAGGTGTGCTATGCTCTTGACCCCATCCGTGAACTCCCGTTCTACTTCCTCGTCGTGTCCTCCCATGGTTCTTCGTGGCTGCGTTCCCAAATTTCTACCAGAATGATGGCCTCTAGGCCGTACGTTAGCCGAAAGGGGATCTCTCTGGTTGAGGCTTGAGGGGAGGTCCAGTACGACCAAAGGATGGATCCAAGCTCGTCAATCCGATAGTCCTTTAGCCTTGTCTAGCCGATTCTTGATTCCTTTCACTATTATTTTGTTGGCCGCTTCTACTTACCTGTTTGTCTATGGATGCTCTACCGAGCTGAACCGTTGGGAGATGTCGACTCTTTCCAGGAATTCTTTGAACCGTTTGTTCGCAAATTGGGTCCCATTGTCTGAGATTAAGATTTCTAGGATTCCAAATCGGGTTATGACGTGTCTCCAGAAGAACTTTCGGCACTGGGTGGCCGTGATGGAGGCCAAGGGCTCGGCCTCGATCCACTTAGTGTAGTAGTCGATGACAACGATGAGGTATCGGAGAAGTCAAGGAGCCGTGGGGAAGGGACCAACAAGAACGATTCCCTAGGTTCCGAAAGGCTGATCTGCCGCTATGATACTGAGTTGATGCGGGGCGGCCTGGTGGAAGTCAGCATGGATTTGGCACTTGTCGCAATTTTTGACTAGTTGGAGGGAGTCCTTAATAATGGAGGGCCAAAAGTATCATGCTCATATAACCTTTTGGGCCAGGGTCTTCCCTCCCACATGGTGGCCGTAACACCTTTCTTGGATTTTACGGAGTATGTAGTCCGTGTCGCCGGGTTCAATGCACTTGAGGAGGGGCTAAGAGAGTCCGCGCTTGTTTAATTGCCCTGCTATTGTGGTGTAGCTCGTGGCTTCCCGTTTCAAGCATTTCGCTTCCTTGGAATCTTCGGGTAATGTCCCGTTCATGAGGTATTGGAGAATTGGGAAGGTCCAAGAGTGCTGGCTCGTGACCGGGAGGTCGACTGAGGTTGTGACTAAGACGAACGGTGTTTTGATGACCTCTTGAATTAGTGACCGGTTTTCCGGGATTGGTTTGGTGCTTGCTAGTTTTGAGAGTAAGTCTGCCCTTGCATTCTGTTCCCTGGGATTGTGTTGGACGGTTACTCTGCCGAACTCGGCCGTCAATTCTTTTACTTTGGCTAGGTATTGCTATAGCAGGGGGTCCCGTATTTGGTAGCCTCCGTTAATTTGGGTGCTGACCACCTGGGAGACGCTGTAGACTGCTACCACTTTTGCGCCGACTTCTTTGGCTAATGTTAGTCTGGCTAGGAGGACTTCATATTCGGCTTGATTGTTAGATATCGGGAATTCATGTCAAATGGATTGTTCTATGGCGATTCCGTTCTTGTTTTCTAGTATTATTCCTGCTCCTCTTGAGCTGGTGTTCGACGAGCCATCAACACGGAGTTTCCAGGTTTCTGCAGGCTCATTTTTTGGGGTCATTTTGTCTATGAAGTCTGCCATAGCCTAGGCCTTAATAGCATTTTTGGACTCGAATCTGATATGATATTGTGATAATTTGACGGACCATGCGAGCATCCTTCCTGTGAGGTCCGACTTCTAAAGCACTTGCCTGACCGCCTGGTCGGTTCGGATCGTAATGGGGTAGGCCTGGAAGTATTGTCGAAGGCGTCAGGAGACTGTAAGTAATGTGAAGGTGAGCTTTTCGAGTCGAGAATAGTGTGCCTCCTCATTTTGGAGGACTTTGCTTATGAAGTATATAGGGCTTTGTATTCTTTGTTCGTCTTCTCGAACGAGCATCGCGGCTAGTGCTTCCTCCGTTATGGACAAGTAGAGGTAAAGTGTCTCCCCCGTCCTGGGTTTGGAGAGTTTAGGGGGGGTTTTGCCAATACTCTTTTAAAGTGTTGGAAGGCTTCCTCGCATTCAGATTCTCATTTAAAGTTTATGCCATTTTTCATGAATTTGAAGAAAGGGATGGCCTTCTGGGCCGAGGCACCGAGAAAGCGAGAAAGGGCGGCTAATCAACCGATCAGCCTTTGGACGTCCTTGAGATTTGTCGAGCTGCTCATCTCAAGAATGACCTTGCATTTTTCTGGGTTTGCCTCCACCCCCGTTGAGTGAACATGAAACCTAGGAACTTCTCGGCTTCCATCCTGAAAGCGCACTTTGTCAGGTTGAGGCGCATTTGGTGTTTCCTTAAGATGTCCAGTAGGAGTTCGAGGTCTTTGATGAGCTCCTTGCCGATTTGGATTTTGGCCAGCATGTCATCGATGTAAACCTCTAGCTTGGTTCCGGAGAGGTAGAAAGATTTTGGTGACAAGCCTCTGGTAGGTGGCTCGACACTTTTTAACCCGAATGGCATGACCGTGTAGCAATACGTGTCGTCGGAGGTTACACAGGCAGTTTTCACCTCATCATGCCGGTGCATGGGTATTTGATTGTACCTGGAGTAGGCATCCATGAAGCTGAGGTATTGATGTCCCGAGGCAGCGTCAACTAGTCCGTCAATATTTGGCAGGGGGAATGCGTCTTTGGGACAGGCTTTGTTCAAGTCCATGTTACCGTTTGCCTTCTTGACTAGTACGACGTTGGCTAGCCAGGTCATGTAAGGGAGTTCTCGGATAAATCCTGCTTCGAGCAGGACTTTGACTTGTTTTCTGACTTCGAATGCTCGGTCAGGTGACATTTTCCTTCTTCTTTGATCCACTGGCTTGACTTTTGGGTCTACGGCCAAACGGTGGGACATTAGACTAGGGTCTATGCCCGGAACGTCGGCCGGGGTGAATGCGAATAGGTCCCTATTTCACTTTAGGAGCTCAACGAGGTCGCCCTTCAGGTCATAGGGCAGGTTCTTATTCATGGATGTGAATTCCTCCTTAGTTTGTCCTATCTGCAATTTTTTTCATGTCTCCTTTTGGTTCTGGTTGGGGCCATCCGTCTTGGTGTGCGTCGAGGTCGGCGAAGAAGATGCCTGTCGTGTATTGGGATCTCTTGTGGAGGGTCAAGCTGGTGTTGTCACACTCCACCACAATTTCTCAGTCCCCGTGTATTGTTCCGATGGTGCCGTTGTCGACCTAGAACTTCATGATTAGGAACTTGGTGAAGATGACAGTAGAGAGGTCGTTGATTGTCTTTCTTCCGAGGATGATGTTGTAGGCAATGGAGTCCTTGAAGACCACGAACTCGGATAGGATGGTCTTCCTCTGACTTCCGGTTTTAATTGTTAGAGGTAACACTATGGAACCGTCCGATTTGAGAAAGTTATCTCCGAGTCTATTCACCCTGTTGCGGTGGGTTTGCAGATTTTCTATTGGAGGCCCAGCTTGTCGAAAGCTCCTCGGAAGAGAATGTTGGAATCAACTCCGGTGTCGACCAATATTCATTTCACAAGTCCGGTTTCGACCTTTGCTGAAATGACGAATCAGGCATCTTCCGCCGAGGTGCCGTGTTGGCAATCATCGGGGGAGAATGTCTTCGCCGCTGGAATCGAGGAGATTAGTGCTTGGTTTCTTACAGCCAGAACTTTGAGATCCTTCTTCAGTGTTGATTTTGACTTTTTCAATGCGTCCTTTCTGATGATGACGGTTACGATTATGGTGGGGTCGGTTCTTGGGCTTTCTTGGGTTGCCTGCCGTATCGCCCTTGGGTTGCGTCCTTTGCGTTCTGGTGATCTCTGCCTTTCAACTCTATTAGGTTCTCTGATGATTCCAGCAAACTCAGGAGTTTTCCGTCCCAGATGGCTTGCTTGAGGGTGTCTTTCAGGTCAAAGTAATCTTGAGTTTTATGTCTGTAACCACGGTGGTAATCACAGTAAGACTCTTGTTACCGCCATTTTGTTCCTTGAGTTAATGAGCCTTCGAGAGGATGCCTCATTCCACTATTTGGTGATAGATTTCTATGATGGGGGTAGGTAGGGGTGTGAAGTTTGTGAACTTCCCTACCCTGGGTGGTTGGTTGGGGACAGTGCATTTGAAGTGTTCTTTCGAGGAATCTTTCGGTGATGGGTTACTGCGAGGTGTCATGCTATCGTGTTGCCGTTTATTGGCGGCCATGACTTGGCTTACCTTTTCGTCGTTTATATATTGCCTCGCGACGTTCTGAATCTCATGCATGGTCCAGACTAGCTTAGTGGTGAGGTGTTTTCAGAAGTCTTCGTTCATGAGGCCGTTGCTCAGACAAAGACTGGCGACCGAGTCTGTAAGTCTGTTGACCGTTAGGCACTCATCGTTGAACCTGTCGAGGTATTTCCTCGTGGATTCGTCTTGCCTTTGGGTGATTTTGTGTTGGCTGATGAGATGTTTTGCTTTGATGATCCTGGTGGTGAACTGGGCCATAAACTTCCTGGAGACGTCGTAAAAACTAGATGTAGAGCCGTCGGGGAGAGCATTGAACCATTTGATCACGGGCCAGCTAAGGTTACCAGGAAGACCCTGCATCGGTCCGCATCGGCGGCTCCTTCTAAGTTCATCTTGGCCTCGAAGGCCGTTTGGTGTTCCTGGGGATCTTTGGTCTGATCGTATTTCATATCAGTGGGTTTGTCGAATCCCTTTGGGAGTTTGGCTCTCAGGATTTTCTCTGTGAATGGGGTGACTCCCATTATCACGTGCTTGCTTCGTGCTCGTTTGGCCTCCTGACGGTGCCTCAGGTCGTCCTCTCACGTCAGCGTTCCAGGTCTCTGAAAATACTGCGGTCGTTTCATTTGTTGTGTCGTCGCTCAGGTGACCTGTTGTTCCTGGTTTCGCAGTGTGATCGGGTCCTAGAGGTTGCTTGGCTTGCATGTTCTGGGTGATATCGCTCTTTGGACGTGACTCGGCCTTCGAGGTGTTGCACTCTGAGCCATAGTTCCTGGATTATCTGGAGTGACATTTCTCCCAGGCCATCGGGTGCTCGGGTCTTGTCGGGCTGACGATCGTCCTCCTTCTGTTGTTAGTCAGGAGTTGCCTGGCGGTGCACGTCGCTAGTTATCCTCCCGTGGGTGGGAGGAGTGCTATCCCAGAGTTTGGGCGTTGAGCTTCGCGGGTTTGAGTTCTGGTAATGGCTTGAGGATTGCTCCTCGATGTTCTCCGTCATGCCGCCACGGTCATCGTCCCCACAGACGGCACCAATATACTAGAAGTCTTTGATACGGGTTGTGAGATGGATTGGGGACTTGCGAGTCGAGGCAGTCGTCAGATTATCGGACTGGAACAATGGGGGCGGTACCTGCAAAGACACTTCGACGCTCAAGTCAGAATGGATCTAAGAGGTATAAGGTGTGTAGAGTGAATGACGTACCTGAGGGAGCCTCTGGCTCTCTTTTATATAGCTGGTGGTAGTTATCTTATCTGGCTAAGATAAAGGAGATATTTGAATTCGAATGTTAGTTAAAGATTGTAGGGCTGGTTTGGGCCGTCGAAAGGAGGCCGACCTCGGGTAATTCGAGTTGGAAGCCGTTCCAGCATGGGACCTGATAAACCCCAAATTTGTGGTTTATCTTGTGTTAAATTTAGGGGATTTTATCAACTTATCTCACATTTATTCAATGAAATAACATGGTTTTGTGAATTTCTCCTAATTTGTGCTTAAAAGTGAAAACATACTTTTTAGGCCCTAAAATTGCTAAATTTAATTTACTTTAATTCCATTTGATACCTTGATATCTTTGTTAAGTGATTTCAGGTTTAGAAGGCAAAGACTGGGCTGAAGAAATGAAGAAAAAGAATGCAAAAATGGAGAATTCATGAAGAAATGGGATTTTGGTAATCTGTACAGCGACGCGTGTATGTGGCCCACGCGTGCGCGTGGAAAGGAAATCGTCAAGGCGACGCGTACACGTGATCGACGCATACACGTGACAAGGAAAGTTGCCGGTGACGCGTATGCGTGACCCATGCATACGGGTGACAAGCGGCACGTGACCAACTTAAAGACAATACGCTGGAGGCGATTTATGAGCTAAAGAAGGCCCAAATCCAACTCATTTCTGATGCTTTTGAACCCAAGAATTGGAAGGGAATTGGGGGGAGTAGTCATAGTTTAGTTTTCATCATGTTTTAGGTTAGAATTCTAGAGAGATAAGCTCTCCCTTCTCTCTAGAATTTAAGGTAGTTTAGGTCAAATTTTCTTAGATCCAACTTTTAATTCTTGTTTTTAGTTCGACTCTCTTTATATTTTATTGTTCTATTGTCTTAATCTTCTTAGTTTTTCTTGTTAATTGCTTTATGTTGCCATTTTTTACTTTCATGAACCCTTGTTGAATTTTTATTTTCTTTCAATGCAATTTTATGTTTCCATGTATTTTTTATGTTTATCTTAATTGCTATTGTTGGTTTCTTGTTTGTGTTAGTTATGGGTTTAATTAATTCTTGCATTTTGTGATGTTTACTTTTATTGCACTCTAGGTGTTTGATAAAATGTTTTCACTAGTTATAGAGTAGTTTTCTATACTCTTGGTTTAGGCTAAGGGAATTGGGCGACCTTGAGTCATTGGGTCTAATTGAATTGGTAATTTGGATCCCTTGTTGATCAATTTGATGTCCATTGACACTAACTTACTACTAAGTCAATTAGTAGTTAGGTTGGGACTTATGCTTGATGTTGATCAAGCCTATTTGACATATTTCAAGCATAGAAGTAAACTTGATGGGTTTGACCCCTCATAATTGTCAATATATGGTTGTTAGACAAGGATGTTGATCTCAATTTCTAGGCCTTAGCTAAGAGTTCTTTTTGCCATTTAATTTTCATTTTTCTTACTTTAATTGCCTTTCATTTAATTTCTTGCATGTTTATTTACTTTCTTATCATTTACTTTTCTTGTCAATCACCAAATCAAATCCCATTGTTTCTTCATATAGCTAATAATTGAACACTTCATTGTAATTCTTTGTGAGACGACCCGAAATTTAAATACTCTCAATTTTTATTAAAATTTGTACTTGTGACAACTATTTTTAAATTTTGATAGAAAATTATTAATTAATTTAAAACTATACTTACAACAAAATAACAATAATTTTCATATTAGGACCCGAGAACCGAGTCCGTAACAGAATATAATGCCCAACAATACATCCGTCTTTATGATTGAACAATATATTTTTTTATTAGCACAAAAAACTAACAGAAACAATGACACATAAATATCACATTAGTGAGAATTCACACTAAACATTAACAAGTACTGCATAAAAAACTCTTTTTCTACAAATCATTAGGTCATCCTTAAACCTGGTCCGTATGAAAAAATGCTATTGTTCCACCATTGGAAATAGAGCATAAAATAAAAACCCTTCAACCAAATCACAGAACCATGAAAAAAAAAAAAAAAAAAAAACTAGCAGAGGCTCAAGTTAAAAAAAATTGATTCAAACTAGCGCTAACTCTACTTCTCTAATTTCCTTTTTTTCTTAATTTTGAACAATTTTTTTATGATTATTATTTCTAGATATGTTAAGTAATTAGAATGGGTCTTGGTTCCTCCAATTGTACTTGTACTTTCGTACTTCGATTAATTGTTTGTACTTTGTAGTACAGTACGTCGTTAACCAATTAGTTCGTTAACCCTAAACATCAACCATGTATAACTTTAGTTGACATCATTTTAAAAATATGTTTACATATTTTTGAATAAATAAATAAAATTTTATATAAGAACTTTCAATATAATGTTTTCAAATCATAAAAAGCCATAAATAAATTAGTCAATAATTAAAAATACATTTAATATAAGAAGATTTATTTATTAATTAAAAAATAAATTAGACTACTGTATTTATGTTTATCATGAGATGTATGTCAAACCATGATCGTTGACAAAACATTTTCTTAATGCCAAAAACATATTTCGAGTAGTAGACTTTCATTTAGTTAAATAAAAAAATTAAAAGAAGGAAATAATGTTCGTACACGCATAAATATGCAGCTAATTAAGAATTATCGAAGAATTAATTAGTTGTTAAAATTTGTACTCTCTGTGATCTTCCTTATGAGCTGGCAAAAGATGCTATATATAATTAAAATTATAAATATGACAAGTAATGCTTCATTAAGCTATATTATTCCCACACAAAGAAGCAGAAGAATTCATAGTTATTCCTTGAAGCAACGAATTAAGGGCACTATTACTGCAAACAAAGTGATTAATAAGAAGATGGCTTTTTCGCAATTGAAGTTCAAATTGTGCATAGTTTTTGTGATTGTTTTGGTTGCAGTGGTTGAAGGCCACACGGGGCATGATCATCACTCTCCCGAAGGAGCACCGTCACCGGCTAAATCTAACGCCGCTGCAACTATCTTCAACACTTTTATTTATACGCTTTTTGGTGGAGTCTCAACCTTTTTGCTCATATACATTTTCCCTTAATCATTTAGACTTGTTTCGAATTTAGTCTTAATTAAGAGCTTCCAATATTTGCTTTATTGGTTTAAGTGTTGATTTTGTCATTTATGTTTCATTGTTTTTGCCATGGTCTCTGGTGCTTTTGATATGAAAATCAATACTCTTAATTTTTTTTTTTTCAATTAATCTTGTAAGATGTGATTTTATATTATACAAAATTTTTTAATTTTTTATATATTTTTTTTATTCATTTAAATTTTGTATAATATGAGAATATGCACTCTTACAAGATCGATTATTGAGGAAAAAATAAAATTGAGATGATTTGTTTGCTCTTGAAGTTTACTAGATTTGCATTAATAAATTATTTATTAAGTTACTTGCACACATATGATGTGTTGGTATCTTAATAGATGATTACTCTCGTATTTTATACTTTGAAAGTGTGATATTTCTAATCTAATCTAAGGACGGAGTTAGATTAGACTTTATAGACGGACGAAAATTAATTTTATAATATAAAACAAACTAAACTAAATATTTTAAAGAGAATAAATTAAAATTTTTATATAATATATAAAGAAAAACGAGATTTAAGGAGGGTCATTGTCCCCTTTTTCTTAAGTAGGGCTCGGTCCCTGATCTAATCAGCAAATATATATGTTATTAAGAAAAAGAATCATAAACCTAATAAAAAAAGGAGACAAATGAAAGTTTTGAATCTTTAAGAGGATAGTTAGGGATGATAATAATGAGTTTGTAGAAGTAAGGATTTTCCCATACTCAATTCTGCTTTACATTATTTTATTCTAAAAATATTTGATAATAAAAAAAATTAGTTAAAATAATCAGAATATATTTTATTTAATATTTATTAATTATTGTTAAAATTAATGAATGTTATTTTTTTTATCTATCTAATATTACCGCTTTATTTTATATATAACTTGTTTCGCTATTATTTGCAGATAATAAAAACTTGTACCTTAACCCTGTTCAGTAAATTTTAAAATTTAGCATAAAAAATAACTAAATTTTAAAATTTATAAAACCTTAAACATTATTCAAAAAATAAATTAAACTAAAAAATAAGAGTCATACAATGTCAAAAACGAATATATATATATAATACATTAGAGCAGTTAGGAATGAATACACCAAAAATTTAACCTCACACCTCGTCTAAATATTCATCTTATGAAATTTTTTTGCATTGGGTCTTTTGCATTGGGTCGGATAATTATTCGCACTGATCGGATAAGGATGAGGTGGATATTTACAAGTACGAATTGTATTGCATATCTAAAGAGAGTTAAAAACTTTCAATTTTTATAAGCAAATATTAAGTTTTTTTTATTAGGGTAATTCACATAAATAAATCAACATTCATCTAATATTACGCATATCACTCAAAATAAAAAATGTAACGTGAATCACCCTAATTACATCTCTATGCAAATCGAAACAGATAGATTAGATTTAACTCTCTATATAAATCGAAACAGTCTGATTCGATTTATACATATTTGCATGTTGTCATAGTAAATCTAATCAGGCTGTTTCGATTTATACATGCATGCATGCTGTCCTAGTAAATCTAATTAGTCTGTTTAGATTTACTAGGATAGTATGCATGTATGCATAAATTAAAACAGTCTTATTAGATTTACGTTTCAATTTTCAATATGTAATTTGAGAAAAATAATTAACATACTGTTCATACCCTGGGTCGAGCTATCCGACCTAGGATGATTAGAGGCAAAGCGACCGACCTCTTCAGGTCAGACTACCCGACCTCTTTACAAAAGAGGTCGGCCAAATCGATAGGAAGGCCCAAGTAGGCCCAAACAAAGGGACACAGCCCAATCCAAAGGCAACCCAAGCCTACAGAGAGAAGGGCGGTTCCGTTGAAGATAAGCTGACCTCACTCAAAGATAAGATAAGATAACTAACTTATCTTATCTAAAAAGGTCACTCTACACCATTATAAATACACTGGAGCACCCAGGTATAACTCATACTCTGATTCTACAATAAACCTGCTTAATACCCATGCTAACTTAAGCATCGGAGTCTCTTGCAGGTACCCCCCACCCTCCGGTGACCAAGGATCAGAAGTGCAGCTAGATTAACAAGTCGGACACGACGGCTCCGGCCACCACTTACAGGCCAGACACGTCGGCACCGACCAGTACAGAAGATCTCGACCGAGATCGACCTCCAGTTTCAGGTAACCCTCGGAACATTGGCGTCGTTGTCGGGAAACCTGGAAGTCATCCCATCACCATGGCGGACGACCATGACAACGACCACGATTCAGATCTAGAAGATAGAACGCCGCACAAAAACGCGAACACTACACTGAAAGATACCCCGGAATCCAACGGGGACAAAAACTCACCAAATTCGGGAGCAATAGAAGCGCTTCAAGATCGCTTAAAGCAACTTGAAAAAGAAACCCAACAACAACGAGAGATCGAAAAGGATCTATAAAGAGAGGTACGGCGATGTCGAGAATTGGAAGAAAAACTACAGCAATTAGAAGCCGATATCAAATCAAAAGCTCCTCGGACCACCCCAGACGAAAATTCACGCAAAGAGCAAGACCCATTCACCAGGGAAATCATGAAAACCAAAATTCCAAAAGACTTCAAACTCCCGGATATGACTTTGTATGATGGCACCACAGATCCCAACCACCATCTCAGTAATTTCAGAAGCAGAATGTACCTCACCGACGCCTCAGATGCCGTTCGCTGTAAAGCCTTTCCAACAACTCTCACGAAGACAGCAATCAGATGGTTCGACAACCTACCTCCAAAGTCCATCTCAAACTTTGATGACCTGGCCAAAAAATTCCTAGCCAGATTCTCCATCCAGAAAGATAAGGCCAAGCACGCCCCCAGTTTACTAGGGATCAAGCAAGGAGATCGGGAGAGCCTCTGCAACTACATGGAAAGATTCAACAAAACATGCATGGACATACAAAGCTTACCAACAGAGGCTGCCATCATGGGACTCATCAATGGCCTACAAGAGGGACCTTTTAGCCAATCTATATCAAAGAAGTACTCTACCTCCTTAGACAAAGTACAGGAGCGAGCAGAAAAATACATTAACATGGAAGAAAACGCTCGGTTGGGAGAAACCTCAAAATCTGGGGCCCCCTACCAAGATAAAGACAAGGAATCCAAAAGGAAAGAATATCGAAAAGGGGAGAAAATAAAAAAATACCATAATTACACTCCTCTCAGGGCATCCCTGGTCGACGTATACAAAGAAGTCTGTCATACAGAGAAAATCCCCCCAGTGCGGCCACTCAAAGGCAAAAGGGGAGGAGAAAACCGGAATGAATGCTGTGAATACCATCGAGTCCGAGGGCACTCCACCAACGAGTGCTTTGACTTAAAAAACATCATAGAAAAATTGGTGAGAGAAGGAAAATTAGATCGATTTTTGGCCATCCGAAGGGACGAAGACGCCGGACGAACTGAACGATCACCTCGGACACCAGAAAGATACGTCCACATGATACACGGCGGATTCGTAGGAGGTGGGATCTCCAAATCATCTCGCAAAAGATATCTCAAAGAAGTATATCATGTCAAGGGAAAGGAGGAAGCACCCGACATCCCTGCTATAACATTCACTAAAGATGACGCATCCGGCATCATTTCAGGACACGACGATCCCATGGTCATCACTATCATACTGGCAAACGCCAATCTACACCGCACATTAATAGACCAAGGGAGTTCTGCCGACATCTTATTCAAAACAGCCTTCGACAAACTCGGCTTAGAAGAAAAGGAACTTAGAGCATACCCGAACAGTCTGTTCGGACTAGGAGATACCCCAGTACAACCACTGGGATACGTATCGCTACACACAACCTTCGGAAAAGGGAATCAATCCAGGACCCTCAAAATAGACTACATTGTGGTCGATGTAAGTTCAGCCTACAATGCTCTAATAGGTCGGACAACTCTCAATCAACTCGGCGCAATAGTCTCGACTCGACATCTATGCATGAAATTCCCAACTACAGAGGGGATAGCCACGATAAAAGCAGATCAAAAGATGGAACGCCGCTGTTATAACGAAAGTCTAAACCTCAGAGACAGAGGAGAAGAGTTTCATACAATTGAGCTTGGCGGAGTTTAGTGACGAGAAGAACTCCGTCCACAGCCAGAAGGCGAGATAGAGAAGGTTCAGATCGGAGACACCTCGGACAAAACAACTAACATCGGAACGATCCTAAGAGGAGACTCAAAAGAATTACTGATACAATTCTTATGAGATAATGTCGATCTCTTCGCATGGAAAGCCGCAGACATGCCAGGCATAGACCCCAAGCTAATGTGCCACAAGTTGGCGGTATATCCAGGATCTCGGCCGGTGCAGTAGAGACGAAGAAAACTTGGGCCAGAGCGATCCCAAGTTGTGGAAGAACAGATACAAGCACTACTGGAGGCAGGATTCATAAGAGAAGTCAAGTACCCACTATGGCTAGCCAACGTCGTCTTGGTGAGAAAATCAAATGGGAAGTGGCGAATGTGCACCGATTACACTGATCTCAACAAAGCCTGCCTAAAAGATCCTTACCCACTCCCAAGTATCGACGCTCTAGTAGATGCTTCCTCCGGATATAGATACCTCTCATTTATGGATGCATACTCGGGATACAACCAAATTCCCATGTATCCACCAGATCAAGAAAAGACCTCGTTTTTAACGCCGAAAGCAAATTACTGCTACATCGTGATGCCTTTCGGTCTCAAGAACGCGGGAGCTACTTATCAAAGGCTAATGAATAAAGTCTTCTCAGATCACATTGGAAAAATCATGGAAGTCTATATGGACGACATGTTGATAAAGACACAAAGCGAAGATACATTATTGTCCGACCTGGCTCAAGTGTTCGACACTATAAGGAAGCATGACATGCGACTCAATCCCGCAAAATGCACCTTTGTAGTAAAAGCAGGCAAATTCTTAGGTTTCATGCTCACACAAAGAGGAATTGAAGCAAACTCGGATAAATGTCAAGCCATACTCAATATGAAGAGCCCTACCTGTGTCAAAGAAGTACAGCAACTCAACGGGAGATTGGCTGCCCTATCCAGATTCTTAGCAGGAGCAGCGATAAGATCTCTCCCTTTCTATGCTACTTTAAGGAAGGGAAAGCAGTTCGAATGGACGACAGAATGTGAACAAGCCTTCCAAGACTTCAAGGAATTCTTAGGACGGCCGCCTATCCTATCTCGACCACGAGAAGGAGAACCGCTCATATTATATCTCGCAGTAGGAAGCTGGGCAATAGCCTCAGCACTAGTCAGAGAAGACGAAAATGGGTAACAACCCGTCTACTTCATTAGCAAAGCGCTACAGGGATCCGAGATGAACTACCAGAAAATAGAAAAGTTTGCCTATACCCTCATTCTAACATCCTGACGACTTCGCCCGTACTTTCAGGCTCACACCATTAAGGTTCGAACTAACCAGCCCATAAAAGGAATATTGCAGAAAACAGATTTAGCAGGTATAATTTTACAATGGGCAGTTGAGTTATCAGAGTTTGACCTCCAATATGAAGCTCAGACAGCCATCAAATCACAGTATCTGGCCGACTTTATCACAGAATTCACAGATGCCCTAGAAACCCCCACAGAATGGAATCTCTATGCGGACGGTTCTTCAAATAAAATTGGAAGCGGTGCAGGTGTGATAATAGAAAGCAACCAAGGAACCCAGGTTGAGCTCTCCCTCAAGTTCGGGTTCCCGGCCTCAAACAACCAGGCGGAATATGAAGCGTTATTAGCTGGTTTGAAGCTGGCTAAAGAGGTTGGAGCTCAAAAACTCAACATTTACAGCGACTCACAAGTAGTCACCTCACAGATAACAGGGAGCTATCAAGCCAAAGATCCCACCATGAAAAAATATTTGGATAAAACCAAGGGACAGCTCGGACAACTCGAGGAATATAAGATCTGCCACATACCCCGCGAACAAAATGCCCGAGCTGACGCACTCTCGAAACTAGACAGCACCAAACCGGGGGCAACAATAGAAGCCTCATCCAGGAAATGCTACAGAACCCGTCAATCTCGGAAGAGGAAAAAGTCATAGCCATAACAAGCCAGGACCAAGGATGGATGACCCCCATCATCAACTATCTCAAAGCAGGAACACTCCCCATAGAAGAAAAGGAGGCAAAGAGGTTAAAAAGGGAGGCACAGTACTACACCATCATAAACAACATCCTGTACAAAAGAGGGATCTCAATACCATTACTAAAATGCGTGCCGACCTCCAACACAGGGGAAGTGCTAGAAGAAGTACACGGCGGCATTTATGGTAATCATCTCGGAAGACGAGCTCTCACCAAAAAAGTACTCTGGACGGGATTTTATTGGCCAACTCTACAGAAAGAAGCTACAGAATTTGTAAAGACATGTCCACCATGTCAGAAACATGCCAACTTTCACATCGCCCCGCCAGAAGAGCTCATCAGCGTGACTTCGCCTTGGCCGTTTGCAAAATGGGGACTCGATCTTCTCGGCTCCTTCCCCCAGGGGTCAGGACAAGTTAAATTTCTCATAGTAGGGGTAGACTATTTCACAAAGTGGATCGAGACAGAGCCCCTAGCCAACGCCACCGCCCAAAGAAGCCAGAAATTCTTATATAGAAACATTGTCACAAGGTTTGGGGTTCCATATTCAATAACCACAGACAATGGCACTCAATTCACAGATGCAGGCTTCAGAAAACTAGTAGCCGACTTAAATATAAAGCACCAGTACACCTCCGTTGAACATCCACAAGCCAATGGACAGGCCGAAGCTGCCAACAAAGTTATATTGGCCGGGTTAAAATGGAGATTACAAGATGAAAAAGGAGCTTGGGCAGAAAAGCTTCCACAAGTCCTATGGGCGTATCGAACGACACCACATTCCACCACGAAGGAATCCCCCTTCCAATTAGCATATGGAATAGAAGCAATGATCCCAGTGGAGATCGAGGAAGGATCGCCTAGAGTGGTTCATTACAATGAGGGAGCAAACTCCCAACTTCAGAGGGGAGAGCTTGACCTACTACCTGAAATCCAAGAAAGAGCTCGGATCAGGGAAGAAGCACTAAAGCGTCGAATGGCTTCCAGATATAATCAAAGGGTAGTGCCGAGAAGTTTTGCAGAGAATGATCTTATCCTAATCCGAAATGATATTGGAACAACTCGACCAGGAGAAGGAAAGCTGGCAGCTAACTGGAAATGACCCTACCGAGTTGTAGAAGTACTTAGGAAGGGCTACTACAGACTGTCCGAACTCGATGGACGAGAGCTTCCCAGATCATGGCACGCCTGCAACCTGATGATCTGGAATTCTTGACGGTTTAGAATTTCCTCAAATGAATGAATTCTCGTTGTAAAGTATAGTTTCCAAACCAATCAATAATCCATTCATACAAAAATATTGGTTGTCACAATTAACAAACCCCAATGAAAAATAACCGAAGTATTTAGACTCCGGGTCGTCTCACAAGGAATTGCAATGAAGTGCTCAATTATTGGCTATAAAGGGGTTAAGGGGGTTGGTTTTATATTTTTTTCAAGAAAATAAATGGCAAGAAAAATTAAATGACAAGAAGAGTAAATCAAACAAGTAACTAAAGAAAGCAAGTAATAAAGAGAGAGACATTCATGGCAAAGATTGAGATCATAGGCTTTCTATCCTAGTCATGCAATGATTAATTTATCTTATTTAGTCAACTCCAACAAATAGGGAGAAAGTCAAACAAGACTAATCAATCATACCACAATAATAACAAGAATTTATCTTATTACGTCATCTCCAACATTGGAAGAAGGTATCATATTATCTTCCATGAGAGAAAGTCTAATAAGACTAGCTAATCTCAATCCAAAAGTCCTAATCAACTTACTAATTAAATTAGCAAAAGATTAGCGTCAATGGAAACAATATTCCAAAAGTCCTAATCAACTCAGTAATTAAATTAGCAAAAGATTAGCGTT
The DNA here is from genome assembly GCF_003086295.3 of Arachis hypogaea. NCBI lineage: Eukaryota > Viridiplantae > Streptophyta > Magnoliopsida > Fabales > Fabaceae > Arachis > Arachis hypogaea. Next base: position 28,911,718 of record NC_092050.1, read on the forward strand.
AATGGAAACAATATTAGCTAACAACTCTAGATCACCAACATAAGTTGGGTTTTCATGACTCAAGATTGCCCAATTACTCTTTCCAAGCTAAGAATGTTCAAAATCTACTCTAAAGCCCAACCAAGCATTTTGTCAAACACTTGGTGGGTACAAAGGGAAAGCATGGTAAATAAGCAAGAATAGTAAAATCTACCAACTACAATTTGCAAGGAAACAAGAAATCAACAATAGCAATCAAGATCAACATAAAAGAACATGAAAACATAAAAATTGCATTAAAGAAAATTGAGATCCAACAAGGTTCATGAACATGAGAGCAACAAAATAAAGGAAATGATCAAGAGGAACTAAGAAGATTAAGATGTAATAACAAGAAATTAACAAGGGAAAACTAAATCAAAATAAGAATTAAAAGTTGGATTTAAGAAAATTAAACCTAAACTACCCTAAATTCTAGAGAGAAGAGAGAGCTTCTCTCTCTAGAATTCTACCTAAAACATGATGAAAACTAAAACTATGACTACTTAGTTCATTCCCCCTTCAATCCTTGGGTTCAATAGCATCAGAAATGGGTTGGATTGGGCCCAAAATGAGCTGCAAAATTGCTGGGGGCGATTTCATTAAAGTGGACCCACGGGCAGAATCGGCGCGCGCGCACATGGCGCGTGCGCGCCCCTGAACGCGAAGCAACATATAACAAAATTTATATCATTTCGAAGCCCCGGATGTTAGCTTTACAACGCAACTGGAACCGCCTCATTTGGATCTCTGTAGCTCAAGTTATGGTCGTTTGAGTGCGAAGAGGTCAGGCTTGACAACTTTACGGTTCCTTCATTTCTTCATGAGTTCTCCCACTTTGCATGCTTTTCTCCTCACTTCTTCCATCCAATACTTGCCTTTTGAACCTGAAATTACTCAACAAACATATCAAGGCATCGAATGAAATTAAAGTGAATTAAAATCACCAATTTTAGGGCCTAAAAAGCATGTTTTTACTTTCAAGCACAAATCAATGGAGAATTACAAAACCATGCTATTTCATTGAATAAATGTGAGAAAAGTTGATAAAATCTCCCAAAATAAGCACAAGATATACCACAAAATCGGGGTTTATCAAATCTTCCCACACTTAAACCAAGCATGTCCTCATGCTAAGAATAAAGAAGGACAAGAAAAGGGTATGAACATTTATTCAATGCAAATAAGCTACATGCACCTATCTATATGAATGCAACTAAATGCAAAATGATTCTACCTACTTGGTTAAAAGTAAATCAATCTCCAAGAACATACATAAGCAAGTAGGGCAAAGGTCATATGACGACTCACAAACTCTACCAATTCAAATATCAAAATGAAGTTCAAATAGACTTGCAAGAAGAACGCTCATGAAAGCCGGAAACAAGGAATTGAGCATCGAACCCTCACCGGAAGTGTATCCGCTCTAGTCGCTCTAGTGTATAGGGTCGATCACTCAATTCTCTTCTAATCATGCTTTCTATGATTTGTTTTTCATCTAACAATCAACAATTATTCAATGCATGCATACATTCATCATGAGGACTTATTCATAGGTTGTAATGGGGCTAGGGTCAAGGTAGGGATGCATATGGTCAAGTGAGCTTGAAATTTGTATCTTTGATTAGCCTAAGCTCTCACTAAACACATATAACAACCTATGCAATTTTAATACACAACCTAGCTACCCATGATTCCCACTTTTTCACATACTCATGCATTCTTTTTAATTCACCACACATATGCATTGATTCTTATTGAACTTTACTTTGGGGCATTTTTGTCCCCTTTTTATTTTTTTCTCTCTCTTTTTTTTCTTTTCCTATATATATATATATTTTTTCTTTTTGTTTACGTTTTTTTTTCACACACATTTTTTTAAAAGTATATACAAACGTATCAATGCATATGGTTTTACATATTTAATGCATAAGCATGTACCCAATTCCCAAAATTTTTAATCAAAAATACAAAATACACTTTTACCTCAACCAATGTCCCAAGTTTCCCATACCCAAATGGTACACACCCTCACTAGCCTAAGCTAATCAAAGATCCAAATTAAGGACATTTATTGTTTTTCGCTTAAGGGTAGTGATGTGCTAAAATTAAGAACGAAAGGGATTAAATAGGCTTAAATTGGCTAACAATGGTTGATGAAAGGTAGGCTATTTGGGTAAGTGAGCTAAATAAAATGATGGCCCCAATCATATAAATGCATGTATACATGGAATAATGGACATAAAGAATTAAACAAATCAAAGATTACAATCATAGAAAGAGAATAATGCACACAAGAATGGAAATAAGTGGTTATAAGATGCAACCACGCAATTAGGCTCAAAACTCACATGCTTGTGTTCTTAGCTCAAAAACTATGTTCCAAAATAAATTCTTCAAGCAAGTTTGTCACAAAAAAATTTTTTCAAATTGGTAGGGTGCCCTAAAAACAGTTTCTTGGAAAAGAAATCATCACCCTAACCAAGTAGTCCTAACATAAAAAAAAATGGTGAAATATGTACAAATTCTAACTAGCATGCAACCTATCATGCAATGCAACAACTAACTAACAAGGACAAAATTTGAAAAATTGGTGTTGGAAAATAAAATGGTTACCCATGGAGATCGGTCGGACGACCTCCCCACACTTAGAAATTTGCACCGTCCTCGGTGCCTGCAAAGAAGAGTAAGGTGGACGAGTTGCTACAATTGATGAGCTCCTTCAAAAGGTTGTGCGGGTGAACTTGTTTGTTTCCCCATTTAGAAGTCTTTCCTTTCCTTTTCCTTCTTGGTGGCCAACCTCAAAGGAGAGAAAAAGAAAGAAAATTAAGCCTACAACAAAGATATGAAAGCAATTAGAACATAGGCAGGGGCTAATGCCAAATAAGAATAAGGTTCTCCCTACATGTTAGCTATGCATATAAGTGAGAAAACAATATAGGCACATGGCATATTAACTAATACTTGATGCAAGAACAAGTTAAAGCATGAAGAGCATGTTAAGCATCAAGTTCAAACAATAATTAACACAAACAAGATTAGTGATAAGCATGAGAGCATTTGGTCCCATCCTAACTCACTGATGATGAGGTATAAAAACAAGGGATCATGAGTCAGGAAGGATTAAAGCACTAATTTTGTGTGTAGAGCAAATATTATAATCAATGCCAAACAAGTCACAAAGTACCAAGATTAACCAATAAATTCTCAAACAATTGAATATAAGAATCCAACACCATTATTAAAATGAGAAACTTAGAAAAGAAAATGGAAAACAAGTTACAAAAATAAAATTAAAATGCAATGAATGAAAACAAGGAAATGCAATAAAAGAAGATGGAAGAAAAGAGAGAAATTTTTTATTATTTTTTTAATTTTTTTTTAATTTTAATTTTTTTTAAAAGAAAGAAAAAAAATTTTCAAGAGAGGAAGAAGAAAAAAGAAAGAAAGAAAAAAAAAATAGAAAGAAAGAAAAAGAAAAGAAGAAAGAAGGAGAAAGGAGAAAGGAGAAAAACAGAGTGCAAATCCGCGCATATGCGCCATGCGTGCTCAGGCGCGGATGCAGCACGGACAATCCACGCGCGCGTGCCATGCGTGCTTGGGCGCGGATGCAGCAAAAACAATCCGCGCGCGTGCGCCATGCGTGCTTGGGCTCGGATGCGACAGGGACAATCGGCGCGCGCGCGCCATGCGTGCTTACGTGCGGATCGCCTGGCACAAAGTAAGCATCAAGTGGGCACAACTCTCGGGTTTTAGTACTAGGAGTTGTGAAACCACACCCGCGCGCGCGCGCACTGCGCACTTGGGCATCGATGCCCTTTTTTTTTTTTGATCTCCTAATCTCTAAGCATTCTAAAACAATCAAAAATCAAATTTAACAACAAATCTTTTTGGTTTTTGAAAAATTTTCAAATACACTAGAAACAAAACTTATACTACAAGCAAAATGTAACTCAACAACAACTAAACTAATCAAAACAAACTAAGAAATAACCAATCAATCAAAGCAAAATGTATAAGAGTATAGAAAATAACAAAAACTACCTATAATGGCAACTCAAATCACTTATTAACCAAATCTAAAAGAGAATGGAAAGAGTTTACCATGGTGGGGGTGTCTCCCACCTAGCACTTTTGTTTATTGTCCTTAAGTTGGACTTATGGGGAGCTCCTCTTAAGGTGGCTTGTGCTTGAAGCTATCCTTGAACATCCACCAATGCTTGAATCTCCAATAAGCTCCATTCTTCAATATTAATATCTTCAAGCCTTGATGGAGTTCTTCACAAACCATGAGCTCCCAAAGTTGATTTTTCTTGTGCGATCCGGGATCCCACACTTTGTTTTGACACCCATCTTCAAATTGATCATTATGATTCCAATTGGGTGGCATGACCTTAGAATTCTCAATTAAGCACCCAAACATTCTCCTAGACCCATGCAATTTGGTTCTACACCAGCCATTGCTATTCAACTTCGAGCATGCAACCATCATGAACTTGGAATGATGTTTCCAACCACTACACAACTCTCTCTTACTCTTAACTCCACAAAGAGCTCTAAGTTGACCATCATTTTCAATCAAACCATATTCAAGTGAGAAAGCAAAGCTTAGGGATAAGAATTTTACCCACTTGAATGTTGTGTTGGATGATGACTTAGGAAGGGATGGTCCCAATGATCTTGCAAGCTCCACTCCCTTGTGCTCTTCCTTGACTTTCTCCACCTCTTTAAGACTTTCCTCAACTTCAACCTCTTCCTCTTGGTGGCTTACTTCCAATTCAATTTCTTCTTCATTGCTCACCAAAGCCATGAGAGGCTGTGCATCTTCTTCTTTGACCTCAATTTCAAGCCCAATGGGAGAGGATTCAATTGTAGATAGGAACTCCTCAATGATTGAATCCATCTCTTGATCAACCTCTTCAAAGTATTCAATCATAATGTGCTTTGGAGGTTGTACACCCTCCTCAACATCAACATCAAGCATCTTGGAAGAGGGCTCTCTAATTCTACATTCCCATGGACTTTCAACATCTCCTAGGTCTTCAACCACTCCTTCCGACTCAATTGTCTCATCTTCCTCCCCTAGTGGCAATTCTTTCTTCAACTCCTCTTCTTCATCTTGAAGCTCTAAACTCACTCCCTCACTATGCTCCTTGGTTTCTTCTCCACATTCGTCAATGGGAGTACCTTGGTTGCTTAGGCTTAGTCGAGAGGAGGCCATATTGCTAACGGCTTCCACTAGGATAGCCATCTTGGCTCCTAGCTCTTTAAACTTCTTTTCATCCTCCTCTTGTCGCCTTAAGATATGAGATTCAAGATCTCTCAATTCATGCATGGGGGCATCATTGGAAGGTGATGGTGGAAGGAAAAGTTCATTGTTTGAAGAGAAGGCATTATTGTTGGAAGGTGGTTCATTTTGGTAAGGGTGTGTAGGTGTATATTGAGGTAGTTCTTGAGAGTAGTTGTGTTGAAATTGTGGTGGTTCTATGTATGGTTCATATGGCTCATAAGGGGGTTGGTAGGGTGGATAAGGGTTGGGGTCATATGGGGGTGTTTGGTGGTAGGGGGCTTGTGAGTAAGGTGGTTCAAAGTCATGTTGAGGGGGTGGTTCATAGGCATATGGTGGTGGTTGTTGACAATCACAATAAGGGTGATGAGCGGATATTTTATACGCTTTTTGGGGTTAATTTCATATAGTTTTGAGTATGTTCTAGTTAGTTTTTAGTCTATTTTCATTAGTTTTTAGGAAAAATTCATATTTCTGGACTTTACTATGAGTTGTATGTTTTTCTGTAATTTCAGGTATTTTTCTGGCTGAAATTGAAGGAGCTAAGCAAAAATCTGATTCAGGCTGAAAAAGGACTGCTGATGCTGTTGGATTCTGACCTCCCTGCACTCAAAGTGGATTTTCTGGAGCTACAGAACTCGAAATGGCATGCTTCCAATTGCGTTGGAAAGTAGACATCCAGGGCTTTCCAGAAATATATAAAAGTCCATACTTTGCACAAGGATAGACGACGTAAATTGGCGTTTAACGCCAGTTCTCTGCCCAATTCTGGCGTCCAGCGCCAGAAAAGGATCAAAAGCTGGAGTTGAACGCCCAAACTGGCACAAAAACTGGCGTTCAACTCCACAAATGGCCTCTGCACGTGAATTGCTTAAATCTCAGCCCCAGCACACACCAAGTGGGCCCCAGAAGTGGATCTCTGCATCATCCATCATAGTTTACTCATTTTTTGTAAACATAGGCTACTAGTTTAGTATTTAAACAACTTTTAGAGACTTATTTTGCATCTCATGACATTTTTAGATCAGAACTTTGTACTCTTTGACGGCATGAGTCTCTAAACTCCATTGTTGGGGGTGAGGAGCTCTGCTGTGTCTCGATGAATTAATGCAATTATTTCTGTTTTCTATTCAAACACGCTTGTTCCTATCTAAGATGTTCATTCGCGCTTAACTGTGATGAAGGTGATGATCTGTGACACTCATCACCATTCTCAACCCATGAACGTGTGCCTGACAACCACCTCCGTTCTATATCAGATTGAATGAGTATCTCTTAGATCTCTTAATCATAATCTTCGTGGTATAAGCTAGAATTGATGGCGGCATTCATGAGAATTCGGAAAGTCTAAACCTTGTCTGTGGTATTCCGAGTAGGATTCAAGGATTGAATGACTGTGACGAGCTTCAAACTCCTGAAGGCTGGGCGTTAGTGACAAACGCAAAGGAATCAAGGGATTCTATTCCAACCGGATCGAGAACCAACCGGTGATTAGCCGTGCTGTGACAGAGCGCGTGAGCGTAGTTTTCACTGGAAGGATGGAAGGTAGCCATTGACAACGGTGATCCACCAACACACAGCTTGCCATAGGAGGACGTGCGTGCATGAACAAGAAGACAGAGGAAAGCAGAGATTCAGAAGACAAAGCATCTCCAAAACTCCAACATATTCTCCATTACTGCATAACAAGTAACCTTTAATCCATGCTCTCTTGTTTATTTACAATTCAACTGATAAACATAACTGACTTCCTGACTAAGATTTACAAGATAACCATAGATTGCTTCAAATCAACAATCTCCGTGGGATTCGACCCTTACTCACGTGAGGTATTACTTGGACGACCCAGTGCACTTGCTGGTCAGTGGTACGAGTTGTGAAAAGTGTGATTCACAATTTGTGCACCAAGTTTTTGGCGCCGTTGCCGGGGATTGTTCGTGTTTGAACAACTGACGGTTTATTTTGTTTCTTAGATTAGGAAAATTTTTCTTTTTGGTTTAGAGTCTCTTATTATTGTTCTTGGTAAAAATATATATATATATACTTCTTCAAAACAAGTGTTACATTCATAACTCATTTGGCTAGAGCGTTAATCTGTGTTCTTGGTAATTGGGTTAGAATCTTTTATATTCTTTTCAAAACCTTCTTTTTCATAAATAATAATTTCTCTATTAAATTGTGTGCCAAACTTTAAGTTTGGTGTTTTCTTGTTGATTTCCCTTTGGTTTTCGAAAATTTTAGTTTGGTTTTCTAAAAATTTTAAGTTTGGTGTTCTTTCTTCATGTTCTTGTGTTCTTGTGAGTCTTCAAAGTGTTCTTGAGTTTTCCTTGTGTCTTGATCTTAAAATTTTTAAGTTTGGTGTTCCTAGGTGTTTTCCCTCTAAAATTTTCAAAAACAAGGAGCATTAGATCTAAAAATTTTAAATCTTGTGCTATCTTATTATTTTTCTCTTTCCTCACTAAATTCAAAAATATATTTTCTCTCTATTTTTAAAATAAATTTTCGAAAATTATTTTAAAAAAAAATTTCAGATTTTTTTTTAAAATTTAAAGTTTTTTCCAAATCATATCTTTTTCAAAACTTCCTAACCACTTTCTCTCTCCTCATTTTTTTTTCGAAAATCTTCACCTATTTTTATTTATTTTATTTTAATTTATTTTATTTTCGAAATAATTAAATAAATAAATAAATAAATAAAAATATTTTTTTTTATTTTACATCATCTCCCTTTCTCCATCATGGATCTAAGTGGAAATGAACAATCCAGGAGGACTCTGGGGTCATATGCTAACCCCTCTACTGCTTCATATGGGAGTAGCATCTGCATACCCTCCATTGGAGTCAGTAGCTTTGAGTTGAATCCTCAGCTCATTATCATGGTGCAGCAAAATTGCCAGTATTCCGGTCTTCCACAGGAAGAACCTACAGAGTTTCTGGCACAGTTTTTACAAATTGCTGACATAGTACATGATAAAGAAATAGATCAGGATGTCTACAGACTATTACTGTTTCCATTTGCTGTGAAAGATCAAGCTAAGAGGTGGTTAAATAACCAACCTAAGGCCAGCATAAGGACATGGAAACAGTTGACAGAAAAATTCCTGAATCAATACTTTCCCCCAAAACGGATGACACAGCTAAGGCTAGACATCCAAGGCTTTAAACAAGGAGATAATGAATCTCTTTATGATGCCTGGGAGAGATACAGAGAGATGCTAAGAAAATGCCCCTCTGAAATGTTTTCAGAGTGGGTTCAGTTAGACATCTTCTATTATGGGCTTGCAGAAGGAGCTCAGATGTCTTTGGATTACTCAGCTGGTGGATCTATCCACATGAGAAAGACAATTGAAGAAGCCCAAGATCTCATTGATACAGTTGCCAGGAATCAGCATCTGTACCTAAGCAGTGACCCTTCCATGAAAGAAGAGGTCAAAACAGCAACTGCTGAACTCAGTCCTGTAAAACAAGCTGCTGAATTCAATCAGCAATTGGACTTTCTAACAAAGCAGTTAGCCGAATTCAAAGATAGACTACAAGAGACAAGGATGGCTAATATACATATGGAAGAACAGTTTAGGCAAACAAAGCAGCAGCTATCAAGACAAATAACAGAAGAATGCCAAGCAGTTCAATTAAGAAGTGGGAAAACATTAAATACCCCACCTCAAGGCAGCAAAAAGCTAAGGAATGAGCAAACCACCCAAAATTCACCTGAGGACAGTAAGATCCCAGGGAAAAATAATTCTGGCACTAAAACGCCAGAAAATTGGTGGAAGGCTGGCGCTGAACGCCCAGACCATGCCCAAAACTGGCGTTCAACGCCAGAAACAAGGCAGGATTGGCGTTCAACGCCAGAAATGCACAAGGATCTGGCGTTGAACGCCCAAAATGGGCAAGATCTGGCGCTGAACGCCCAAAATGGGCACAATTCTGGCGTTCAAACGCCAGGGCAGACAAGGAGCTGGCGTCCAGTTTCACTCCAGCTTCTAACTCTGGCACTCAATTGCCAGTGAGGGATCAGACACACACAAATGCTGATAACAACCCCTCTAAAAAGGCTTCTTCAACCACTTCTGTAGGCAGTAAATCTACAGCAAATAAGGTTGAAGAATATAAAGCCAAGATACCTTATCCTCAAAAACTTCGGAAAGAGGAGCAGGATAAGCAATTTGCTCGCTTTGCAGATTATCTCAGGACTCTTGAAATAAAGATTCCATTTGCAGAAGCACTTGAGCAAATACCTTCTTATGCCAAGTTCATGAAAGAGATCTTGAGTCATAAAAAGGATTGGAGAGAAACAGAAAGAGTTCTCCTCACTGAAGAATGCAGTGCAGTCATTCTGAAGAGCTTTCCTGAAAAGCTTAAAGACCCTGGGAGTTTTCTGATACCATGCATATTAGAAGGTAATTGCACCAAGACAGCTTTATGCGATCTTGGGGCAAGCATCAACCTAATACATGCATCCACTATCAGAAAGCTTGGCTTAACTGAAGAAGTTAAACCAACCCGGATATGTCTCCAACTTGCTGATGGTTCCACTAAATACCCATCAGGCGTGATTGAAGACATGATTGTCAGAGTTGGGCCATTCGCCTTTCCCACTGACTTTGTTGTGCTGGAAATGGAGGAGCACAAGAGTGCTACTCTCATTCTAGGAAGACCCTTCCTAGCAACTGGACGATCCCTCATTGACGTCCAATAGGGGGAAATAACCCTGAGAGTCAATGATGATGAATTCAAGTTGAACGCTGTCAAAGCCATGCAGCATCCAGACACATCAACAGACTGCATGAAAGTTGATCTTATTGACTCCTTGGTAGAAGAGATCAATATGGCTGAGAGTCTCGAATCAGAGTTGGAAAATATCTTTAAAGATGTTCAGCCTGATTTGGAGGACTCAGAGGACATGAAAGAGCCTTTGAAATTTCTTCTGGAAGAGGAAAAACCTCCTAAACCCGAGCTCAAGCCATTACCACCATCCTTGAAATATGCATTTTTGGGAGAAGGTGACACTTTTCCAGTGATCATAAGCTCTGCTTTAAATTCACAGGAAGAGGAAGCACTTATTCAAGTGCTAAGGACACACAAGACAGCTCTTGGATGGTCCATAGGTGACCTTAAGGGCATAAGCCCAGCTAGATGCATGCACAAAATCTTATTGGAGGATAATGCCAAACCAGTGGTTCAACCACAGAGGCGGCTAAATCCAGCCATGAAAGAAGTGGTGCAGAAAGAGGTCACCAAATTACTAGAGGCTGGGATTATTTATCCTATTTCTGATAGCCCCTGGGTGAGTCCTGTCCAAGTCGTCCCAAAAAAGGGAGGCATGACAGTGATTCATAATGAAAAAAATGAACTGGTTCCTACAAGAACAGTTACAGGGTGGCGCATGTGTATTGACTACAGAAGGCTCAATACAGTCACCAGAAAGGATCATTTTCCTTTACCATTCATAGACCAGATGCTAGAAAGACTAGCAGGTCATGATTATTACTGCTTTTTGGACGGCTACTCAGGCTATAACCAGATTGCAGTAGATCCTCAGGATCAAGAGAAAACAGCATTCACATGTCCATCTAGAGTGTTTGCTTATAGAAGGATGCCATTTGGGCTATGTAATGCGCCTGCAACCTTCCAAAGATGCATGCTCTCTATTTTCTTTGATATGGTGGAAAAATTTCTGGAAGTCTTCATGGATGACTTCTCAGTATATGGAGACTCATTCAGCTCCTGTCTTGATCACCTGAAACTTGTTCTGAAAAGATGCCAAGAAACCAACCTAGTTTTAAACTGGGAAAAATGTCACTTCATGGTGACTGAAGGGATTGTTCTTGGACATAAAATTTCAAACAAGGGAATAGAGGTAGATCAAGCAAAAATAGAGGTAATTGAAAAATTACCACCACCTGCCAATGTTAAGGCAATCAGAAGCTTTCTGGGGCATGCAGGATTCTATAGGAGGTTTATAAATGATTTTTCAAAAATTGCAAAACCTCTAAGTAATCTGTTAGCTGCTGACACGCCATTTGTGTTTGACACAGAGTGCCTGCAGGCGTTTGAAACGCTGAAAGCTAAGCTGGTCACAGCACCAGTCATTTCTGCACCAGACTGGACGTTACCATTTGAGCTAATGTGTGATGCCAGTGATCACGCCATTAGTGCAGTATTGGGACAGAGGCATGACAAGCTTCTGCATGTCATTTATTATGCTAGTCGCGTTTTAAATGATGCCCAGAAAAATTACACAACCACAGAAAAAGAATTACTTGCAGTGGTTTACGCCATTGACAAGTTCAGATCATACTTAGTAGGATCAAAAGTGATTGTGTATACTGATCATGCTGTTCTTAAATATCTACTCACAAAGCAGGATTCAAAATCCAGGCTCATCAGGTGGGTGTTGCTTCTGCAAGAGTTTGATATAGAAATAAGAGACAGAAAAGGGACAGAGAACTAAGTGGCTGATCATCTGTCCCGGATAGAGCCAGTAGAAGGGACGCCCCTCCCCTCTCTTGAGATCTCTGAGACTTTTCTGGATGAGCATTTATTTGCCATTCAGGAAACACCATGGTTTGCCGATATTGCAAACTATAAAGCTGCAAGGTTCATACCCAAGGAGTACAACCGGATACAAAAGAAGAAATTAATTACTGATGCAAAGTACTACTTGTGGGATGAACCCTATCTCTTTAAGAGATGTGCAGATGGAATAATCCGTAGGTGTGTGCCTAGAGAAGAAGCACAGAGGATCCTATGGCATTGCCATGGATCACAATACGGAGGCCATTTCGGAGGTGAGCGAACAGCCACCAAGGTGCTCCAATGTGGCTTCTATTGGCCCACACTCTATAAAGATTCCCGAGAGTTTGCACGTAACTGTGACAGTTGCCAAAGAGCTGGCAATCTGCCTCATGGTTATGCCATGCCTCAACAAGGAATCTTGGAGATTGAGTTGTTTGACGTATGGGGAATTGACTTCATGGGACCTTTCCCACCATCATACTCAAACACTTATATTCTGGTGGCAGTTGATTATGTATCAAAATGGGTTGAGGCCATTGCCACACCCACCAATGATACTAAAACGGTGCTGAAGTTCCTCCAGAAACATATCTTTAGCAGGTTCGGTGTCCCTAGAATACTAATCAGTGATGGGGGCACTCACTTCTGCAATAAACAGCTTTACTCTGCCATGGTTCGGTATGGGATTCACCACAAGGTGGCTACTCCATATCATCCACAAACTAATGGGCAAGCTGAAGTCTCTAACAGAGAATTAAAGAGAATCCTGGAACGGACAGTAAATACCCGTAGAAAGGATTGGGCACGGAGCTTGGATGATGCTCTGTGGGCTTACAGAACAGCATTCAAGACCCCTATAGGGACCTCTCTATACCAACTCGTGTATGGTAAGGCATGTCACCTGCCCGTGGAACTGGAACATAAGGCCTACTGGGCAACTAGATTCCTAAACTTTGATGCCAAATTAGCAGGAGAAAAAGATTGCTCCAGCTAAATGAGCTAGAGGAGTTCAGATTCACATCTTTCGAAAATGCCAAGCTTTATAAAGAGAAATAAAAAAAGTGGCATGACAGAAAGCTGTCATCTAGAATCTTTGACCCAGGACAGAAGGTTCTGCTGTTCAACTCTAGACTCAGGCTATTCCCCGGGAAATTGAAATTCCGGTGGAGGGGACCATACGTGATTACAAGCATATCACCATATGGTTATGTAGAGCTTCAAGATATTGACTCTGACAAGAAGTTCATTGTTAATGGACAGAGAATCAAGCACTATCTTGAAGGCAATGTTGAGCAAGAGTGCTCAAGGTTGAAGCTAGATTAAAAGCTCAGCAAGGTCCAGCTAAGGACATTAAAGAAGCGCTTGTTGGGAGGCAACCCAACTTTTATTTACTTTCATGGTTTTTCATGTTTTATTAGGTTCATGATCATGTGGAGTCACAAAATAAATATTAAAAATTGAAAACGGAATCAAAACAGCAGAAGAAAAATCACACCCTGGAGGAAGCACCTGTCTGGCGTTCAACGCCAGAATAGAGCATGGTTCTGGCGCTGAACGCCCAAAATGGGCAACATCCTGGCGCTGAACGCCCAAAACAAGCATGGTTCTGGCGTTCAACGCCAGAAATGGCTAGTAAATGGGCGTTGAACGCCCAAAATGGGCACCAACCTGGCGCTGAACGCCCAGAGTTGTGTGCAAGGGCATTTTGCATGCCTAAATTGGTGCAGGGATGTAAATGCCTTGACACCTCAAGATCTGTGGACCTCACAGGATCATTTCAAGATCTGTGGACCCCACAGGATCCCCACCTTCCCTCCTCATAATCCTAGTTTTTTTTTCCACAACTTCTTCTTCATCTATTCCTTCTTCTTTTGCTCGAGGGCGAGCAACATTCTAAATTTGGTGTGGTAAAACAATTATGTGAAGGATCTATAGCTCAGTGGTAGAACATGTGGCTGCAAATCAAGAGATCCCTGAGATACCTCAGGGGATGCACTTCCCTCCACATAATTATTGGAAGCAACTGAGGATAGAAATACCAAAAATCACTAGGAATCAAGCCACAAAGGCAAGGAAGAGACATAAAAGAGCTCAAGAACATCATTGGTTCCTCAAGAAGGAAATGCCATCATCACTAAGGTGGACTCGTTCCTTGTTCTTACTTTCTCTGTTTTTCGTTTTCTCTATGTTAAGTGCTTATCTATGTTTGTGTCTTCATTACATGATCATTAGTAGTAATTAGTGTCTATTTTGATTTTATCCCCAATTAAGTTATAGTCTATTTTTCTCATCATCAGCAAACATGAATAAAATAGTAGATCTTTTGAATAAGAGGCAATAAAATTTTGAGTTTTTAATAAGAAAAATTCTAATTAGTAACATGTGGTGGCAATGCTTTCTGTCTTCTGAATGAATGCTTGAACAGTGCATATGTCTTTTGAATTTATTGTTTAAGACTGTTAAATATGTTGGCTCTTGAAAGAATGATGAACATGAGACATGTTATTGATAATCTGAAAAATCATAAAAATGATTCTTGAAACAAGAAAAAGCAGCAAAGAACAAAGCTTGCATAAAAAAAATATATACATATATAATAAAATAGGCGAAAAAAAATAGAAAGAAAAAGAAAAAGCAAGCAGAAAAAGCCAAAAGCTCTTAAAACCAAGAGGCAAGAGCAAAAAGCCAATAACCCTTAAAACCAAAAGGCAAGGGCAAATAAAAAAGGATCCCAAGGCTTTGAGCATCAGTGGATAGGAGGGCTTAAAGGAATAAAATCCTGGTCTAAGCGGCTAAACTAAGCTGTCCTTAACCATGTGCTTGTGGCGTGTAGGTGTCAAGTGAGAACTTGAGACTAAGCGGTTAAAGTCAAGGTCCAAAGCAAAAATAAGAGTGTGCTTAAGAACCCTGGACACCTCTAATTGGGGGCTTTAGCAAAGCTGAGCCACAATCTGAAAAGGTTCACCCAATTATGTGTCTGTGGCATTTATGTATCCGGTGGTAATACTGGAAAACAAAGTGCTTAGGGCCACGGCCAAGACTCATAAAATAGCTGTGTTCAAGAATCATCACACTGAAATAGGAGAATCAATAACACTATCTGAATTCTAAGTTCCTATAGATGCCAATCACTCTGAGCTTCAATGGATAAAGTGAGATGCCAAAACTGTTCAGAAGCAAAAAGCTACTAGTCCCGCTCATCTAATTAGAATCTGAGCTTCACTCAAAAACTCTGAAATATTATTGCTTCTCAACCTATTAGTCTTCTATTTTATTTGTCTAGTTGCTTGAGGACAAGCAACAATTTAAGTTTGGTGTTGTGATGAGCGGATATTTTATACGCTTTTTGGGGTTAATTTCATATAGTTTTGAGTATGTTCTAGTTAGTTTTTAGTCTATTTTCATTAGTTTTTAGGAAAAATTCATATTTCTGAACTTTACTATGAGTTGTGTGTTTTTCTGTAATTTCAGGTATTTTTCTGGCTGAAATTGAAGGAGCTGAGCAAAAATCTGATTCAGGTTGAAAAAGGACTGCTGATGCTGTTGGATTCTGACCTCCCTGCACTCAAAGTGGATTTTCTGGAGCTACAGAACTCGAAATGGCATGCTTCCAATTGCGTTGGAAAGTAGACATCCAGGGCTTTCTAGCAATATATAATAGTTCATACTTTACACAAGGATAGATGACGTAAACTGGCATTTAACGCCAGTTCTCTGCCCAATTCTGGCGTCCAGCGCCAGAAAAGGATCAAAAGCTGGAGTTGAACGCCCAAACTGGCACAAAAACTGGTGTTCAACTCCACAAATGGCCTCTGCACGTGAATTGCTTAAATCTCAGCCCCAGCACACACCAAGTGGGCCCCAGAAGTGGATCTCTGCATCATCCATCATAGTTTACTCATTTTTTGTAAACCTAGGCTACTAGTTTAGTATTTAAACAACTTTTAGAGACTTATTTTGCATCTCATGACATTTTTAGATCAGAACTTTGTACTCTTTGACGGCATGAGTCTCTAAACTCCATTGTTGGGGGTGAAGAGCTCTGTTGTGTCTCGATGAATTAATGCAATTATTTCTGTTTTCTATTCAAACACGCTTGTTCCTATCTAAGATGTTCATTCGCGCTTAACTGTGATGAAGGTGATGATCCGTGACACTCATCACCATTCTCAACCCATGAACGTGTGCCTGACAACCACCTCCGTTCTATATAAGATTGAATGAGTATCTCTTAGATCTCTTAATCAGAATCTTCGTGGTATAAGCTAGAATTGATGGCGGCATTCATGAGAATTCGGAAAGTCTAAACCTTGTCTGTGGTATTCCGAGTAGGATTCAAGGATTGAATGACTGTGACAAGCTTCAAACTCCTGAAGGCTGGGCGTTAGTGACAAACGCAAAGGAATCAAGGGATTCTATTCCAACCGGATCAAGAACCAACCGGTGATTAGCCGTGCTGTGACAGAGCGCGTGAGCGTAGTTTTCACTGGAAGGATGGAAGGTAGCCATTGACAATGGTGATCCACCAACACACAGCTTGCCATAGGAGGACGTGCGTGCGTGAACAAGAAGACAGAGGAAAGCAGAGATTCAGAAGACAAAGCATCTCCAAAACTCCAACATATTCTCCATTACTGCATAACAAGTAACCTTTAATCCATGCTCTCTTGTTTATTTGCAATTCAACTGATAAACATAACTGACTTCCTGACTAAGATTTACAAGATAACCATAGATTGCTTCAAATCAACAATCTCCGTGGGATTCGACCCTTACTCACGTGAGGTATTACTTGGACGACCCAGTGCACTTGCTGGTCAGTGGTACGAGTTGTGAAAAGTGTGATTCACAATTTGTGCACCAAAGGGTCACCACATCCATTAGATTGATATGCATTAGGATGAGAGTTATACCCATAAGAATCTGGAGGGGGTTGTTGCCAAGAAGGGTGATCAATCCTTTGAGGCTCCTCCCACCTTTGACTGTTCCATCCTTGATGCATATCCTTATTGTAGCTCCCATTTCCTACAACATAATTTGAGCCAAACTTATAGCCAAAGTGATGAAAATTCATGATAGAAAGAGAAAATAAAAACAAAACTAGTAAGAACTAATAAAAACTAACTCCTAAAACAAGCAAAAACTAGCAAAGAAGCATATTAACATATATACAATAGCCAATAACATAACACCATTGCAACTCCCCGGCAACGGCGCCATTTTGATGATCTGTAATTCTTGACGGTTTAGAATTTCCTCAAATGAATGAATTCTCGTTGTAAAGTATAGTTTCCAAACCAATCAATAATCCTTTCATACAAAAATATTGGTTGTCACAATTAACAAACCCCAATAAAAAATAACCGAAGTATTTAGACTCCGGATCGTCTCACAAGGAATTGCAATGAAGTGCTCAATTATTGGCTATAAAGGGGTTAAGGGGGTTGGTTTTATATTTTTGCAAGAAAATAAATGGCAAGAAAAATTAAATGACAAGAAAAGTAAATCAAACAAGTAACTAAAGAAAGCAAGTAATAAAGAGAGAGACATTCATGGCAAAGATTGAGATCATAGGCTTTCTATCCTAGTCATGCAATGATTAATTCATCTTATTTAGTCAACTCTAACAAATAGGGAGAAAGTCAAACAAGACTAATCAATCATACCACAATAATAACAAGAATTTATCTTATTACGTCATCTCCAACATTGGAAGAAGGTATCATATTATCTTCCATAAGAGAAAGTCTAATAAGACTAGCTAATCTCAATCCAAAAGTCCTAATCAACTTACTAATTAAATTAGCAAAAGATTAGCGTCAATGGAAACAATATTCCAAAAGTCCTAATCAACTCAGTAATTAAATTAGCAAAAGATTAGCGTCAATGGAAACAATATTAGCTAACAACTCTAGATCACCAACATAAGTTGGGTTTTCATGACTCAAGATTGCCCAATTACTCTTTTCAAGCCAGGAATGCTCAAAATCTACTCTAAAGCCCAACCAAGCATTTTGTCAAACACTTGGTGGGTACAAAGGGAAAGCATGGTAAATAAGCAAAAATAGTAAAATCTACCAACTACAATTTGCAAGGATACAAGAAATCAACAATAGCAATCAAGATCAACATAAAAGAACATGGAAACATAAAAATTGCATTAAAGAAAATTGAGATCCAACAAGGTTCATGAACATGAGAGCAACAAAATAAAGGAAATGATCAAGAGGAACTAAGAACATTAAGATGTAATAACAAGAAATTAACAAGGGAAAACTAAATCAAAATAAGAATTAAAAGTTGGATTTAAGAAAATTAAACCTAAACTACCCTAAATTCTAGAGAGAAGAGAGAGCTTATCTCTCTAGAATTCTACCTAAAACATGATAAAAACTAAAACTATGACTACTTAGTTCATTCCCCCTTCAATCCTTGAGTTCAATAGCATCAGAAATGGGTTAGATTTGGCCCAAAATGAGCTGCAAAATCGCTGGGGGCGATTTCATTAAAGTGGACCCACGGGCAGAATCGGCGCGCGCGCACATGGCGCGTGCGCACCCCTGAACGTGAAGCAACATATGGCAAAATTTATATCATTTCGAAGCCTCAGATGTTAGCTTTACAACGCAACTGGAACTGTCTCATTTGGACCTCTGTAGCTCAAGTTATGGTCGTTTGAGTGCGAAGAGGTCAGGCTTGACAGCTTTACGGTTCCTTCATTTCTTCATGAGTTCTCCCACTTTGCATGCTTTTTGATGAGCGGATAATTTATACGCTTTTTGACATTGTTTTTAGTATGTTTTTAGTAGGATCTAGTTACTTTTAGGGATGTTTTCATTAGTTTTTATGTTAAATTCACATTTCTGGACTTTACTATGAGTTTGTGTGTTTTTCTGTGATTTCAGGTATTTTCTGGCTGAAATTGAGGGACTTGAGCAGAAATCAGATTCAGAGGTTGAAGAAGGACTGCTGATGCTGTTGGATTCTGACCTCCCTGCACTCAAAGTGGATTTTCTGGAGCTACAAAACTCGAAATGGCGCGCCTCTAATTTCGTTGGAAAGTAGACATCCAGGGCTTTTCAGCAATATATAATAGTCCATACTTTGGCCAAGAATAGATGACGTAAACTGGCGTTCAACGCCAGCTTTCTGCCCAAATCTGGCGTCCAGCGCCAGAAAAGGAGCCAAAACCAGAGTTGAACGCCCAAACTGGCACAAAAGCTGGCGTTCAACTCCAGAAAGGACCTCTACACGTGCAACACTCAAGGCCAGCCCAAGCACACACCAAGTGGGCCCCGGAAGTGGATTTATGCATCAATTACTTACTTCTGTAAACCCTAGTAGCTAGTTTATTATAAATAGGACCTTTTACTATTGTATTAGACAATCTTGGAACGCATTGTTCTTAGACCATGGGGGCTGGCCACACGGCCATGCCTGGACCTTCACTTATGTATTTTCAATGGTAGAGTTTCTACACTCCATAGATTAAGGTGTGGAGCTCTGCTGTTCCTCAAAGATTAATGCAAGTACTACTGTTTTCTATTCAATTCATCTTATTTCGCTTCTAAGATATCCATTCGCACCCAAGAACGTGATGAAGGTGATGATTATGTGTGACGCTCATCACCATTCTCCCCTATGAACACGTGCCTGACAAACACTTCCGTTCTACATGAATTAAGCTAGAATGAATATCTCTTAGATCTCTTAACCGGAATCTTCGTGGCGTAAGCTAGAATGATGGCGGCATTCAAGAGAATCCGGAAGGTCTAAACCTTGTCTGTGGTATTCTGAGTAGGATTCAATGATTGAATGACTGTGACGAGCTTCAAACTCGCAAGTGCTGGGCGTTAGTGACAGACGCAAAAGGAGGGTGAATCCTATTCCAGCATGATCGAGAACCGACAGATGATTAGCCGTGCTGTGACAGAGCATGTGAGCATATTTTTCACTGAGAGGAGGGGATGTAGCCACTGACAACGGTGATGCCCTTGCATAAAGCCAGCCATAGAAAAGAGTAAGATCGATTGGATGAAGATAGCAGGAAAGCAGAGGTTTAGAGGAATGAGAAGCATCTCTATTCGCTTATCTGAAATTCTCACCAGTGATTTACATAAGTATTTCTATCCCTATTTTATTAATTAATTTCGAAAACCTCATTGCTATTTTATATTTGCCTGACTGAGATTTACAAGGTGACCATAGCTTGCTTCATACTAACAATCTCCGTGGGATTCGACCCTTACTCACGTAAGGTATTACTTGGACGACCCAGTGCACTTGCTGGTTAATTGTATCGAAGTTGTGAACCATGGTATTGGCACCATGTTCTTGGCGCCATTGCCAGGGAAAGAAAGAGCCATGAATTTTACATGATTAAAGTGTAATCACGATTACGCGTACCAAGTTGCTCACGTTGCCAGGGATTGTTCGAGCCTGGACATCACAATTTCGTGCACCAAGTTTTTGGCGCCGTTGCCGGGGATTGTTTGAGTTTGGACAACTAACGGTTCATCTTGTTGCTCAGATTAGGTAATTTTCTTTTTATTTTATTTTCAAAAATTTTTCAAAAATATTTCTAAAATTTTCTCATCTGTTTTCGAAAAAAAAATGTTTTCAAAAATTCTATTCAAAATTTTTAAGAATGAATTCTAGTGTTTCATGAAGCATGTTGAAGCCTGGCTGGCTGTAAAGCCATGTCTAATTCCTTTGGGAATGAGTATGTCAGGCGTGTCATGTCTGAATTACATGCTGAAGCTTGGCTGGCCATTGGCCATGTCTAGTGTTTTGGACCGAAGCTTTCATTGAAAGCTTGGCTGGCTAGTGAGCCATGTCTAATTCCTGGACTGAAGCTTTAGACTAAGAATGCAAGATTCCTGGAATTCATGTTAAAAATTTTGGAATCCTTAATTTTTCTTTTTCATATAATTTTCGAAAAAAAAATTTAGAAAATCATAAAAATCAAAATATTTTTGTGTTTCTTGTTTGAGTCATGTGTCATGTTATAAGTTTGGTGTCAATTGCATATGCATCTTGCATTTTTCGAAAAGTTCATGCATTCATAGTGTTCTTCATGATCTTCAAGTTGTTCTTGGTAAGTCTTCTTGTTTGATCTTGATGATTTTTTTGTTTTGTGTCTTTTATTGTTTTTCATATGCATTTTTGAATTCTTAGTGTCTAAGCATTAAAGAATTCTAAGTTTGGTGTCTTACATGTTTTCCTTGCATTAAAAATTTTTCAAAAATATGTTCTTGGTGTTCATCATGATCTTCATAGTGTTCTTGGTGTTCATCTTGACATTCATAGCATTCTTGCATGCATTCATTGTTTTAATCTAAAAATTTCATGCATTGCACCATTTTTCTTGTTTTTCTCTTGCATCATAAAAATTCAAAAATCAAAAAATATCTTTCCCTTTTTCTCTCATCAAATTCGAAAATTTGAGTTGACTTTTTCAAATCAAATTTTCAATTTGAAAATCTTATCTTTTTCAAAATCTTTTTCAAAAATTAAATCTTTTTCAAAAATTAAATCTTTTTCAAAATTCTTAGTTATTTTCGAAAATTCCAAAAATATTTTTCAAAAATATTTTTCTTATTTTTATACCAAATTTTCGAAAATAACAATAACAATTAATGTTTTGATTCAAAAATTTCAAGTTTGTTACTTGCTTGTTAAGAAAGATTCAAACTTTGAGTTCTAGAATCATATCTTGTGATTTCTTATGAATCAAGTCATTAATTATGTTTTTAAAAATCAAATCTTTTTCAAAAACTAATTTCTATCATATCTTTTAAAAAATATCTTCTTATCTTGCCTTTTTCAAAAAGTTGGTTTCAAAATATCTTTTCTAACCTCCTAACTTCTTATCTTTTCAAAATTTGTTTCAACTAACTAACTAACTTTTTGTTTGTTTCTTAACTTTTTCAAAACTACCTAACTAACTCTCTCTCTCTAATTTTCGAAAATATCTTCCCTCTTTTTCAAAAAATTTTTTTTAATTAACTAATTATTTTTTATTTTTGATTTAAAAAAAATTTCGAAAAATACTAACATTTTTCAAAAACCATTTTCGAAAATCACTAACTCTTTTTCAAAAATATTTTTCGAAAATTCTCCCTCTCTCATCTCATTCTATTTATTTATTCATCCACTAACATCTCATCTCACATCTCAACCCTCCTCACAGTTGTGTTTCTTCCATTATATTACATTCTTTGTCTCCCCCTCTTCTTCTACTCACACAGAGATCCCTATACTGTGGTATAAAGGATCTCTATTATTATTATTATTTTTCTGTGCCTTCTTCTTTATCATATGAGTAGGAGCAAGGATAAGAACATTCTTGTGGAAGCAGATCCAGAACCTGAAAGGACTCTGAAAAGGAAACTAAGAGAAGCTAAAACACAACAATTCAGAGATAACCTTTCAGAAATTTTCGAACAGGAAGAGGAGATGGCAGCCGAAAATAATAATAATGTAAGGAAGATGCTTGGTGACTTCACTGCACCTAATTCCAATTTACATGGAAGAAGCATCTCCATTCCTGCCATTGGAGCAAACAACTTTGAGCTGAAACCTCAATTAGTTTCTCTGATGCAGCAGAACTGCAAGTTTCATGGACTTCCATCTGAAGATCCTTTTCAGTTCTTAACTGAATTCTTGCAGATATGTGATATTGTTAAGACTAATGGAGTAGATCCTAAAGTCTACAGGCTCATGCTTTTCCCTTTTGCTGTAAGAGACAGAGCTAGATTATGGTTGGATTCTCAACCCAAAGACAGCCTGAACTCTTGGGATAAGCTGGTCACGGCTTTCTTAGCCAAGTACTTTCCTCCTCAAAAGCTGAGCAAGCTTAGAGCTGATGTTCAAACCTTCAGACAGAAAGAAGGTGAATCCCTCTATGAAGCTTGGGAAAGATACAAACAGTTGACCAAAAAGTGTCCTTCTGACATGCTTTCAGAATGGACCATCCTGGATATATTCTATGATGGTTTATCTGAGCTATCAAAGATGTCACTGGATAATTCTGCAGGTGGATCCATTCACCTAAAGAAAACGCCTGCAGAAGCTCAAGAACTCATTGACATGGTTGCTAATAACCAGTTCATGTACACTTCTGAAAGGAATCCTGGGAGTAATGGGACGCCAATGAAGAAGGGAGTTCTTGAAGTTGATACTCTGAATGCCATATTGGCTCAGAATAAAATATTGACTCAGCAAGTCAATATGATCTCTCAGAGTCTGCATGGAATGCAAGCTGCATCCAACAGTACTCAAGAGGCATCTTCTAATGAAGAAGCTTATGATCTTGAAAACCCTGCAATAGCAGAGGTAAATTATTTAGGTAAACCTTATGGAAACACATATAACTCATCATGGAGAAATCATCCAAATTTCTCATGGAAGGATCAAAAGCCTCAACAAGGCTTTAATAATGGTGGAAGAAACAGGTTTAGCAATAATAAACCTTTTCCATCATCCACTCAGCAACAGACAGAGAACTCTGAACAAAATGCTTCTAATTTAGCAAATCTAGTCTCTGATCTATCTAAGGCCACTGTCAGTTTCATGAATGAAACAAGGTCTTCCATTAGAAATTTGGAAGCACAAGTGGGCCAGCTGAGTAAAAGGATCACTGAAATCCCTCCTAGTACTCTCCCAAGCAATACAGAAGAGAATCCAAAAGGAGAGTGCAAGGCCATTGACATAAGCAAAATGGCCGAACCCAAAGAGGGAGAGGAGGACGTGAATTCCAAGGAGGAAGACCTCCTGGGACGTCCAGTGATCAATAAGGAGCTTCCCCTTGAGGAACCAAAGGACTCTGAGGCTCATCTAGAGACCATAGAAATTCCATTGAACCTCCTTATGCCCTTCATGAGCTCTGATGAGTATTCCTCTTCTAAAGAAAATGAGGATGTTACTGAAGAGCAAACTGCCAAGTTTCTTGGTGCAATCATGAAGTTGAATGCCAAACTATTTGGCATTGATACTTGGGAAGTTGAACCTCCCTTGTTCATCAATGAACTAAATGATCTGGATCAACTGACATTGCCTCAGAAGAGACAGGATCCTGGAAAGTTCATAATACCCAGTACCATAGGCACCATGATCTTTAAGGCTCTGTGTGACCTTGGTTCAGGAATAAACCTCATGCCCCTCTCTGTAATAGAGAAACTGGAAATCTATGGGGTGCAAGCTGCTAAAATCTCATTAGAGATGGCAGGCAGTTCAAGAAAACAGGCTTATGGACAAATAGAGGACGTGTTAGTAAAGGTTGAGGGCCTTTACATCCCTGCTGATTTCATAGTCCTGGATACTGGAAAGGAAGAGGATGAATCCATCATCCTAGGAAGACCTTTCCTGGCCACAGCAAGAGCTGTGATTGATGTTGACAGAGGTGAAATAGTCCTTCAATGGAATGAGGACTCCCTTGTGTTTAAAACTCAAGGATCTCCCTCTGCAACCATGGAGAGGAAGCAGAAAAAGCTTCTCTCAAAGCAGAGTCAACCAGAGCCCCCACAGTCAAACTCTAAGTTTGGTGTTGGGAGGCCACAACCAAACTCTAAGTTTGGTGTTGAACTCCCATATCCAAACTCTAAGTTTGGTGTTGGAGAGTCTCAACAAAGCTCTGCACATCTGTGAGGCTCCATGAGAGCCCACTGTCAAGCTATTGACATTAAAGAAGCGCTTGTTGGGAGGCAACCCAATGTTTATTTATCTAACTATATTTTTCTTAGTTATATGTCTTTATAGGTTCATGATCATATGGAGTCACAAAATAAACAAAAAAATCAAAAACGGAATCAAAAACAGCAGAAGAAAAATCACACCCTGGAGGAGCATCTGTCTGGCGTTCAAACGCCAGAACAGAGCATGGTTCTGGCGCTGAACGCCCAGAATGGGCAGCATCCTGGCGCTGAACGCCCAGAACAAGCATGGTTCTGACGTTCAACGCCAGAAATGGCAGCAAATGGGCGTTGAACGCCCAAAATGGGCGTTGAACGCCCAAAATGGGCACCAACCTGGCGCTGAACACCCAGAGTTGTGTGCAAGGGCATTTTACATGCCTAAATTGGTGCAGGGATGTAAATGCCTTGACACCTCTGGATCTGTGGACCCCACAGGATCCCCACCTACCTCATCATCTCTCTTTCCATTCATGATCATCCCTTCTGTTTCCCATTTACCACTCACATGCATACACCTACTACCTTCAAAATTCAACATCTCTCTCCCACCCAAACCCACCCATATGGCCGAATACACACTCCCATCCATCTCCTCCATATCTTCTTCTTATTCTTCTATTCTTTCTTTTTTGCTCGAGGGCGAGCAACATTCTAAGTTTGGTGTGGTAAAAGCATAGCTTTTTTGTTTTTTCCATAAACATTGATGGCACCTAAGGCCAGAGAAACCTCTAGAAAGAGGAAAGGAAAGACAAAAGCTTCTATCAAGGGTCTATAGCTCAGTGGTAGAACATTTGACTGCAAATAAAGAGATCCCTGAGATACCTCAGGGGATACATTTTCTTCTACACAATTATTGGAAGCAACTAAGGGTGGAACATCAAGAGCACTCCATCATCCTTCATGAAATCAAAGAAGATCTAAAAGCAATGAAGGAGGAGCAACAAAGACAAGGAAGAGAGCTAGAAGAGCTCAAGGACATCATTGGTTCCTCAAGAAGGAAACGCCACCATCACTAAGGTGGATTCATTCCTTGTTCTTATTTCTTCTGTTTTCGTTTTCTATGTTATGTGCTTATCTGTGTTTGTGTCTTCATTACATGATCATTAGTAGTTAGTAACTTTGTCTTAAAGTTATGAATGTCCTATGAATCCATCACCTCTCTTAAATGAAAAATGTTTTAATTCAAAAGAACAAGAAGTACATGAGTTTCAAATTTATCCTTGAACTTAGCTTAATTATATTGATGTGGTGACAATGCTTCTTGTTTTCTGAATGTATGCTTGAACAGTGCATATGTCTTTTGAAGTTGTTGTTTAAGAATGTTAAATATGTTGGCTCTTGAAAGAATGATGACTAGGAGACATGTTATTTGATAATCTGAAAAATCATAAAAATGATTCTTGAAGCAAGAAAAAGCAGCAAAGAACAAAGCTTGCAGAAAAAAAAAATAGGCGAAAAAAAAATAGAAAGAAAAAGAAAAAGCAAGCAGAAAAAGCCAATAATCCTTAAAACCAAAAGGCAAGGGCAATAAAAAGGATCCCAAGGCTTTGAGCATCAGTGGATAGGAGGGCCTAAAGGAATAAAATCCTGGTCTAAGCGGCTAAACCAAGCTGTCCCTAACCATGTGCTTGTGGCGTGTAGGTGTCAAGTGAAAACTTGAGACTGAGCGGTTAAAGTCAAGGTCCAAAGCAAAAAAAAAGAGTGTGCTTAAGAACCCTGGACACCTCTAATTGGGGACTTTAGCAAAGCTGAGTCACAATCTGAAAAGGTTCACCCAATTATGTGTCTGTGGCATTTATGTATCCGGTGGTAATACTGGAAAACAAAGTGCTTAGGGCCACGGCCAAGACTCATAAAGAAGCTGTGTTCAAGAATCATCATACTGAACTAGGAGAATCAATAACACTATCTGAACTCTGAGTTCCTATAGATGCCAATCATTCTGAACCTCAATGGATAAAGTGAGATGCCAAAACTATTTAAGAGGCAAAAAGCTATAAGTCCCGCTCATATGATTGCAGCTATGTTTCATTGATAGTTTGGAATTTATAGTATATTCTCTTCTTTTTATCCAATTTGATTTTCAGTTGCTTGGGGACAAGCAACAATTTAAGTTTGGTGTTGTGATGAGCGGATAATTTATACGCTTTTTGACATTGTTTTTAGTATGTTTTTAGTAGGATCTAGTTACTTTTAGGGATGTTTTCATTAGTTTTTATGTTAAATTCACATTTCTGGACTTTACTATGAGTTTGTGTGTTTTTCTATGATTTCAGGTATTTTCTGGCTGAAATTGAGGGACTTGAGCAGAAATCAGATTCAGAGGCTGAAGAAGGACTGCTGATGCTGTTGGATTCTGACCTCCCTGCACTCAAAGTGGATTTTCTGGAGCTACAGAACTCGAAATGGCGCGCTTCCAATTGCGTTAGAAAGTAGACATCCAGGGCTTTCCAGCAATATAACATAGTCCATACTTTGGCCAAGAATAGATGACGTAAACTGGCGTTCAACGCCAGCTTTCTGCCCAAATCTGGCGTCCAGCGCCAGAAAAGGAGCCAAAACCAGAGTTGAACGCCCAAACTGGCACAAAAGCTGGCGTTCAACTCCAGAAAGGACCTCTACACGTGCAACACTCAAGCCCAGCCCAAGCACACACCAAGTGGGCCCCGGAAGTGGATTTATGCATCAATTACTTACTTCTGTAAACCCTAGAAGCTAGTTTATTATAAATAGGACCTTTTACTATTGTATTAGACAATCTTGGAACGCATTGTTCTTAGACCATGGGGGCTGGCCACACGGCCATGTCTGGACCATCACTTATGTATTTTCAACGGTAGAGTTTCTACATTCCATAGATTAAGGTGTGGAGCTCTGCTGTTCCTCAAAGATTAATGCAAGTACTACTGTTTTCTATTCAATTCATCTTATTTCGCTTCTAAGATATCCATTCACACCCAAGAACGTGATGAAGGTGATGATTATGTGTGACGCTCATCACCATTCTCCCCTATGAACACGTGCCTGACAAACACTTCCGTTTTACATGAATTAAGCTAGAATGAATATCTCTTAGATCTCTTAACCGGAATCTTCGTGGTGTAAGCTAGAATGATGGCGGCATTCAAGAGAATCCAGAAGGTCTAAACCTTGTCTGTGGTATTCTGAGTAGGATTCAATGATTGAATGACTGTGACGAGCTTCAAACTCGCAAGTGCTGGGCGTTAGTGACAGACGCAAAAGGAGGGTGAATCCTATTCCAGCATGATCGAGAACCGACAGATGATTAGTCGTGCTGTGACAGAGCATGTGAGCATATTTTTCACTGAGAGGAGGGGATGTAGCCACTGACAACGGTGATGCCCTTGCATAAAGCAGCCATGGAAAGGAGTAAGATCGATTGGATGAAGATAGCAGGAAAGCAGAGGTTTAGAGGAATGAGAAGCATCTCTATTCGCTTATCTGAAATTCTCACCAGTGATTTACATAAGTATTTCTATCCCTATTTTATTAATTAATTTCGAAAACCTCATTACTATTTTATATCTGCCTGACTGAGATTTACAAGGTGACCATAGCTTGCTTCATACCAACAATCTCCGTGGGATTCGACCCTTACTCACGTAAGGTATTACTTGGACGACCCAGTGCACTTGCTGGTTAGTTGTATCGAAGTTGTGAACCATGGTATTGGCACCATGTTCTTGGCGCCATTGCCAGGGAAAGAAGGAGCCATGAATTTTACATGATTAAAGTGTAATCACGATTACGCGTACCAAGTTGCTCACGTTGCCAGGGATTGTTCGAGCCTGGACATCACAATTTCGTGCACCACTTTTCTCCTCACTTCTTCCATCCAATACTTGCCTTTTGAACCTGAAATTACTCAACAAACATATCAAGGCATCGAATGAAATTAAAGTGAATTAAAATCACCAATTTTAGGGACTAAAAAGCATGTTTTTACTTTCAAGCACAAATCAAGGGAGAATTGCAAAACCATGCTATTTCATTGAATAAATGTGAGAAAAGTTGATAAAATCCCCCAAAATAAGCACAAGAGAAACCACAAAATCGGGGTTTATCACAACCTAAGAAGGTACTACAGTTAGAAAAAGTAAAAGATCTCATTATTGGATGCACTCTTTTTCCTGAAAAGGTTTTTTAACGAGGCACCAAGTTGAGACCTAGACACTATCCGACTTAAAGGGATGAAAAATTCCCACATGTATATATTTGCACTTTCCTTTGAATAAAATATATTTTAGATATTCTACAAGATTTCAAGACGCATTAATCTGAAGCATTCATCATCCGATTATAAAGCAACAGATCGGCAGAAACTGAAAAACAATTTCACTGCACGATCACGATAAAGATAACCGTCCGGTAAAGGTGAAAACGCGATTCACCCAAAAGATGATCTAAAGATAACAACCACTTTCTACAAATCGGCAAAGATGAACACAGAATAATGTAAGAAGTTATCGAAAGCATTCCGGAAAAGAACCTGACGAGGTCTTATGGATTGCTAAATAATAACTTAAAGACTGGCCGACGTTAAGAAGTCGACCAAGTCAACCCAAGTTATAAGTAAACCCTGGAAAGAGGTCTGGCCAACCCTATTAAAGAGGATTACTTTAACTTAGAAGGGCCCGACATGACAAAGTCAGCCCAAAATGAAAAAGTTATAAAAGTAATCCCCGAAAGAGACCTGACAAAGGTCCAAGAAAGAGGATTACAAAAATAACTTAGAAGAGATCGACCTAACGAAGTCAGTCTCCTACAACAAAGTTATAGAAGTAATCCCTGAAAGAGACCTGACAAAGGTCCAAAAAAGAGGATTACAAAAATAACTTAGAAGAGATCGACCTAATGAAGTCGGTCCCCTACAAACAAGTTATAAAAGTAATCCCTGAAAGAGACCTGACAAATGTCCAAGAAAGAGGATTACAAAAATAACTTGGAAGAGATCGACCTAACGAAGTCGGTCTCCTACAACAAAAGTTATAGAAGCAATCCCTGAAAGAGACATGACAAAGGTCCAAGAAAGAGGATTACAAAAATAACTTAGAAGAGATCGACCTAACGAAGTCGGTCTCCTACAACAAAAAGTTATAGAAGTAATCCCTGAAAGAAACCTGACAAAGGTCCAAGAAAGAGGATTACAAAAATAGCTTAGAAAGAACCGACATGATGAAGTCGGCCCAACCAAGCTACAAAGTTACAAAAAGTAATCCATAAAAGAGACCCACCAAGGTCCAACTAAAAAATGGATTACTAAAGATAACTGAGAAAAATCGACATGATGACGTCGGCCAATTACAAAATAAATTTGGAAAAAGACGGAATAAAGAAGTCGGTTATGGACTAGGATCCATGCATCTACAAAACAGTTCAAAGAGACTGAGCAGCAAGGAGTTAAGACAGATACAAACAAGCGTGACACAAAATAACAAACTTCAGGGTCAAACCCAAAAGCTTAGGAGCTACTCGTTGTGTTTTGTTTTAATGGGTTGCTAAAAGCAACCAAAAAGAGTGTCATCAAAAGATACCAACCACAAAATAAAGAGTTAAAAGCCCACAAGCCGGGCCAACTACACAGATATCTAAAAACTAAAGATCAGAAGACTTTTTAACAGCATCAGTCTGAGGAGAAGGAGGGCGAGCCTGGAGAGGAACAACATCCACAGTACCATCGTCCCGGTTTAAGATCTGGCAGTCAGGATCAGAAGCAGGAGGGCCGACCTCAGCAGGAGGAACAGTAGGAGTTGACACCTTGGTAGAAGGAATAGGGAGAGGTTCAACATCATCATCATCCTCATCATCAGGGACAATCTTACCATCCCTGACGACATTCTCCAGGCTAAAGAGAGTGAGGTCAGCCTCGGGAGCAATAATCCGAACCTGCTCCTTTAGGTTCTCGTAAGCAGCAGTCACACTGCCAACGAGATGACCTTGGAGCTCAGAGTAATCAGCCCGGGCATTTTCCAACTCCTCCTTCAAATGCATCCCCTCTCGATAGGATGTGACATAACTCTCCTTATGCCTTAAAGCCGTGTCCTCGGCCAACCGCACAGAAGCCGCCAGAGCAAGGGAACTTGCCTTTTCATTTTCCAGATCCTTCTCCAACATGGCCACCTTTACTTCAAGCTCCTCCTTCAGGCCCTTCATCCGATCAAACTCTTGTTTAGCCTCCTCCATAAAGGCTTTGGTGGCATGGAGAGGAAGATTCTGAGCAAGTCCGGTATAGGGCAGCCCCCATGTATGCCATTCTAACACTGCTTCGAGTTATAAAGTCCAGATGGCGAAGGAGCGATACATCGTCCATAGGAAGGGCACCACAGGGACCGATTTGCTGATCCACAAATTCAATTGCATTAAAGTCAGGAGCATCAAGGTTGAAAGGCTCGGCTGTTTTCTGCTTCTTGTTGGGAGGAGCACCAGAACTAGAGGCAGAAGTCGGTGGAGGGTCAGCCAGACAAACTCGGGGAGTGGGGATCACTTTCCTCGGCCCAGGAGAACTCGGCATGGGCGGCTTCACTTGCACTTGGGAAGATCCCTCCCCGGCCGCTTTGGCCAAGATGTTGTGAGCAGCAGCAACCTTCTTCGCCTTCTTGTAGGCCTTCATGGAATCATTATTTTTCGACATCTCTGAAAATACAGAATCAACCACAAAAGACAAGTTACAACATAGGAGAAGAAAATATCAGAAGCAAGTATAAAAACAAGTCGGACAGTACCCAAAGCAGTTCGAACCAAAGATGGATCACTTAAGAATCTTTTCGTATCCAGATGGGGTGGTTTCCCCCACAAATCTTCAAGAACAACTACAAAGGCTCGCTCAATCTCATTAAGCATCTCCCATGTATAACGTGGCACTCTCACATTCTTTTTCCACTCTAGAGGAAAAGCAGGCTCGTCATTTTCATCAAGAAAAAAGGGGCAGACCCCCTCAACGGCACGGACTCGGAAGAAATAGTTCTTAAAATCTTTAAACGACTCATCATACATGGCAAAAACTTTATGCCCCTGGGCCAATCTGAAAGAAACCTAGGAAGCTTTCTTTTTGGAGGAACCTCCGGGCTTGGCCGAGATGAAAAGATAAAGGAAAAGAGTTTCAGAAGGTGTTATGCCTAACTCTTGGCAAAGCAGTTGAAATATTTTGATAAAACCCTAGGAATTCGGATGAAGCTGGGATGGAGCAATGTTACATGACCACAACAGGTCAGTTTCAAAAGCAGTAAAAGGAAAAGTAACGTCTAATTGGCTGAAGCATTATTCATAAGCATAGAAGAAGGGACGCTCCCCTCGACGAAAGTAGAAAAGCAAGCCCTCTCATTAGAATCAGGAGCTACAAGTTCATAATCCCTCTCCCGGTCACTGCTACTACAAATCCTATGACGCCTCCTCAGTTCTACACAAAATTCAGTATCCACGACAAAGACACACATTAGGACAAGGGAGTCCAGCCAATTAGACATCCCCTCAGAAACGTTGGAAGACACCTCTACAATGTTATTGCGAGAAGACATGACGCCGACTAATCCTACAAATAAGAAAGGAAGATTGGATTACTAAAAAATATCTCGGACGAGGGGCAAAACAACTCGACTAAAATGACACAGGCAAACACATAGGAAAGGAAAACCCCAAGACTCAAACCAAAGTCCTGGGGCATCCTTTGGAGGCATAAACAAGGCAAGGTTTCAGGAAATCCCTACAGCTTACGTCCCAACATTCATCAAAAAGAAGGTCTCAAATAACGCAAAGGAAGTAAAAACACAAAAGCCACTATCTTTCTACAGTGTTACCAACAAAAGGGCATAACAAACACCAAAAAAGCCGAAAGCAGGAAAATCGTCAAAGATACAACCTTTTTTCAGAAACAAACAAAATCATCATTTCAAAACCATCATCAGAAGCGCAAGCAGAAACGACGGCAACATGCAAACTCCAAAGGCATCAAGCAGACAGGAAAGGCGAAAAAAGTCACACAAAAGACGAAGAAATCCAAAAGCACACAACAATCAGGCACAGTAAAAGTAGAAAAATCCAAACTTTCTCCAAACAAAAATCAAACTTTCCCTAAATCAGACAAGAAAATGACGCAGAAGAGAGGAGAAGAGAAAGCCAACCTGGAACAAAGAGAGAAGCGGCAAAAAGAAGCTGAAGACAGAAAGACAGAATCGCCCAGAGAATCGCCAAGCAACGCTATCACGCAAGAAAGGGCAGGACGAGGCAGATGAAAACAGAAAAGTGAGAGAGTAAAGGAAGAAGTTACAAGGAGAGCACGAAGGAGAGAAACCGTTTTTGATCAAAAGATTCAAAATAAAAACCAAGGGAAGCGGGCAATTAAAACCAATTAATGAAGGTATTTAAAGTCGCGCATATTCCCATGGTCAAAATACTAAATGCAAAAGCGCGAAAAAACGTTTCACATTCAAAAAGGCTCTACAGAGAAAGGAATCGACAAAATGCTTGAGTTCGGCTTCACTAAAGAGGGACCAAAGTCAAGGACTCGACCTCAACAAAAAAGACCGAGCTCAAGCAGGGGCACTGTTCATACCCTGGGTCGAGCTATCCGACCTGGGATGATTGGAGGCAAAGCGACCGACCTCTTCAGGTCAGACTACCCGACCTCTTTACAAAAGAGGTCGGCCAAATCGACAGGAAGGCCCAAGTAGGCCCAAACAAAGGGACATAGCCCAATCCAAAGGCAACCCAAGCCTACAGAGAGAAGGGCGGTTCCGTTGAAGATAAGCTGACCTCACCCAAAGATAAGATAAGTTATCTTATCTAAAATCACTCTACACCATTATAAATACACTAGAACACACAGGTATAACTCATACTCTGATTCTACAATAAACCTGCTTAATACCCATGCTAACTTAAGCATCGGAGTCTCTTGCAGGTACCCCCCACCCTCCGGTGACCAAGGATCAGAAGTGCAGCTAGATTAACAAGTCGGATACGACGGCTCCGGCCGTCACTTACCGGCCAGACACATTGGCACCGACCAGTACAGAAGATCTCGACCGAGATCGACCTCCAGTTTCAGGTAACCCTCGGAACACATACTATATCAACAAAATGATCATAATTTATAAAATTAATTATAAAAATTATTTCTTTCAAATATTGATACACTATATATACATATTCATTAGGATTTTTTTAAATAAATATTTTATTTATGGATATAGATAATTTATAGCATATTTATCAATTTTTATTTTTTTACATATTCTATTTACTATGTAAACAAATTAAGATTGCTTATATTTCCTTTACATGGTAAACGAGATAAGATACGATTTTATTTGGCATTATCTTGTTTACAAACGAGATAATAAAATTTTAAAAAAATACACATAACGAGATAAATTCATAGTTATCTTGTTTATACTGTAAACGAGATATATGAAATTATAAATATAAAAATATAATTTTGAAAATAATAAAATAATATTAATACTTTAATTTAGACTAATTTAAAAATAAAAATTGATATATTTTGTTACTATTTAGATCGACTTTAATTAAATTATATCTCATTTATATTTTAAATTTTAAATTAATAACTTTTTCATATTTATTAGTACTGAATTATTTAAAATAGATGGTTTCAAATAATAGTAGAGATAGACTCAGATTGTATCAATATTTTAAAAAAATAATTTTTATACTTAATTTCATAAATTATGATAATTTTATTGATATAATATGTTAATTATTTTTCTCAACATGTATAAATCGAAACACCCTAATTAAATTTATTTTGACAATATACAAATATATAAATCGAACCAGACTATTTCGATTTATATAAAGAGCTAAATCTAATCTATCTATTTTGATTTGTATAGAAATATAATTGAGGTGATTCATGTTACATTTTTTATTTTAGGTGATATCCGTAATATTAGCTGGTTGATTTATTTGAATTATTTTTTTATTATTTACATAAATCATTCTTTCAAAGGGGTAAACGTTACTTTTGTATAAATCGTACTAATCTATTACGATTTACTATAAATATGGTACTATATTTTAACATGTAAATCATAGTACCCTATCATAATTTATTAACAAATTTAATATTGTTTTTACCTAACTTATTGTAAGATAGAGTAGATTTTTAAATTGTACTAAAATCCCCCACTAGCCTGTTGCAATTTATGTATAAAAGACAAACATTGAATCTATATCTATATCTATATTCTATATTCTATATTACAATTCTAAAAGAAGGTTCTGCGCATAGTAAAATTCCAATGTATCTTTGCTTTTCAAATATGGTATCATTGTTTATGTATGTCATGTATGGCATTCACATTACGCCATGCATAGAGTCATACATACTTGACGTTAACTTACATATCCTTGTTCAGTATTTGAGTTTTTCTTCTATTATTTATTCAATAAATTCTTTTTCATTCTCTCCCTTCTAATATGTTTACTTTGCAATTTTTTTGACTCTCCAATCCTATTTAATTTTTTCTCATCATTACTATAAATCATCCTTCTCTATATTCAAATTTTAGTGTTATCTCCCTTTTTTTTTGGTTTTTTTGCGTCGATAATGAAAAGTTGGAATTTGCATGCAAAGCGTCTAAAGAGCCACTTAAATAAAGATGTCAAAAACATCTTTTTTAAAAGATATTTTTTTAAAATTAAAATTTAATACATATAATCAATTAAATTATATTATTTTTATTAAAATTAGATCGGATAAATCAGTTTAACAAAAAAATTAATAAATTAAATTTTGAACTGATATAAATTAATATTTTTTATAAAAAATTACTACAATATCCCTATTATAAAACACAACTAAATATTCTTATTATATATATATATATGACTAGAATTTAGGATTTTCAAAATTAATATATATAATAAGAGTATTTTAGTCATTTTATATAATAGGGATATTGTAGTCTTTTTTTAATAAAAAAATAATATTAATTTAGACCGATTCAAAATTTGATTCACTATTTTTTCAGTCAAATTAATTTGTCTAACCTAATTTTGACAAAAATAACACAATTTAAGTGATTATATATGTTAAATTTTAATTATTAAAAATTATCTTTAAAAAAAGACGTTTTATACATCTTTATGGGAGCATCCCCTTCGCCTAATTGGTCGTTTTCTAAAAAAATTACTTTGCATTTTATTTTATTCGCATTTACTTTCTTTTTTTGTGAACATGAAATTTTCAATTTAAATTTTGAATTAAAAAAAGCAAGTGTATTCAAAGCTTGTACCTATTTTTTAAATTTTAAATTCTTCTGCAAATACATCACATGCATCATCATCACCGATTTATAACTCGTGGAGAAGCTTCAGACGAGGACAAGAACGGTGTTATAGTGCCATCGTATGAGACTGCCGAGAAGATCGATGGTGATGATGATGGGATTCGGCAACAAGCCAGCAATGACAACTGTGTCTGAGTTGTTTGGCAATGATGGCAGTAGGAAGGGTTCTTGTTATGTGTTCATTAATCATTATGGATGGAATTCCCATCTGAGGAAGCTACTTTCAGCAATAATGAAACTTTCATGATTGGAAACACTCTATTAGCTTATTTTTTCTTCTCTTCTCTGCTCACGTTGTGTTGTCGTTAATGGGTTCTCTTCTCCTCAAGTATACGGGTGCTCTTTCGCAGCTATTTTTGTTTTTATTGTTGTTTTACCTGAATTTGTATGCAGTTATATGAATTTGTATTTGAAAAATTCTGTTTCTCTATTCAAGTTTATCTTGTTCCTAATTTTTACTATCAGTTTATTTAATTATTTATATGTAGAGTGTGTTCTTTGTATTTAACTTTGTGATTTATTCTATTTTTCAGTGTGTTCCTCATTTTGGATTTGTTATAACTTCAAAATGATATCAATTTATTACCAAATAGTGAGATGTAATTATGAAAATGAATTTAAAATGTAGTGATGATCCAAATTTATTTCATTGTTGATACAGGATAAATTTGTTTTGATGTGCTTTGCTGCTACTAGGAATAATTCATCAAAATGCTTGCTACACATACTATATTACTTCCTTTCATAATTGATGTTTCATTGTATTTTATTTTAAAAATATTAGTGTCTTGTTTTAAGGATTTAGGAATTTTTTTAATGAGAGCCATTTTTTGTTCACAATTCACACTAAAAATTTCTAACACTTGGTTTTAAACTGAGTTGAAGCTTGATTTTCTGAGAATACATGATTGAAACATTAGTGTCTTGTTTTAAGGAATAAGGATGCTATTTTTTTCGGAAAAATCTAGGGGTCAGCAACTTTTTTAAATTTTGGCCAGTATGTAACCATAAAAAAAAGTGAGTCATTAGATGAAATCTCACACCAATCTCACACCATTAAAATCATCATTGATAGTTATTTGATGGCTACAAATCACAAAAATTGCTGGCCTCCTATCACTCCTTTTTTTTTTCAGGAGAGACATTTTCTAGCCCTTGATAAGTACCGAAGTGAGTGTTTATGGTGTTCAGTATTCATTTAATCTTATGTTTTATTTTGATAATTAGTTCAATATAATTCAATATGTCCAAATATAAATTTTAATATCAGTAGACTAAAAATGATTATTTATGCTTATTTTGACTGAGATAAATATTTTGATAGAAAGGAATGGAGGATTCAGATTATAATTGCTTGTTTATTATAAAATTTTATTTAGATGAATATGGATACAGATTCGGACGAGCAAACTTGCTTCTTAGATGAATTTTATCTTGTTGGAGAGGAAGCATCAGTCGAGTTGATTGATGTGGTTGAAAATACAAATGAGTGGACGCAATGACGTGACAATATTACAATTGAGATGTACGAAGAGTGGTGAGCTACTTGTACGAAATAGGAGTAACTTCTAGGCCCAGTTTAAATTTCGTTGTTTAATTTGGCATGGCATTTATGATGTAATAGCTTAACTTGTATTTGTAAGACTTTCTATTTTGTTGTTAATTGCATTGTTATTGAAACTTATTCATGATTTGTAAGACTTGTTTATAAGATTTTAATTTGTGTTCGTAAGACTTTCTATTGTGTTGTAAAACTCATTATTATTAAATCTTATTAATTATATTGAAACTTATTTATTTTGGTATTGATGTTATTGAATTGTACTAGTTATTCATGTTACACTTTTTGTTTGGTGTGAATGGACAAACGCATGTGATATACTACACATCTTATTGTAAGACTTTTTATTGTGTTATAAAATGCATGTTACACTTCTTGACAGATTTTTAGAAGAGTGCATTAGTGCGATTTATTCTTGACAAAACTTTGCACAATTATACACTTGTCTAATTTCAAGCAAACTAGCCAATATATCATTCACTAAACCCATTACAACATTTTATTTAAAAGTAAAGAAGTTCAATAATCCAATGTTTAGCAAAACCAATCAATCTAATTTCATTCATATAATTACTTTTACAATATGTTCATATTACAATCCAATGCTCCTACTAAAATTTAAAAAATAACACTAGAACTTAATAGCATCGTTTGTGTCATTTGCTTTATCTGATGTATAATATGTGTATTCACCAGCTTTCTCACTTGTTAGCAACTTTACATCAACTTCTATATCCTTCACTCGAGAATCATACTCAAAAGGCACACTACAAGAAAAATGCTGAGTACCGTCGGATTCTTCAAATATATCCGACGGTAATCAATTCACCGTCGGAAATAATCAAACAGTATAAATGATGCGCAAAATTAAACTCCGCACAACATAATTGGCAAGTGCACCAGGTCATCCAAGTAATACCTCAAGTGAGTGAGGGTCGATCCCACGGAAATTGTCGGATTGAGCAAGCAATGGCTATCTTGTAAATCTTAGTGAGGCGATTAGAAAAGATGGTTGTTTGTTTAAAAGCATAAATGAAATAATAAGAACGAGATACCAGATTAATGTAAAAGCAATGATGGATAATTAGTTAAGGCTTCGGAGATGCGTATTCTTTTTGGAATAATTTTTCTTACTGTCTACTTCAACAACGAATGATTCATTCAATGGCAGCCGTAATTGACTAACTCATATAGCATCCTCATCAAGTTAGTCTCTTTTAAACCATAGCAGTCCACTATATCCGAGCAACTCATGTAGCATCCTCATCAAGTTAACTCATGGCTTCCCACCATAGTCGAAGGTGAAGACCTAAGCAATCCACTCCCCTTTGCAATCCTACTCAAAACGCCACAGAAAAGGTCGGATCTTTCGGATCAGGGAATGCTGCTTTCCATACTCTAGCCTTAACACCACAGAAACCTCAGTAACCCACGGTCAACAGGATTATATGTCACACCTCCAAAGTCGCCCAAGCACGCTCTTGGAATTCGCAGTGCATTCTCTAGCTTGTAGTTCAATGCTATCCGGGCAGGACTCACACGGAACCCATGTAGAACAAGGATGATTGTCACGGGTCATCATCAATTCATGACATGAAGAACGAAAATGCACAAGTGAATGGAATCAAACATGTATTGAAATAGAATAGTAATATTATTAATCCATGAGAATCAGCAGAGCTCCTAACCCTAACTTAGGAGGTTTAGTTGCTCATGCTTTTACAGAAAGTAGTGTAATGTTCGAATGGGGCAGGAAGAACCACCTAAACATGGGTGATCTTCTCCTTAAATACTAATCTAATGACTAAGGATTACAGAAATAAGATAGACTAGGTTGATAGTGCGAAAATCCACTTTTTAGGACCACTTGGTGAGTGTTTGGGTTGAGCTTGGGGTGAGTCCACGAGTTGGTACTCCCTTTGGGGCATTGGACACCCACTTTGCTTCCCTTTTTGGGCGTTGGACGCCAGTTGATCCCTTTTGGGCGTCCAACGCCAAGAATGGGATTGGTAGCTGGTGTTGAACGCCAGTGTTGGACTTTAATTTCTAGAGATAAGTATGGAATATCATATATTGCTGGAACTTCCTGGATGTTAGCTTTCAAATACCATTGAGAGCGCGCCATTTGAACTTCTATAGCTCTAGAAATGCTCCTTCGAGTGCATGGAGGTCAGAATCCAACAGTATTTGTAGTCCTTCCTCTGTCTCTGAATCAGACTTTTCTAAAACTCCTCAATTTCAGTAAGAATTTAATGGAAATCATTGTAAAACACAAAAACTAAAAGTAGAATCCAAAAAATATGAATTTACACTAAAACCTATGAAAATATAATAAAACTTGAACAAAATAAAACTAAAATGATATGAAATTGATGCCAAAAAGCGTATAAAATATCCGCTCATCAGAACATCAAACTTAAACTATTGATTGTCCCTAAGCAATAAAAAACAAAGTAGGAACAAGAAGAAGAGAATGATACAATGGATCTTAGAGTTTTTCAATGAAGCTCAGTTCCAATTGATGAACAAAATGGAATAATAGAGTAGAAGAAGAAGAGAAATAGTGGAGATAGAGGGAGAGAGCGATTCGGCCAAGTGGGGGGGGGGGATATATGGTGTATGAGGGTTGTGTATGTGTGAGTATGAAGGGGTGATGGAGGGGGTATTTATAGGGGGGTTTGTGTTAGGATTCAGTTATGGGGTGGGAGATTTGGGAGGGAAATATTTTGAATTTGAAGTAGGTGGGGTTGGTGGGAATGGATGGATGGTAGTGATGAAGGGTTTTGAGAAGAGAGAAAGGTGATGTGGATATGATTAGTTGAGGGTGTATAGGGAAGAGTGTGTATGGAGAAGAGAGGAAAGTAAGAGAGAGAAGAGTGTGGGGTAGGTGGAGATTCTGTGGGACCCACTGATCCTGAGAGGCTAGGGAATTCGAATTCCCTGCACCCTGGCTGGCGTTCAACGCCAGCTTCTTGCTCCATTGTGAGCATTGAATGCCCTTTAGGGACTCCTCCCTTGACCTTCAACGCCAATCTTCCTCACCCAATTGGGGAGTTGAACGCCCCTCTTGCCTCCTTGTCTGGCGTTCAACGCCAGCAAGGGGTGTACTCCAGGGTGTTCTGCTTCCATCTTTGAACGTCTTTGTCTCTGTTCCTACTACTGCACATGATCAAAACTTAAACAAAAAATAATTATGAAAATAAACTAATATTAGATAAATAAACTTAAGGAAAACAGGAAGACTCTAGTTATGATTGGGTTGCCTCCCAACAAGCGCTTCTTTAACGTCACTAGCTTGATGGTTAGCTCATTTACAGAGACAGATAGGGGCTCAAAATGTCACCCGTTACAGTGAACTTCTTTCCTGTGCTCTCATGGATGAGCTCCACGTGTTCGAGAGACAAGATCTTGTTCACAGTGTGCGGAATCACTGGGCTGTCTTTGAAGACAACTCTCATGCCAGATGAGAGGTCTTCGGTGGAATTTTCTTATCCCTCCAGCCTTTAGGTACCTTCTTCTTAGTACCCTCATCCTCAGTACTTGTGGATAGTTTCACAACACCAAACTTAGATTTGGTATCTGGGGGCTCTATATAGCTCTGCACTGAGAGAGAGGGTTGGAACACTAAGTATTGCACAGTTGTCTCTCCTTTAGGGAAGGAGTTAGGTTTGGGCATCTTGAATAAGATGTGATCCTCCCATAATTGTAGGACTAGTTCTCCCTTTGCCACATCAATTATGGCATTGGCTATAGCCAGGAAAGGTCTTCCAAGGATGGTAGATTTATCGTCGTCCTCTCCAGTATCTAATATTATAAAATCTGCAGGGATGTATAAGTCTTCAACCTTCACTAAAACATCCTCTACCAGGGCATATGCCCTTTTCAGTGACTTGTCTGCTATCTCCAATGAGATCTTGGCAGCTTGCACCTCAAAGATTTCCAGCCTCTCCATTGCAGAGAGAGGCATGAGGTTTATGCTTGACCCTAGGTCACATAAAGCCTTTTTAAAAGTAATTGTTCTTATGGTGCAAGGAATTAGAAAACGTCTGGGATCTGGCAGCTTCTGAGGTAGTTTCTTCTGAACCAAGGCATTGAGTTCTTTGGTGAGCACTGGAGGTTCTTCCTCCAATGTCTCTGTTCCAAATAATTTGGCATTCAGCTTCATCAGAATCCCTAGGTACCGAGCAATTTGCTCTTCCCTAGTTTCTTCTTCCTCATCAAAGGAGGAGTATTCTGCAGAGTCTATAATTTTCAACCAGGCATTTAAAAGGGAACCTCTATAGTCTCCTCATGAGCCTTGGTTTCCTTCAGTTCTTTAACCAGGGGATCCTTAGTGGGCGTTGGACGCCCAGCTACTCCTATTGGGGCGTTCAATGCCAGGAGTTGTCCCTTTTTGGGCGTTGAACGCCCAGCCTCTACTCCATTGCTGGCGTTCAACGCCTCTGATGAATCTATATTTGATGATAATTTTTTGTTAGAATTGAATGTATTTTCATCACATAAACTCGCACTTATTCCCTTGAATAGCATGCTTTTGAACTTTCCTCCCAAATTGCGCTTGATTATGAAAACATGCTCTTTTGTGCCTAATTGAATCTATTTTATTCCATTTGCCTTCAATTCGATGCCTTGATGTTGTTTGTGAGTGATTCCAGGCGTATAAGTTAAAAATGGGTTGGAGAAAATGGAAGAAGAGCATGTAAAGTGGAGGAAACAAGAAGAATCAAAGGAGATGAGTTCATAGACGTGTGCATGCGCACGGCTACTTGTTCATACGCACAGCCACCCAATCAGAGCGCGTGGAGTGTTTTGAGCGCGTCGCGCGTCCAACCAGGCATCGCCTAGTGTGGTGCGCATAGCTACTTGTGCGTACGCATAGGAAGGGATTTTTCGCCAATTGCGCGGCCGCACGCGTCTGTGCGTCCGCACATGACTTCATTAAAATGACACATGACTCGCAATTTGGGGGCTTTGGAGGCCCATTTCTGAAGTCTTTTGGCTCATATTGAAAGGGAAATGAAGGATAGAACATAGCATATCATTAGTATAGTTAGGAGTAGTGGTAGGAAGCTTTTAGTTTTAGTTTTTCTCTAAGTTTTTCATCATCTCTATTAGGGTTTATATTAGGGTTTTACATTCAAGTGCCATTTCCATTTTTGATCTTGGATTTTGCTAGCTTTCATTGTAAGTATTCTCTTGTTATTACTCTTTATAGTTACATTGTCATTACTCTTTCTTCTAATTCAAGTTTTAGTTCAATTTTGCTTCTCTCTTGCAATTTCAATTTCTCGTTGATGAAGTTGATGTTTAATGTTTGTTTCATGCTTCCTTATGTTATTCTTGTTGATTGAGATCAATTGTTACTTTTACTTTCAAGCCTTTTATCATTTTCTCCATGTTTAAGGTTTTTGCCCACCAAGTGTTTGACAAAACGTCAAACATGGTTTTAGGCTAAATTTTTGGCTCTTGACTTGGGTAAAGTGAGAAATTCGGTTTCTAGAGTTAGAATGTCTGACATTTAGTTTCAATTCTTAGATTGTTAATTATTCTTGTTCCCACTAACGCTAATTTGTTGCTAAGGCAATTAGCAAGCAATTTAGGATTTGTGGGTTGAGAACACTTATACTCATTTAACTTACTTTTCGATGTGATGGTTGATCAAGTGAGACTAATCCATCATAATTGTTATAGTTGTGGTTCCAACAAAGAAAGGACCCTTAGCTCACTCCAAGCCAAGACTCTTTTTAATGCTTTCAATCTTTTATTCACTTCTATGTTAATCTCTTTTATACTTTACTTGTTTATATTACATAGTCGGTTCTTTAATTTCTTCATTAGTTCAATCATTACAATTTTGCATATTCTTTTATTGCTTTATATGTTCATTTCTTCATTGATAACCCCTTGATCACTACAACCGAAATTGCACACTCATTGTTCTAAAGTACTCCTTGGGAGACGACTCGGGAGTCAAATACTATCGGTTTTGAATTTGTTTTGAATTGTGACACATCTTGTGAGTTTTCAATTTGATTGATGGCCAATTTGTCGGGTTAGGAATATTCTTACAACGCCAATCCCATTTTGATAATCAAAGTTCCTAACCCGTGCATTTTGGTCCATCGTCAAATTTTGGCGCCGTTGCCGGAGAGTTCACTTTAAGTGCAATGAGTGCCACAATTTTAGTTGTTGTAAATATGTGAATAGTGTAAATACTTGATTTTTGGTTTGCTACTTGGCATTAATTGTAGATACTACTCTTCTCTTTAGTTAGTCTTAGTAGTCGTTGATTGTTAAGTGGTTCTTGTTTATTTGCCTATTTTGTTTTGCTTTTCGTAATTGCATGGTTTCATTGCCTCCTTAGTGAATGACACGGTCGCTTCCAGACCCGAGCTTGGCCACTTTTGATCCGAAAATTGAAAGAACTTTAACTCATATAAGGAAATCTCGGTGCTGGCTAGCTTTTCTGAATAGTGAACCAGGTTCCCTTGAGGAGCACTCCAATTCACTATCACCACCCATCCGTGACCATCATTCTCCAATCAATGAGAAGACTCTATATTCATCACCCACCTGGAAGAATCACCTTGAAGGAGGCCGGAGCTCCTGATCTTGACTTGCAACTGCTTCAAATTTTATATCCGGCTTTAGATCCAAATTTTAAGCTCAAGTCTGGCACGATAAACTTGCTCGCAAATACAATGGACTACCTGGGGAAGATCCTCTGAAGCATCTAAAGGACTTCCAAGTTGCATGTGCAACGGCTAGAAGACATGGGGCGGATGAAGCCGCAGTGTTGGTCTTCGCTTTCCCTTTCTCTTTGGAGGAAAAAGCAAAGGACTGGTTTTATACTTTACCAGTTGAAGTTAGATCCAATTGGGACTTGTTGCGTAAAGAGCTTTTAGAAAAGTTCTACCCTCCTCAGAAAACTGACAAGTTAAGAAG
Source organism: Arachis hypogaea (assembly GCF_003086295.3). NCBI lineage: Eukaryota > Viridiplantae > Streptophyta > Magnoliopsida > Fabales > Fabaceae > Arachis > Arachis hypogaea. The sequence goes on from NC_092050.1 coordinate 28,956,076, forward strand.
AGAGATCTCATGCATTGTGCAATGAGATGGAAAGATTTTGTATGAATACTGGGAGAGATTCAAGAAGTTGCTGGAGGCTTGCCCTCATCACTGGATTGATGAGTTGGTTCTTATCAGTTATTTCTGTCAACGAATGCACCACCAAGACAAGCTTCTCCTTGATGCCGCGAGTGGAGGATCATTGACCAAAAACAAGACCACTGCGAAAGCGTGGGAAGTTATATCTGATTTAGCGGATTCTACTCAACACTCAAGGGCAAGGAGTCCACAACCGAAAGCTTTGAGTGAAGTTTCTCCCTCTGAAGATGCTATTTTGACCAAGACCCTCGGTGAGATGACAATCTTGTTGCGATAAATCACCCAAGGGAAAAAAATTCCTCAAGCTTTGATAAATGCTCTACCTCAACCTCCAAGGATCGAAGGACCATCAAGGATATGTGGTGTTTGTGCTTGTAACACTCATTACACCGATGAGTGCCCTCAGCTCCAAGAGGACACTACATTGGCGGTAGCCAACTCTTATCCACAAAGACCAAATTACAACCAAGGATCCTACCAACATAGAGGCAATCAAAACCAAGGGTGGAGAGATAATTCAAACTAAAGGTGGAACCAAGCTCCCCAAGCTCAACCCAACCAAAATGCTCAAGTCTACTACCATCAACAACCCCAAGGTCAACCACAATACCAACAACCCTACCAACAACCCCCACAATCTCAACCTCAAGGGAAGTACCTACACCCATATAGTAGGTCTAGCCCTCTGATAAACCACTATTTTATGGTTTATCTTATGCTCAATTGAGTGGTTTTTATCAATCTTTCATACACTTATCCATACAAAATGCATGGTTTTACAATTTCCTTCTTGATTTTGTGCTATGATTGAAAACATGCTTCGTGCTCTTAAATTTCCTATGTTTAATCCTCTCTTATTACCATTCGATGCCATGATATGTGTGTTAAGTGTTTTCAAGGTTTATAGGGCAGGAATGGCTTGGAGGATGGAAAGGAAGCATGCAAAACTGGAAGGAATACAAGAAGCTGAAGGAACTGCTAAAGCTATCCAGCCTGACCTCTTCGCACTAAAATGGTCATAACTTGAGCTACAAAGGTCCAAATGACGCGGTTTCAGTTGTGTTGGAAAGCTAACATCCGGGGCTTCGCAACGATATATAATTTGCTATAGCTTCTCTAAATCCAGGTGACGCGCACGCGTAGACCACGCGGACGCGTGACCTCGCAAAAACCCAATCCACGCTAACGCGTGGACGACGCTTTCGCGTAACTTTGCAGCGACCTGTACGTACCAGAAATTGCTGGGGGCGATTTCTAAGCTGTTTTTGACCCAGTTTTTGGCCTATAAAACACATATTAGAGGCTATAAAGTGGGAGAATCAATCCACTCATTAACACAACAAAATACAACATTCGTATTCAAAATTTTATGTTTTAGATGTAGCTTTTAGAGAGAGAGGCTCTCTCCTCTCTCTTAGGTTTAGGATTTAGGATTTCTATTATGATTACGCTACTTCTCTTTAATCACAGGTTCAATATTCTTTTAATTTATTTTCTACTTTTATTTATTCTATTACTTTAATTGTTATTTATCTTTTCAATTTGACTTATGAATCTTTCCATGTTAGATTTGAATATTCTATTTAATATAATTTGAGGTATTTCAGATTTAAGATTTCCTTCTTTTATTTATGTTACTGCTGCTTCCAATCTGAAGGCATTTTTATCCTAGTAGATCTTCTCCCTTTTTGCTTTGGTTAAGTAATTGGTAACACTTGAGTTGTCAGACTCAACAGTTGATTGAAAATTGAGAACCGCTGATTGATTTGGATCGCTCTAAAGCTAGTCTTTCTACAGGAGTTGACTAGGACTTGAGGATCAAATTAATTAGTCCACTTGACTTTTCTTTATTTAGTAAGGGTTAACTAAGTGGGAGCAATAACAATTCTCATCACACCTGATAAGGATAACTAGGATGGGATTTCCAGTTCTTATACCTTGCCAGAGATTTTTATAATTATTGATTTATCTTTCTTGTCATTTAAGTTACTTGTTCCCTATTTTAGAAAAACCCAAAAATACACCTTTTTCCATAACCAATAATAAATTATACTTCCCTGCAATTTCTTGAGAAGACAACCCGAGGTTTGAATACTTCGGTTATAAATTTTATTGGGTTTGCTTAAGTGGCAAACAAGTTTGTGTATGAAAGGATTATTGCTTGGTTTAGAAACTATACTAGAAATGAGAATTTATTGTGAATTCTAAACCATCAATCTTCAGTTCATCACCCTCCTCAAGTTAACCAAGCCCTTCCCTCCAATCAACCTTACATGAATGACACAATTCACACCTTCATGCAAGAACAACGAGAGTTCCACAAGAAACAAGAGGCGTATATGGCTATGATAGCCGAAGCCCTTTCCCGTTTAACTCTCTCTCCTCAACCCGCACAAAACACCCAACAAGCTTCAACCTCGAGTAGTTTACTGATGAGCGGATAATTTATACGCTTTTTGGCATTGTTTTTACATAGTTTTTAGTATGATTTAGTTAGTTTTTAGTATATTTTTATTAGTTTTTAAATAAAAATCACATTTATGGACTTTACTATGAGTTTGTGAGTTTTTCTATGATTTTAGGTAATTTCTAGTTGAAATTAAGGGACTTGAGCAAAAATCTAATTCAGAGGCTGAAGAAGGACTCTAGATGCTGTTGGAATTTGACCTCCCTGCACTCAAAATGGATTTTCTGGAGCTACAGAAACCCAATTGGTGCGATCTCAATTGTGTTGGAAAGTAGACATCCAGGGCTTTCCCACAATATATAATAGTCCATACTTTGCCCAATTTTTGACGACACAAACTGGCGTTCAAACGCCAACTTCCTGCCCTATTCTGGAGTTAAACGCCAGAAACAGATTGCAAATCAGAGTTAAACGCCAGAAATAGGCTACAACCTGGTGTTTAACTCTAAAAAGAGTCTCTATACATGAAAGCTCAATGCTCAGCCCAAGCACACACCAAGTGGGCCCGGAAGTAGATTTCTGCATCATTTACTCATCTTTGTAAGCCCTAGTAACTAGTTTAGTATAAATAGGACTTTTTAATATTGTATTAAAAATCTTTTGGATAATTTTATGTTCAGAGATCACGTTTAGGGGGCTGGCCATTCGGCCATGCCTTGACCACTTTCACTTATGTATTTTTCAATGGTGGAGTTTCTACACCCCATAGATTAAGGTGTGGAGCTCTGCTATTCCTCATGAATTAATGCAAAGTACTATTGTTTTTCTATTCAATTCAAGCTTATTCTTATTCCAAGATATTCACTCGTACTTCAACCTGATGAATGTGATGATCCGTAACACTCATCATCATTCTCGCCTATGAACGCGTGCCTGACAACCACTTTCGTTCTATCTGCAATAGCTTAAGCGTTTATCTCTGGGGCTCCTGGTTCAGATCAGAGTCTTCGTGGTATAAGCTAGAATTATTGGCGGCCATTTTTGAGATCCAGAAAGTCTAAACCTTGTCTGTGGTATTCCGAGTAGGATCCGGGATGGGATGACTGTGACGAGCTTCAAACTCACGAGTGCTGGGCGTAGTGACAGACGCAAAAGGATCAACAGATCCTATTCCAACATGAGTGAGAACCGACAGATGATTAGCCGTGCAGTGATAGCGCATTTGGACCATTTTCACTGAGAGGACGGGAGGTAGCCATTGACGATGGTGATGCCCAACATACAGCTTGCCATGGAAAGGAGTATGAATGATGGATGAAGGCAGTAGGAAAGTAGAGATTCAGAAGAAACAAAGCATCTCTATACGCTTATCTAAAATTCCTACCAATGAATTGCATAAGTATCTCTATCTTATTTTATATTTTATTTATATTTTAATTATCAAAATCCCATAACCATTTGAATCCGCCTGACTGAGATTTACAAGGATGACCATAGCTTGCTTCAAGCCGACAATCTCCGTGGGATCGACCCTTACTCACGTAAGGTTTATTACTTGGACGACCCAGTGCACTTGCTGGTTAGTTGTGCGGAGTTGTGAAAATAGTTGAGATTAAGATCGTGCGTACCAAGTTTTTGGCGCCGTTTCAGAGATCACAATTTCGTGCACCAAGTTTTTGGCGCCGTTGCCGGGGATTGTTCGAGTTTGGACAACTGACAGTTCATATTGTTGCTCAGATTAGGTAATTTTATTTTATTTTATTTTTAAGATTTTTATTTTTGAAAAATACAAAAAAAAATTTATTCTATGGCTTCAGAATTTTTAAGAATGAATTCTAGAGTTTCATGATGATCTGTTGAAGTCTGGCTGGCTGTGAAGCCATGTCTAATCTTTTGGACCGAGGTTTCAACTCATCATCATAAGAGCTTTTTAATTCTCATCAATTCAGCTGTTGTATGCCTGATTTGTATGCTAAAGCTTGGCTGGCCATTGGCCATGTCTAGTGTTTTGGACCGAAGCTTTCACTGAAAGCTTGGCTGGCTAGTAAGCCATGTCTAATTCCTGGACCGGAGTTTTAGACTAACATTGCATGATTCCTGGAATTCTCATTAAAAATTTTTGAATTCCTTATTTTCTCTTTTTCCAATTAATTTTCGAAAAAAATACAAATTTTTTTTATAAAATCATAAAAACCAAAACTTTGATGTTTCTTGTTTGAGTCCAGTGTCAATTTTTAAGTTTTGTGTCAATTGCATCTTTTTAATTTTTCTTAAAATTTTTGAAGAACACCTACATGAAACTGTTCTTCATGATCTTCAAGTCGTTCTTGATGATCTTCTTTGTTTGATCTTTGCAATTTTATGTTTTGTGTCTTTCCTTGTTTTTCATATGCATTTTCAATTTATTAGTGTCTCAACATTAAAAATTTCTAAGTTTGGTGTCTTGTATGTCTTTCTTTTCTTAAAATTTTTTTAAAAATAAGTTCTTGGTGTTCATCTTGACATTCAAAGTGTTCTTGCATGCATATTTTTTTATTTTTATCTTAAATTTTCATGTTTTGAGTCATTTTGATGTTTTTCTCTCTTCTCATTAAAAATTCAAAAATCAAAAAAATATCTTTCCCTTATTTACAAATAAATTTCGAAAATTTAGTTTGACTTAGTCAAAAAATTTTAAAATTTAGTTGTTTCTTATGAGTCAAGTCAAATTTTCAATTTAAAAATCTTATCTTTTCAAAACCTTTTCAAAAATCAAATCTTTCTCATCTTTTTTTATATTTTCGAAAACTTAAAAAAAATGATTTTCAAAATCTTTTTCTTAATTTCATTTCATAATTTCAAATTCTTTACTAACAATTAATGTGATTGATTCAAAAATTTTAAAGTTTGTTACTTGCCTATTAAGAAAGGTTCAATCTTTAAATTTTAGAATCATATCTTTTAGTTTCTTGTTAGTCAAGTAATCAACTTTAATTTTTCAAAAATCAAATCTTTTTAATTTCCTTTTCAAATATTTTTTTTCAAAATAAATTTCAAATCACATCTTTTTCAAAATCAACTTCAAAATCTTTTCTAACTTCTTATCTTTTCAAAATTGATTTTCAAATCTTTTTCAATTAATCTCATCTTTTTGTTTGATTCTTATCTTTTTCAAAACTACCTAACTAATCTCTCTCTAATTTTCGAAAACTCCTCACCATTTTTTTTTAAAATTCTTTTTAATTAACTAATTGTTTCAAATTTTAATTTTAATTTTATTTCTCTTTTTAATTTTCGAATTGTAACTAATATTTGAAATAAAAACAAAATTATTTTCCTTTTATTTTAAATTAAATTCGAATTCTCTCCCCCTCTCACATCTCCTTCTATTTATTTATCTACTAACACTTCTCTCCTACCCAAAATTCGAACCCCATCTTCTTTTCTGTGTTCGAATTTTTCTCTTCTCCTTCTTCTATTCTCCTTTTCTTATACTCACATAAAGGAATCTCTATACTGTGACATAGAGGATTCCTCTTCTTTTCTGTTCTCTTCTTTTTCATATGAGCAGGAACAGGGATAAAGATATTCTTATTGAAGCTGATCCTGAACCTGAAAGGACTCTGAAGAGGAAGCTAAGGGAAGCTAGAGCACAACTCTCTGGAGAGAATCTGACAGAAATTTTTGAAAAAGAGGGAGACATGGCCGAACCTAATAACAATGGTGGAGATGCAAGGAAGATGCTTGGTGACTTTATTTCACCCTCTTCTAACTTCTATGCTAGAAGCATCTCACTTCCTGCAATTGGAGCAAATAATTTTGAGCTTAAGCCTCAATTGGTTTCTCTAATGCAGCAGAATTGCAAGTTTCATGGACTTTCAATGGAAGATCCTCATCAGTTTTTAGCTAAATTCTTGCAAATCTGTGACACTGTCAAGACCAATGGAGTTGATCCCGAGGTCTATAGGCTTATACTTTTCCCTTTTGCTGTAAGAGACAGAGCTAGAACATGGTTAGATTCACAACCTAAGGATAGCCTAAACTCTTGGGATAAGCTGGTCAGTGCTTTTCTGGCCAAATTCTTTCCACCTCAAAAGATGAGCAAGCTTAGAGTGGAAATCCAAACCTTCAGAAAGAAGGAAGGAGAATCCCTCTATGAAGCTTGGGAAAGATATAAGCAACTGATCAAAAGGTGTCCTACTGACATGCTTCCAGAATGGAGCATCATAAGTATATTTTATGATGGTCTGTCTGAGTTGTCAAAAATGTCATTGGACCATTCTGCAGGAGGATCTCTTCATCTGAAAACCCCTGCAGAAGCTCAGAAACTCATTGAAATGGTTGCAAATAACTAGTTCATGTACACCTCTGAGAGGAATCCTGTGAACAATGGGACGCCTCTAAAGAAAGGAGTTCTTAAAATTGATACTCTGAATGCCATATTGGCTCGGAACAAAATATTGACTCAGCAAGTCAATATGATTTCTCAAAGTCTGAATGGATTGCAAGCTGCATCCAACAGTACTAAAGAAGCATCTTCTGAAGAAGAAGCTTATGATCCTGAGAACCCTGCAATGGCAGAGGTGAATTACATGGGAGAACCCTATAAAAACACCTATAATCCTTCATGGAGAAATCATCCAAATTTCTCATGGAAGGACCAACAGAAGCCTCAACAAGGCTTCAACAATAATGGTGGAAGAAATAGGTTTAGCAATAGCAAGCTTTTTCCATCATCTTCTCAGCAACAGACAGAGAACTCTGAATAGAGCCATTCTGGCCTGGCAACCATAGTCTCTGATCTATCCAAGACCACACTAAGTTTCATGAATGAAACAAGATCCTCCATTAGAAATTTGGAGGCACAGGTGGGTCAGCTGAGTAAAAAGATTACTGAAACTCCTCCCAATACTCTCCCAAGCAATACAGAAGAAAACCCCAACAGAGAGTGCAAGGCCATAACCATGACCAATATGGCTGAACCTAGAGAGAGTGAGGAGGACGTAAGTCCCAGTGAGAAAAGCCTCATGGGACGTCCTATGGACAGAAAGGAGTTCCCCTTTGAGGAACCAAAGGAATCTAAAACTCATACAGAGACCATAGGGATTCCATTGAACTTTCTTCTGCCATTCATGAGCTCTGATGAATATTCTTCCTTTGAAGAGGATGAAGACATCACTGAAGAGCAAGTTGCTAAGTATCTAGGAGCAATCATGAAACTGAATGCCAAGTTATTTGGTAATGAGACTTGGGAGGATGAACCCCCCTTGTTCACCAATAAACTGAATGCATTAATGAGGCAGACATTACCTCAGAAGAAACCGGCTCCCAGAAAATTCTTCATACCTTGTACCATAGGCACCATGACCTTTGAGAAGGCTCTGTGTGACCTGGGGTCAGGGATAAATCTCATGCCCCTCTCTGTAATGGAGAAACTGGGAATCTTTGAGGTACAAGTTGCAAGAATCTCACTAGAGATGACAGACAAATCAATGAAACAGGCTTATGAACTAGTAGAGGACGTGCTAGTAAAGGTTGAAGGCCTTTACATCCCTACTAATTTCATAATCCTAGACACTGGGAAGGATGAGGATGAATCCATCATCCTTGGCAGACCCTTCCTAGCCACAGCAAAAGCTGTGATTGATGTTGACAGAGGAGAGTTGGTCCTTCAGTTAAATGAGGACTACCTTGTATTTAAGACTCAAGGTTCTCCTTCTGTAACCATGAAGAGGAAGCATGAAAAGCTTCTCTCAATACAGAGTCAAACAAAATCCCCCACATTCAAACTCTAAGTTTGGTGTTGAGAGGCCCCAACCCTGCTCTGATTATCTGTGAGGCTCCATGAGAGCTCACTGTTAAGCTATTAACATTAAAGAAGCGCTTGTTGAGAGGCAACCCAATGTTATTTAATTATATCTATTTATTTTCTATTGCTATTTTATGTTTTCTTTAGGTTGATGATCATGTGAAGTCACAAAAACAACTGAAAAATCAAAAACAGAATGAAAAATAGCTCACCTTGGAGGAAGAGCTTACTGGTGTTTAAACGCCAGTAAGAGTAGCAGAATGGGCGTTAAACGCGCAGTCTGGCACCATTCTGGGCGTTTAACGCCAGAAACAGGCACCAGACTGGTGTTTAACGCCAGAACAGAGCATCTAATTGGCGTTTAACGCCTAGAATGGGAGAAAATCTGGCGTTAAATGCCAGAAACAAGCAGCAACCTGGCATTTAACGCTAGAAGTGCACTCTAAGGGTGTTTTTGCACGCCTAAATAGAACATGGATGTTAAGTCCTTGACCCCTCAGGATCTGAGGACCCCACAGGATCCCCACCTATCCCACCTCTTCTTCTCTCCTCTTCACACCCTTTCATAACACTCTTCCCCAAATACCCTTCACCAATCACCTCCATTCCTCTTCCCCAAATACTCTTCACCACTCACATCCATCCACTCTTCCCCAAAAATCCCACCTACCTCCAAATTCAAAAATCATTTCCCTCCCAAATCCAACCCTGATACACGAAACCTAACCCTTCCCTCACCCCTATATAAACCCCTCAACACTACCTCATTTTCACACATTACAAACACTTCTTCCCCCTTGGCCGAATACACTCTTCCCCTCCATCTCCTCCATTTTCTTCTTCTTCTACTATTTTCCTTCTTCTTTTGCTCAAGGACGAGCAAACATTTTAAGTTTGGTGTGGTAAAAGCGTTACATTTTATTTTTCCATAACCATTAATGGCACCTAAGGCCAGAGAAACCTCAAGAAAGAGGAAATGGAATGCAATTGCTTCCACCTCCGAGTCATGGAAGATGGAGAGATTCATCTCAAAGGTCCATCAAGACCACTTCTATGAAGTTGTGGCCAAGAAAAAGGTGATCCCTGAGGTCCCTTTTAAGCTCAAAAAGGGCGAATATCCGGAGATCCGACAAGAGATTAGAAGAAGAGGATGGGAAGTACTCTCTAATCCTATTCAACAAGTCGGAATCCTAATGGTTCAAGAGTTCTATGCAAACGCATGGATCACTAGGAACCATGATCAAAGTATGAACCCAAATCCAAAGAATTGGCTTACAATGGTTCAGGAGAAATACTTAGATTTCAGTATGGAAAATGTAAGGTTGGCGTTCAACTTGCCAATGATGCAAGAAAACGCATGCCCCTACACTAGAAGGGTCAACTTTGATCAAAGGTTGGACCAAGTCCTCATGGACATATGTGTGGAAGGAGCTCAATGGAAAGTTGACTCAAGAGGCAAGCCGGTTCAATTGAGAAGACCAGACCTTAAGCCTGTAGCTAGAGGATTGTTAGAGTTCATCCAACGCTCTATCATTCCTACTAGCAACTGATCTGAAGTAACTGTGGATCGGACCATCATGATCCATAGTATCATGATTGGGGAGGAAGTGGAAGTTCATGACCTCTGTAATTCAGCTGGAATTGACATAGAGGGAGACATCCTCATTGATGAGGACAATCCCATCACTAAGAAAAGGATGGAGCAAACAAGAGAGCCCACTCATGGACCTCAACAAGAGCATGAGGAAATTCCTCATCATGAAATCCCTGAGATGCCTCAAGGGATGCACTTTCCTCCACAAAACTATTGGGAGCAAATCAACACCTCCTTAGGAGAATTAAGTTCCAACATGGGACAACTAAGGATGGAGCACCAAGAGTACTCCATCATTCTCCATGAGATTAGAGAAGATCAAAGAGCTATGAGGGAGGAGCAACAAAGGCAAGGAAGAGACATAGAGGAGCTCAAGAACACCATTGGTTCTTCAAGAGGAAGAAGACGCCACCCTCACTAAGGTGGACCCGTTCCTTAATATCCTTGTCTAGTTAATTTTTTTCTGTTTTTGTTCTCTATGCTTTATTTTTATTTATGTTTGTGTCTTATTACACGATCATTAGTGTCTAGTGTCTATGCCTTAAAGCTATGAATGTCCTATGAATCCATCACCTTTCTTAAATGAAAAATGTTCTAAAAACAAAAGAACAAGAAGTACATGATTTCAAATTCATCCTTGAGCTTAGTTTAATTATTTTAATGTGGTGGCAACACTTTTTGTTTTCTGAATGAATGCTTGAACAGTGCATATTTTTTGAATTTGTTATTTATGAATGTTAAATTTGTTGGCTCTTGAAAGAATGATGAAAAGGAGAAATGTTATTGATAATCTGAATCATAAAATTAATTCTTGAAGAAAGAAAAAGCAGTGAATACAAAAGCTTGCAGAAAAAAAAAGGGCGAAAAAAAAAAGAGAGAAAGAAAAAGAAAAAGCAAGCAGAAAAAGCCAATAACTCTTTAAACCAAAAGTCAAGAGCAAAAAGCCAATAACCCTTTAAACCAAAAGGCAAGGGTAAAAAGGATCCAAGGCTTTGAGCATCAGTGGATAGGAGGGCCCAAAGGAATAAAATCCTGGCCTAAGCGGCTAAACCAAGCTGTCCCTAACCATGTGCTTGTGGCGTGAAGGTGTCAAGTGAAAAGCTTGAGACTGAGCGGTTAAAGTGGAGGTCCAAAGCAAAAAAAGAGTGTGCTTAAGAACCCTGGATACCTCTAATTGGGGACTTTAGCAAAGCTGAGTCACAATCTGAAAAGGTTCACCCAGTTATGTGTCTGTGGCATTTATGTATCCGGTGGTAATACTGGAAAACAAAGTGCTTAGGGCCACGGCCAAGACTCATAAAGTAGCTGTGTTCAAGAATCAACATACTGAACTAGGAGAATTAATAACACTATCTGAATTATGAGTTCTTATAGATGCCAATCATTATGAACTTCAAAGGATAAAGTGGGATGCCAAAACTGTTCAGAGGCAAAAAGCTACTAGCCCCGCTCATCTAAATTGGAGCTAAGTTTCATTGATATTTTGGAATTTATAGTATATTCTCTTCTTTTTATCCTATTTGATTTTCAGTTGCTTGGGGACAAGCAACAATTTAAGTTTGGTGTTGTGATGAGCGGATAATTTATACGCTTTTTGGCATTGTTTTTACATAATTTTTAGTATGATTTAGTTATTTTTAGTATATTTTTATTAGTTTTTAAATAAAAATCACATTTCTGGACTTTACTATGAGTTTATGTATTTTTCTATGATTTTAGGTAATTTTTGGCTGAAATTGAGGGACTTGAGCAAAAATCTGATTCAGAGGCTGAAGAAGGACTGCAGATGCTGTTGGATTCTGACTTCCCTGCACTCGAAATAGATTTTATGGAGCTACAGAAATTCAATTGGTGCGCTCTCAATTGCGTTGAAAAGTAGACATCCAGGGCTTTCCAGCAATATATAATAGTCCATACTTTGCTCAAGTTTTGACGATGCAAACTGGCGTTCAAACGCCAACTTCCTGCCCTATTTTGGAGTTAAACGCCAGAAACAGGTTGCAAATCAGAGTTAAACGTCAGAAATAGGCTACAACCTGGCGTTTAACTCCAAAAAGAGTCTCTACACATGAATGCTCAATGCTCAGCCCAAGCACATACCAAGTGGGCCCGGAAGTGGATTTCTGCATCATTTACTCATCTCTGTAAACCCTAGTAACTAGTTTAATATAAATAGGAATTTTTACTATTGTATTAAAAATCTTTTGGATAATTTTATGTTCAGAGATCACTTTAGGGGGCTGGCCATTCGGCCATGCCTTGACCACTTTCACTTATGTATTTTTCAACGGTGCAGTTTCTACACCCCATAGATTAAGGTGTGGAGCTCTGCTGTTCCTCATGAATTCATGCAAAGTACTATTGTTTTTCTATTCAATTCAAGCTTATTCTTATTCCAAGATATTCACTCGTACTTTAACCTGATGAATGTGATGATCCGTGACACTCATCATCATTCTTGCCTATGAACGTGTGCCTGACAACCACTTCCGTTCTATCTGCAATAGCTTGAGCGTTTATCTCTGGGGCTCCTGGTTCAGATCAGAGTCTTCGTGGTATAAGCTAGAATTATTGGCGGCCATTCTTGAGATCTGGAAAGTCTAAACCTTGTCTATGGTATTCCGAGTAAGATCCGGGATGGGATGACTGTGACGAGCTTCAAACTCACGAGTGCTGGGCGTAGTGACAGACGCAAAACAATCAACGGATCCTATTCCAATATGAGTGAGAACCGACAGATGATTAGCTGTGCGGTGACAGCGCATTTGGACCATTTTCACTGAGAGGACGGGAGGTAGCCATTGACGACAGTGATGCCCAACATACAGCTTGCCATGGAAAGGAGTATGAATGATTGGATGAAGGCAGTAGGAAAGCAGAGATTTAGAAGGAACAAAGCATCTTTATACGCTTATCTGAAATTCCTACCAATGAATGGCATAAGTATCTCTATCCTATTTTATATTTTATTTATATTTTAATTATCAAAATCCCATAACCATTTGAATCCGCCTGACTGAGATTTACAAGGATGACCATAGCTTGCTTCAAGCCGACAATCTCCGTGGGATCGACCCTTACTCACGTAAGGTTTATTACTTGGACGACCCAGTGCACTTGCTGGTTAGTTGTGCGGAGTTGTGAAAAGAGTTGAGATTAAGATCGTGCGTACCAAGTTTTTGGCGCCGTTTCAGAGATCACAATTTCGTGCACCATTTACCCTCCCAACCTCAACCCAACCCTAAGGGTAGCATTAATGCCATTACCCTTAGGAGCGGCACTACATTGGATAAGAATGTTGCTATACCCACAAAGTTGAGTGCGGAGACAAACAATGAAGAGGTAGGAGATCAAGTGGAGGTGATGGGGGGTGAGGATGAAGGTGTTGACAAAAGTGAGGAAGAACCACCCAAAGTCAAGGAGTCAAAGAGAAAGACTTTTCTTGAAGAGCCTTTGCCCATTCCATTTCCAACTTTGGCCAAGAACGCCAAGAAACAAGAAGAGCTTGACCCCAATATGGTGGAAGTTTTTAAGAAGGTTGAAGTCACCGTCCCCCTCTTTCAAGCCATTCAACAAGTGCTAAGATATGCCAAGTTCCTTAAAGATGTTTGCACTCACAAAGACAAGCTTGGCAACCTCAACAAAAAGCCGGTAGATGATTCTATTTCCTCTTTACTTCCTGAAAAATGCAATGATCCCGGCCCATGTTTGGTCACTTGTTTGATTGGTGGGATGAAATTTATGGACTGTATGTGTGATTTGGGGGCGTGCGTAAGCATTATGCCACTCCCCATTTATCAAAGATTGAACTTGTCACCCCTAAAGAGGTCCGGGGCGACGTTTGTGCTAGCCGATAAAAGTATTGTGTCAGTAGTAGGGATTGCAGAGAATGTCCTAGTTAATATTCAAGAATTGCTCTTTTCAGTTGATTTTCACATTCTGGAGACTCCTCCCATTGACTCAAACAAGCCATCATCCATACTCCTTGGAAGGCCATTCTTGAAGACGGCCCGTTTCAAGCTAGATGCACATTCGGGAGTCTATTCTTTTGAGTCGGATGGCAAGTTAGTCAAGTTTACTTTGGAGGAGTCCAACAAGTCTGTTCTTGAATCTTATTCTATTTTTGGATGTGACATAGTTGAAGATCAAGTCATTGAGGATGACAAGGAGTAAGAGGAAGAGGATGTTGCCAATAAGTCAAATTCAAAGGATCACAATCAACTCAAGAATGCCAAGGAGTTGGAGATTTTCCTCCTTGGTGAAGTTTCCAAGTGACCTATAAAGCCATGCAAGTCCCACTTAGGACTCTAAACAAAGTGCTTGGTGGGAGACACCCCACCATGGTAACATTGTTGAAATTTTATCTCTTGTTTATAGTTTTTTTTTTTTTTTTTGAATTATTTGCTTTCTTGTGATATAATGATTAGCTTAGGTTTGGTTTGATAATTTTGAGTTGAATAAGTTAAATTACTTGTGGACTATGAAATTGTGCTTGTTTGAATGATTTGGAGTTGGTATGTTGATGTGCTAAGGGTAGGAGCCTTAGTTTTGAAGAGAAAAGAATTTTCTGAAACAGGTCACCTGTGCGTGCGCACTAAGCTATGCATGCGCATAAAACTGTGTTTTTCGTCATCTGTACGGACGCACGCAGTTGTGCGTCCGCACACACCTTGACATGCCCCCTAGTTGCAGCGCCAGCACAGCTTGTGCGTGCACGCTGCCCTGTTTTATCTGATCTGTGCAAGCACACAGCTGGATGCGTACGCACACGTCCCCTCTCATACTTCATCTGTGCGGCCGCATAGATGTGTGCGCCCACACACCAATTGCAGACCCCTCTGGTGGGAGCGAGGGAACAGCTTGTGCGCGTGCTCATCCTCCCCCATTTTTGGTCTCTGTGCGTGCGCACAGACCTGTGTGTGCACGCACACATGATTCTGTCCTCAAGTTACAAAAAAAAACAAGCGAGCCTGTCTGTGCGGTCGCACGTCCGTGTGCATCCGCACGTCTCTATATAACCTCTCTGGTTGCAGCGATCGCACGCTGTGTGCATTCGCATCCTCTCTAAGTTGCACTCTCTGTGAGTCCACACAGGCCCCGGTGCTCCCGCACACATCGCGTTCTGGGCTTTAACAGGGCAACCTGCACTGTTGAGAGGCAGCCCTTTCTTTTCCTCTTTTCTTCTTCTCTTCTTAGCTGCTCTCTCCCTCTTCTCTGCCCAGCTCCGCTGGCCACCGTGGTATGCGAAATCATGATCGTTCATTCCTTGGTAACGGCACTAAAAACTTAATACGCACGTTCATAATCTTAGTTCTTTGTCACAACTTCACACAACTAACCAGCAAGTGCACTAGGTCGTCCAAGTAATAAACCTTACGTGAGTAAGGGTCGATCCCACGGAGATTTTCGGCTTGAAGCAAGCTATGGTCACCTTGTAAATCTCAGTCAGGCGGATTCAATTGGTTATAGAGATTTGATAATTAAAAGATAAATAAAATATAAAATAAAGATAGAGATACTTATGTAATTCATTGGTGAGAGTTTCAGATAAGCGTATGGAGATGCTTTTGTTCCTTCAGAATCTCTGCTTTCCTACTGCTTTCATCCAATCCTTCATACTCCTTTCTATGGCAAGCTGTATGTTAGGCATCACCGTTGTCAATGGCTACTTCCCGTCCTCTCAGTGAAAATGGTCCAAGATGCGCTGTCACCACATGGCTAATCATCTGTCGGTTCTCGATCATACTAGAATAGGATTTAGTAATCCTTTTGCGTCTGTCACTACGCCCAGCACTCGCGAGTTTGAAGCTCGTCACAGCCATCCCTTCCTAGATCCTACTCGGAATACCACAGACAAGGTTTAGACTTTCCGGATCTCAAGAATGGCCGCCAATAATTCTAGCCTATACCACGAAGACTCTGATCTCACGATAAGGAGGCTAAGAGATACGCATTCAAGCTTGTTTGCATGTAGAACGGAAGTGTTTGTCAGGCACGCGTTCATAAGTGAGAATGATGATGAGCGTCACATAATCATCAAATTCATCATGTTCTTGTGTGTAAATGAATATCTTAGAGAAGAAATAGGCTTGAATTCAATAGAAAAACAATAGTACTTTGCATTAATTCATGAGGAACAGTAGAGCTCCACACCTTAATCTATGGTGTGTAGAAACTCTACCGTTGAAAATACATAAGAACAAGGTCCAGGCATGGCCGAATGGCCAGCCCCCTAAATGTGTACAAAATGATCTAAAGTGATCAAAAGGGTCCTTAACACGATAGTAAAAAGTTCTATTTATACTAAACTAGTTACTAGGGTTACAGAAATAAGTAAATGATGCAGAAATCCACTCTCGGGCCCACTTGGTGTGTGCTTGGGCTGAGCATTGAAGTTTTCACGTGTAGAGGTCTTTCTTGGAGTTAAACGCTAGTTTGTAACGTGTTTCTGGCATTTAACTCTGCTTTGCAACTTGTTTCTGGCGTTTAACGCCATAATAGGGCAGAAAGCTGGCGTTGAACGCCAATTTGCATCATCTAAACTCAAAAAAAGTATGGACTATTATATATTAATGGAAAGCCCTGGATGTCTACTTTCTAACGCAATTGAGAGCGTGCCATTTGGACTCTTGTAGCTCCAGAAAATCTACTTTGAGTGCAGAGAGGTCAGAATCCAACAGCATCTGCAGTCCTTCTTCAGCCTCTGAATCTGATTTTTGCTCAAGTCCCTCAATTTCAGCCAGAAATTTTCTGAAATCATAGAAAAACACACAAACTCATAGTAAAGTCCATAAATGTGATTTTTAATTAAAAACTAATAAAAATATACTAAAAACTAACTAAATCATACTAAAAACTATGTAAAAACACTGCCAAAAAGCGTATAAATTATCCGCTCATCACAACACCAAACTTAAATTGTTGCTTGTCCCCAAGCAACTAAAAATAAAATAGGATAAAAATAAGAAAATATACTATAAATTCCAAAATATCAATGAAACTTAGCTCCGATCAGATGAGCGGGACTAGTAGCTTTTTGCCTCTTGAATAGTTTTGGCATCTCACTTTATCCATTGAAGTTCAGAATGATTGGCATCTATAGGAACTTAGAATTTAGATAGTGTTATTGATTCTCCTAGTTCAGTATGTTGATTCTTGAATACAGCTACTTTATGAGTCTTGGCCGTGGCCCTAAGCACTCTGTTTTCCAGTATTACCACCGGATACATACATGCCACAGACACATAACTGGGTGAACCTTTTCAGATTGTGACTCAGCTTTGCTAAAGTTCCCAATTAGAGGTATCCAGGGTTCTTAAGCACACTCTTTTTTTGCTTTGGACTTTGACTTTAACCGCTCAGTCTCAAGTTTTCACCTGACACCTTCACGCCACAAGCACATGGTTAGGGACAGCTTGATTTAGCCGCTTAGGCCAGGATTTTATTCCTTTAGGCCCTCCTATCCACTGATGCTCAAAGTCTTGGATCCTTTTTATTACCCTTGCCTTTTGGTTTTAAGGGCTATTGGCTTTTTGCTCTTGCCTTTTGGTTTAAAGAGCTTTTGGCTTTTTCTGCTTGCTCTTTCTTTTTCTTTCTTTTTTTTTCGCCATTTTTTTTCTCTTTTTTTTTCGCAAGCTTTTGTATTCACTGCTTTTTCTTGCTTCAAGAATCAATTTTATGATTTTTCAGATTATCAATAACATTTCTCCTTTTTCATCATTCTTTCAAGAGCCAACATATTTAACATTCATAAACAACAACATCAAAAGACATATGCACTGTTCAAGCATTCATTCAGAAAACAAAAAGTATTGTCACCACATCAAAATAATTAAATTATTTTCAAGGATGAATTCGAAACCATGTACTTCTTGTTCTTTTATTTTTAGAACAGTTTTCAATTAAGAGAGGTGATGGATTCATAGGACATTCATAGCTTTAATACATAGATACTTAAACACTAATGATCATGTAATAAAGACACAAACATAAATAAACATGAAGCATAGTAAACAAAAAATAGGAAAACAAGAACAAAGAGATTAAGGAACGGGTCCACCTTAGTGAGGGTGGCGTCTTCCTCTTCTTGAAGAACCAATGGTGCTCTTGAGCTCCTCTATGTCTCTTCCTTGTCTTTGTTGCTCCTCCCTTATAGCTCTTTGATCTTCTCTAATCTCATAGAGGATGATGGAGTGCTCTTGGTGTTCCATCCTTAGTTGTCCCATGTTGGAACTTAATTCTCCTAGGGAAGTGTTGATTTGCTCCCAATAGTTTTGTGGAGGGAAGTGCATCCCTTGAGGCATCTCAGGGATTTCATGGTGAGGAATTTCCTCAGGCTCTTGTTGAGGTCCATGATCTCTTGTTTGCTCCATCTTTTTCTTAGTGATGGGCTTGTCCTCTTCAATGAGGATGTCTCCCTCTATGTCAATTCCAGCCGAATTGCAAAGGTGGCAAATGAGGTGAGGAAAGGCTAACCTTGCCAAAGTGGAGGACTTGTCAGCCACCTTGTAGAGTTCTTGAGGTATAATCTCATGAACTTTCACTTCCTCCCCAATCATGATACTATGGATCATGATGGCCCAGTCTACAGTAACTTCAGACCGGTTGCTAGTAGGAATGATTGAGCATTAAATAAACTCCAACCATCCTCTAGCTACATGCTTAAGGTCCAGTCTTCTCAATTGAACCAGCTTGCCTCTTGAGTCAACTTTCTGTTGAGCTCCTTCCATACATATGTCCATGAGGACTTGGTCCAACCTTTGATCAAAGTTGACCCTTCTAGTGTAGGGGCGTGCATTTTCTTGCATCATTGGCAAGTTGAATGCCAACCTTACATTTTTCGGACTGAAATCTAAGTATTTACCCCGAACCATGGTAAGCCAATTCTTTGGATTCGGGTTCACACTTTGATCATGGTTCCTAGTGATCCATGCATTTGCATAGAACTCTTGAATCATTAAGATCCCGACTTGTTGAATAGGATTAGAGAGAACTTCCCATCCTCTTCTTCTAATCTCTTGTCGGATCTCCGGATATTCGCTCTTTTTGAGCTTGAAAGGAACCTCAGGGATTACTTTCTTCTTGGCCACAACTTCATAGAAGTGGTCTTGATGGACCTTTGAGATGAATCTCTCCATCTCCCATGACTCAGAAGTGGAAGCAATTGTCTTCCCTTTCCTCTTACTTGAGGTTTCTCTGGCCTTAGGTACCATTAATGGTTATGGAAAAATAAAAAGCAATACTTTTACCACATCAAACTTAAAATATTTGCTCGCCCCCGAGCAAAAGAAGAAAGAAAGAAGGAGAAGAAGAAGAAAATAGAGGAGATGGAGGGAGAAGGTGTATTCGGCCAAAGGGGAGAAGTGGTGGTTGTAATGTGTGATAATGGAGTAGTGTTGAGGGGTTTATATCGGGGTGGAGGGAAGGGTAGGTTTCGGTCATTAGGGTTGGGTTTGGGAGGGAAAAGAATTTGAATTTTGGAGGTAGGTGGGGTTTATGGGGAAGAATGGATGGATGTGAGTGGTTAAGGGTATATAGGGAAGAGGTATGGAGGTGATTGGTGAAGTGTATTTGGAAAAGAGAGTTATGAAAAGGTGTGAAGAGGAGAGGATTAGGGTAGGTAGAAATTATGTGGGGTCCACAGATCCTGTGGAGATCCTGTGGGGTCCACAGATCTAGTGTGGTCAAAGACTTAACATCGCTGCTCCAATTAGGCGTGTAAAACGCCCTTGCAGTGCAATCCTGGCGTTAAACGCCAGTTTGCTGCTTGTTTCTGGCATTTAACGCCACTTCCATGCTCTGTTCTGGTGTTAAACGCCAGTCTGGTGCTTGTTTTTGGCGTTTAACGCCAGCTTGATGCTTCTTTCTGGCGTTAAACGCTAGTTTGATGCTTCTTACTGGCGTTTAAACGCCAGTAAGTTCTTCCTCCAGGGTGAGCTGTTTTTAATGCTGCTTTTTCATTCTGTTTTTGATTTTTCAGTAGTTTTTGTGACTCCACATGATCATCAACCTAAAAAATAAAATAACAATAGAAAATAAATAAATATAATTAAATAACATTGGGTTGCCTCCCAACAAGCGCTTCTTTAATGTCAATAGCTTGACAGTGAGCTCTCATGGAGCCTCACAGATATTCAGAGTATTGTTGGGACCTCCCAACACCAAACTTAGAGTTTGAATGTGGGGGTTCAACACCAAACTTAGAGTTTGACTGTGGGGACTTTGGTTGACTCTGCAGTGAGAGAAGCTTTTCATGCTTCCTCTCCATGGCTACAGAAGGAGATCCTTGAGTCTTAAACACAAGGTTGTCCTCATTCAGTTGAAGGACCAACTCTCCTCTGTACACATCAATCACAGCTTTTGCTGTGGCTAGGAAGGGTCTTCCAAGGATGATGGATTCATCCTCATCCTTCCCAGTGTCTAGGATTATAAAATCAGCAGGGATGTAAAGGCCTTCAACCTTTACTAACACGTCCTTTACTAGTCCATAAGCCTGTTTTCTTGAGTTGTCTGCCATTTCTAATGAGATTCTGGCAGCTTGCACCTCAAAGATCCCAAGTTTCTCCATTATAGAGAGTGACATTAAGTTTATGCCTGATCCCAGGTCACACAGAGCCTTCTCAAAGGTCATGGTGCCTATGTTACAGGGAATTAGGAATCTACCAGGATCCCGTTTTTTTTGAGGTAGAGTTTGCTAAACCAAGGCATTTAGTTCCTTGATGAGCAATGGAGGTTCATCCTCCCAAGTCTCATTACCAAATAATTTGGCATTTAGCTTCATGATTACTCCTAAATATTGAGCAACTTGCTCTTCAGTAATGCCTTCATCTTATTCAGAAGATGAATAGTCATCAGAGCTCATGAATGGTAAAAGGAGGTTCAATGGAATCTCTATGGTCTCTAAATGAGCCTCAGATTCCTTTGGTTCCTCAAAGGAAAACTCCTTATTGGTCAGTGAACGTCCCAGGAGGTCTTCCTCACTAGGATTCACGTCCTCCTCCTCCTCTTTGGGTTCGGCCACACCAAGTAAGGTAATGGCCTTGCACTCTCTTTTTGGATTCTCTTCTGTATTGCTTGGGAGAGTACTAGGAGGAGTTTCAGTGACTCTTTTACTCAACTGGCCCACTTGTGCCTCCAAATTTCTAATGGAGGACCTTGTTTTATTCATGAAACTTAAAGTGGCCTTAGATAGATCAGAGACTATATTTGCTAAGCTAGATGGATTCTGCTCAGAATTCTCTGTCTGTTGTTGAGTGGATGATGGAAAAGGCTTGCTATTGCTAAACCTGTTTCTTCCACCATTATTAAAGCCTTGTTGAGGCTTTTGTTGATCCTTCCATGAGAAATTTGTATGATTTCTCCATGAGGGACTATAGGTGTTTCTATAGGGTTCCCCCATGTAATTCACCTCTGCTATTGTAGGGTTCTCAGGATCATAAGCTTCTTCTCCAGAAGATGCCTCTTTAGTACTATTGGATGCAGCTTGCAATCCATTTAGACTCTGAGAAATCATATTGACTTGCTGAGTCAATATTTTGTTTTGAGCTAATATGTCATTCAGAGTATCAATTTCAAGAACTCCCTTCCTTTGAGGCGTCCCATTACTCAAAGGATTCCTTTCAGAAGTGTACATGAACTGGTTATTTGCAACCATGTTAATGAGTTCCTAAGCTTCTGCAGGCGTTTTCTTTAGGTGAATGGATCCACCTGCAGAATGGTCCAATGACATCTTTGATAATTCAGACAGACCATCATAGAATATATCCAGGATGGTCCATTCTGAAAGCATGTCAGAAGGACACTTTTTGGTCAGTTGCTTGTATCTCTCCCAAGCTTCATAGAGGGATTCACCTTTTTTTGAAGGTTTGAACATCCACTCTAAGCTTGCTAAGCTTTTGAGGAGGAAAGAACTTGGCTAAGAAAGCCGTGACCAGCTTATCCCAAGAGTTCAGGCTATCTTTAGGTTGAGAGTCCAACCATATTCTAGCTCTGTCTCTTACAGCAAACGGGAAAAGCATAAGCCTGTAGACCTCGGAGTCAACCCCATTGGTCTTAACAGTATCACAGATCTGCAAGAATTCAGTTAAGAACTGAAACGGATCTTCTGATGGAAGTCCATGAAACTTACAGTTCTGTTGCATCAGAAAAACTAATTGAGGCTTTAGCTCAAAATTGTTTGCTCCAATGGCAGGGATTGAGATGCTTCTTCCATGTAAATTAGAATTTGGTGCAGTAAAGTCACCAAGCATCTTCCTTGCGTTGTTATTATTTTCGGCCATGTCTCCTTCTTTTTCGAAAATTTCTGTCAGATTTTCTCCAGAGAGTTGTGCTTTAGCTTCCCTTAGCTTCCTCTTCAGAGTCCTTTCAGGTTCAGGATCAGCTTCAACAAGAATGTTCTTATTCTTGTTCATGCTCATATGAAAAAGAAGAAAACAGAAAAGAAGAGGAATCCTCTATGTCACAGTATAGAGATTCCTTTATGTGAGTAGAAGAAGAAAAGAAACTCGAACACAGAAAGAGGGAGAGGGTTCAAATTTTTAAGAAGAAGAGAAGTGTTAGTAGATAAATAAATAATTAGGAGGAGGTAAGAGAGAAGAATGTTTGAAAATAATTGAAAAGAAAAGAAAAATATTTTTGTTTTTAATCTAAAATTAAAGTTAAAATTCAAAAATTTAAAAAGAAAAATAAAATTAAATCAAATTAAAATTTAAAATAAATGGTTAATTAAAAGAAATTTTGAAAAAGAGGGGAAGGATTTTCGAAAATAAGAGAGAGAAAAGTAGTTAGGTGGTTTTGAAAAATATAAGAATCAAACAAAAAGATAGGATTAGTTTGAAAAAGATTTGAAAACCAATTTGAAAAGATAAGAGGTTAGAAAAGATTTTGAAATTGATTTTGAAAAAGATATGATTGAAATTTATTTTGAAAAAGATTTGAAAAAGAAATTTAAAAAGATTTGATTTTGAAAATTAAAGTTGATTACTTGACTAACAAGAAACAAAAAGATATGATTTTAGAATTTAAAGATTGAACCTTTCTTACTAAGCAAGTAACAAATTTAAAATTTTTGAATCAATCACATTAATTGTTAGCATTAATTTTGAAAATATGAAATAGAAATAAGAAAAAGATTTTGAAAATAAATTTTGAAAATTTTGAAATTATGAAAGAAAAAATGAAAAAGATTTGATTTTTGAAAAAGATTTGAAAAAGATAGAATTTTTAAATTGAAAATTTGATTTGACTCATAAGAAACAATTAAATTTAAAAACTTTTTGACTAAATCAAACCAAATTTTCAAAAATTTATGAGAAGAAGAAAAGAGAAAGATATTTTTTTATTTTTAAATTTTTTTTAATTAAGAAAGAGAAAAACATCAAAAAGACTCAATGCATGAAAATTTTGGATCAAAACAAATGATGATGCAAGAACACTATGAAGGTCAAGATGAACATCAAGAACACTTTGAAGATCAAGATGAACATCAAGACTTGTTTTTGAAAATTTTTAAGAAAAGAAAAACATGCAAGACACCAAACTTAGAAATTTTTAATTTTTCGACACTATGAATGCAAGAATGCATATGAAAAACAAGATGCAACACACAACAAGAAAATATGAAGATCAAACAAGAGGATTCATCAAGAACAACTTGAAGATCATGAAGAATGTAATGCATGAATTTTCGAAAAATGCAAGAAAGAGATAAACATGCAATTGACACCAAACTTATAAATTGACAATAGACTCAAACAAGAAACACAAATTTTTTTTTTTTTGGTTTTATGATTTTATTAAACTTTTTTTGTATTTTTTTGAAAATTAATTGGAAAAATAAAAATAAGGATTTCAAAATTTTTAATGTAAATTCTAGGAATCTTGCAATGTTAGTCTAAAGCTCCAGTCCAGGAATTAGACATGGCTTACTAGCCAGCCAAGCTTTCAGTGAAAGCTCCGGTCCAAAATACTAGACATGGCCAATGGCCAGCCAAGCTTCAGCATACATAATTCAAGCATGTGAGGAGGAAGCCTCAATCCAAAAGAATTTAGACATGGCTTTACAGCCATCTAGGATTCACATCTCTCATGAAATTCTAGAATTCCTTCTTAAAAATTTTGAAGAACATAGAATAATTTATTTTTTGAAGAAATTTTTTTTTTGAAAATTTTTCAAAAAATAAAAAGAATAAAAACAAAAACTTAAAATTAAAATAAAATTACCTAATCTGAGCAACAAGATGAACCGTCAGTTGTCCAAACTCGAACAATCCCCGGCAACGGCGCCAAAAACTTGGTATGCGAAATCGTGATCATTCATTCCTTGGTAACGGCGCTAAAAACTTAATACGCACGTTCATAATCTTAGTTCTTTGTCACAACTTCACACAACTAACCAGCAAGTGCACTAGGTCGTCCAAGTAATAAACCTTACGTGAGTAAGGGTCGATCCCACGGAGATTGTTGGCTTGAAGCAAGCTATGGTCACCTTGTAAATCTCAGTCAGGCGGATTCAATTGGTTATAGAGATTTGATAATTAAAAGATAAATAAAATATAAAATAAAGATAGAGATACTTATGTAATTCATTGGTGAGAGTTTCAGATAAGCGTATGGAGATGCTTTTGTTCCTTCTGAATCTCTGCTTTCCTACTGCTTTCATCCAATCCTTCATACTCCTTTCTATGGCAAGCTGTATATTGGGCATCATCGTTGTCAATGGCTACTTCCCGTCCTCTCAGTGAAAATGGTCCAAGATGTGCTGTCACCGCATGGCTAATCATCTGTCGGTTCTTGATCATACTGGAATAGGATTCAGTAATCCTTTTGCGCCTGTCACTACGCCCAACACTCGCGAGTTTGAAGCTCGTCACAGCCATCCTTTCCCAGATCCTGCTCGGAATACCACAGATAAGGTTTAGACTTTTCGGATCTCAAGAATGGCCACCAATAATTCTAGCCTATACCACGAAGACTCTGATCTCACGATCAGGAGGCTAAGAGATACACATTCAAGCTTGTTTACATCTAGAACGGAAGTGTTTGTCAGGCACGCGTTTATAAGTGAGAATGATGATGAGCGTCACATAATCATCACTTCATCATATTCTTGTGTGCGAATGAATATCTTAGAGAAGAAATAGGCTTGAATTGAATAGAAAAACAATAGTACTTTGCATTAATTCATGAGGAACAGCAGAGCTCCACACCTTAATCTATGGTGTGTAGAAACTCTACCGTTGAAAATACATAAGAACAATGTGCAGGCATGGCCGAATGGCCAGCCCCTTAAATGTGTACAAAATGATCTAAAGTGATCAAAAGGGTCCTTAACACGATAGTAAAAAGTTCTATTTATACTAAACTAGTTACTAGGGTTACAGAAATAAGTAAATGATGCAGAAATCCACTCTTGGGCCCACTTGGTGTGTGCTTGGGCTGAGCATTGAAGCTTTCACGTGTAGAGGTCTTCCTTGGAGTTAAACACCAGTTTGTAACGTGTTTCTGGCGTTTAACTCTGTTTTGTAACTTGTTTCTGGCGTTTAACGCCAGAATAGGGCAGAAAGCTCGTGTTGAACGCCAGTTTGCGTCATCTAAACTCGGGCAAAGCATAAACTATTATATATTGCTGGAAAGCCCTGGATGTCTACTTACCAACACAATTGAGAGCGCACCATTTGAACTCCTATAGCTCCAGAAAATCCACTTTGAGTGCAGAGAGGTTAGAATCCAACAGCATCTGCAGTCCTTCTTCAGCCTCTGAATCTGATTTTTGCTCAAGTCTCTCAATTTCAGCCAGAAATTACCTGAAATCACAGAAAAATACACAAACTCATAGTAAAGTCCAGAAATGTGATTTTTAATTAAAAACTAATAAAAATATACTAAAAACTAACTAAATCATACTAAAAACTATGTAAAAACACTGCCAAAAAGCGTATATAAATTATCCGCTCATCACACCGCCGGTGACCTCTATCTCTCTTTCTCTTACTTCTCTTATCTTTTCTTTCTTTCTTCCTTTCCCTTCTCTTTTCTCTATTCACCACCGGTGAGTTCTCTCTTCCGGTGTGTCTTTTTCCGGCGAACCCAAACGCCGTGATTTCGCAGTGGCTATAAGGGGGTGCCATTGTTCCTCCCTAGTTCTTGTTCTTTTCAACCTTAATATCCCAGGTTCTTGTTTTCCTTTCTATTTATGTTAATATTTTTGCAATTGCTTTCATTTCTTTTATGTTACTTAGATTAAATTAGTTGTTTTCCTTGTTGTTTCTTTGTATTGCATAGTGTTGTTGCATGATTGTTGGGTTGGTTATGATCAAATTTGAGCTTAATTGTGATGAACTTGCACATTGCATACCACATGTTCGATAAAATGCCTCAATGAACATTTTGTTTGATTCATATGACTTGGCCATCATATGTGTTCAATTTATCTCTTGTTAGGCATATTGTATGGATTGTGCAACTTCTATTATGACTTTTGATGGTAATTAATATAACCCACCAATGCATTTCATTGTTTGTCGATGTGCAATTTTGGTTGAAAATGCATTGTGTTGTATAAGACTCCATTGACATTGTTCATCTTGGAATTTAAATTGGGTAACCACTTTACAAATGTTCAACTTTTAATGATGTCTTGATCAAACATCTTTTGGCTTCCAATTAAGAACATTGTATGTGTGATTACCACTGCTTGAGGATGAACAATTGACAATTCCCTTTTGGTGCTTGCTTAAAGTTGCTTGCATTTCTTTGTTTTATATTTGCAACTTGAGCACTAAGTCGTGAAGTTTTGAACTGTGAATTGCCTTAAGGGTGTGATTGCCGTGATATCCGGCCGGTGTGTGTGTTCCAACCGTGCGCATCATTAGAATATACATACCATGTTTTTTGTAAATCACACTATTTCTATAAGCTTCTTTTAACCTCGTTAGTAATTCCTCAATGATTTTACTTTATTGTTGTCCTTTGATCTCAAAATTCTTTTATTTTGACTTTCAGGGTGAGGAAGAAGGGTAAGGCACCGGTTACTTCACCGGTTAAGCAAACTACCGCTCACTCTCCTGATATTTGGTGGAATCGCCAAGGTGATAGACCGAACACCTTGGTTAACCAAAGAGCCGACTCATAATACGAGGCTATTGAGAAGCGTACAATCCATTGGGAGCGATCGTTGAAGGTTCCAAGCCAATACAAGGCGACTATTCACCAAAGGATTGCCTCGCTTCATTGGGAGTTTCTCAAGCGAGAACCCATTGAAGTCAATGAGACTATGGTGCGGGAATTCTATGCAAACTACCAAGATTGGGAACCAAAGTCAGTTTTCCTCTGGGAAAAGATGCTGGATACATCCGATCAAGCTCTAGAAGCTATTCTGAACATCCCCCACATTCCACTTGAGAAGGATGACTGTTTCAAGATAAAAGTGGATGTCTTCAAAGGAAGAGTATCTCTGACTCCCATTCTTGAGAGAATAGGCCGTCCTGGTGTATCTTGGGAGTATAGCAAATGGAGAAATTCTGTTCCCACTAGTATTGCATACTTTGATTTGAATGCTGAAGCTCGTATATGGCATCAGATTGTGGCGGACTACATCATCCCAAGCACCCACACTACCCATGTGAGATTTAGAACTGCTTTGCTACTATGGGCTATTATGCAAGGGAAGCATATAGCCATCTTACCTTTATTGCGCAAATCGATTTGGAAATTGGTCGAGAAGAGGAATATCAACATTCCATTTCCGTCGATGGTGATGCGCTTAGCAAACGCAGCGGGGGTAGAAAGGCGACCAATGGATATCATGTTCGAGTTTCTAAGAGGCAACAAGTTCATCCCGATGGGAGATTTGGAAAGATTAACAAACATAACACCCTCGAAGAGGAAGGCACCCGTAGCACCACCATCAAGTCTAGCAACCTCATCAACTGCTTTATCGCTTCTCCGATCTCTTCTGGATCTATTTCAAGATATCTTGCACGACATCTACTACTTGGAGCAATTGGAGCACAAACGTTTTGAGTGGATAGCGGCAAAGCTAGAAGGGAGAGACCCCGGCCCAATTCCTAGAGCTTTATCCGAGCTGGATGGGGAGGAGTATGATGCAGTTGACCAACCCACTCCTGAGTCCACCAGCTGAACATGACCCCTCTTCATCCTCCCGAATCGTAAGCATGCACGGAGGACCGTGCACAAATTAAGTGTGGGAGAGGATCGATGACTTCAAAGGGGGGTAAAAATTCCTCTTTTAAAGACACTTTGCAATGTTTCTTGTAGTACTTTTTCTTCATTTTGAGTAGTCTTATTTCTTTTGCATCTTGTTTGGTTTGTTGTAAATATTTCTTTATCGTTTATGGATATTTAGTAGTTAATATTTGCATGTTGCATGATAGAATGAATAAGTTGGTGAAACACCAAAGAATTTTCATGAAACCTTTTTTAGGGGCATACCATTGATTGAACTAAAGAAAATTGTGTTTACCAACTTGGTTGGAGTATTTTGTTAGTAGAACATGGAAAAGAGCTAGAACAACATACCTTGTGAGATTTGAGCTTTTATAGATGGTTGCACTTTTCAACTAACCATAATGTTGTTCTTGTGTGTGATTATACTCCTTTTTTATTGTGATCATTGATTTGCATGATTCTTTATGTCCTGTATTTGTGTTTGGATGCATTTAGCATGATTGAGGCCATCTTTGATGATAAACTCACTAACCTATATGGCCAACCCTTGTATTCACCTTTGTGAACCCCTTTGAGCCTATGAATCCCCTTTTGTTCTAATGATAGCACATTACTCCCCTTAAGCGGAAAACCATTGATGTCCCTGAATTACTCTTTGATTAGCTTGGGTGGATTAGTGTGTAAATTCTAAGTCTGGAGGAATTTTGTGAAGCATTGGTGATAGATGCATGAACTCTTTGTGAAAAATTTTTGGGCAATTAGGTAATGCTCATGCATTTCACTAATTAAAACATATGCATTCATAGTTCCAAAAAAAAAACTTGTGCATAACAAAGTATGAAATGAAAAAGTAAATAAAGGATGCATATGCCGTGTTTAAAAAAAATGCATGAGTGAGGTGAGATAGAAAAAGAAAATGGGTAGAAAGGTTGTATTATTATGTGTACATAGGTGATGTAGGATTAGGTGGATACTCAAGCTAATCAAAGAACTAATTTTTTAAATTCACTTAACCATAATTCATCCTACCTAAACCCTAGCCCCATTACATCCCTCTAAAGACCTCATGATACTTGTTATTCATGCATTAAATACTAGTTGATTGTTAGATGACTTGCAAATCTTTGAAAAGCATGAAAAAAGGAGAATTGATTGGTTAAACCTTAAACACTGAGCGAATTGAGTGGATACACATACGGTGAGGGGTTCGATCGCTCAATCCTATGTTCTTACGCCTCATATTGTATCTTCTTGCAAGTTGTTTAGTTGAATGGTTTTGATAACTTCAATTCAATTCTTTGGACATTGATCTTAGTGCATGAACTCTTTGCATTGGCCCTAAAGTTTTCTTGTGATGGATTGGAATTTCATGGTTTGTTTCTACCAACTCTCATCATAGTACATATTGGTGATTAGCCTTAAGATAGTTGCATGCATTTAAGTAGTATATAGCATAAGTCATTTTCCCTTTTCATCTATCTCCTTTGTGTGTGTTAGCATGAGGACATGCTAGTGTTTAAGTGTGGGGGAATTGATGAATCCATATTTGATGATGATTTTTGGTTAGAATTGAATGGATTTCAATCACATAAACTCACACTTATTCCCTTGAATAGCATGCTTTTGAACTTTCCTCCCAAATTGTGCTTGATTATGAAAACATGCTCTTTTGTGCCTAATTGAATCTATTTTATTCCATTTGCCTTCCATTCGATGCCTTGATATTGTTTGTGAGTGATTCTAGGTGTATAAGGTAGGAATGGGTTGGAAAAAATGGAAGAAGAGCATGCAAAGTGGAGAAAACAAGAAGAATCAAAGGAGATGAGTTCAGAGACGTGTGCGTACGCACGGCTACTCGTGCGTACGCACAGCCGCCCAATCAGAGCGCATGGAGTGTTTCAAGCACGTCGCGCGTCCAACCAGGCATCGTCTAGTGTGCGTGCGCACAGCTACTTGTGCGTACGCATAGGAAGGGATTTTTCGCCAAGTGTGCGGCCGCACGCGTCTGTACGTCTGCATAGGTGTCTGCACATGACTTCATTAAAATGGTACGTGACTCGCAATTTGGGGGCTTTGGAGGCCCATTTCTGAAGTCTTTTGGCTCATATTGGAAGGGAAATAAAGGATAGAACATAGCATATCATTAGTATAGTTTAGGAGTAGCGGTAGGAAGCTTTTAGTTTTAGTTTTTCTCTAAGTTTTTCATCATCTCTATTAGGGTTTATATTAGGGTTTTACATTCAAGTGCCATTTTCATTTTTTATCTTGGATTTTTCTAGCTTTCATTGTAAGTATTCTCTTATTTTACTCTTTATAGTTACATTGTCATTACTCTTTCTTCTAATTCAAGTTTTAGTTCAATTTTGCTTCTCTCTTGTAATTTCAATTTGTTGTTGATGAATTTGATGTTTAATGTTTTTTTCATGCTTCCTTATATTATTCTTGTTGATTGAGATCAATTGTTGCTTTTAGTTTCAAGCCTTTTCTCATTTTCTCCATGTTTAAGATTTTTGCCCACCAAGTGTTTGACAAAATGTCAAACATGGTTTTAGGCTAAATTTTTTGCTCTTGGCTTGGGTAAAGTGAGCAATTGGGTTTCTAGAGTTGGAATGTCCGACATTTAACATTTAGTTTCAATTCTTGGATTGTTAATTGTTCTTGTTCCCACTAACGCTAATTTGTTGCTAAGGCAATTAGCAAGCAATTTAGGATTTGTGGGTTGAGAACACTTATGCTCATTTAACTTACTTTCCGATGTGAGGGTTGATCAAGTGAGACTAATCCATCATAATTTTTATAGTTGTGGTTCCAACAAGGAAAGGACCCTTAGCTCACTCCAAACCAAGACTCTTTTTAATGCTTTCAATCTTTTATTCACTTCTATGTTAATCTCTTTTATACTTTACTTGTTTATATTACATAGTCGGTTCTTTAATTTCTTCATTAGTTCAATCATTACAATTTTACATGTTCTTTTATTGCTTTATATGTTCATTTCTTCATTGATAATCCCTTGATCACTACAACCGGAATTGCACACTCATTGTTCTAAAGTACTCCTTGGGAGACGACTCGGGAGTCAAATACTTTCGGTTTTGAATTTGTTTTGAATTGTGACACATCTTGTGAGTTTCCAATTTGATTGATGGCCAATTTGTCGGGTTAGGACTATACTTACAATGCCAATCCCATTTTGATAATCAAAGTTCCTAACCCGTGCATTTTGATCCATCGTCAGCCTCCAACTGCTCCTCTTTGGGCGTTGAACACCTAGCTTCTCCCTTGCTGGCATTCAATGCCATCTTCTCCTATTCAGTTTCGGCCTCAACTTCTACAGTGATGGCATTGCACTCTTCTCTTGGGTTTACTTCAGTGTTACTAGGAAGAGTGTTATGAGGAGTCTCAGGAATTCTCTTACTCAGCTGATCAATCTGTACCTCCAAATTCCTGATGGAGGATCTTGTTTCTGTGATGAAACTATGAGTGGTCTTAGAGAGATTGGAGACTATAGTGGCTAGGTCAGAGAGGCTCTGCCTAGGAGTCTCCATCTGTTGCTGAGAAGATGGGAATGTTTTATTAAGAAACCTATTCTGGTTTTTTCCACCTTGATTGTTATTGAAGCCTTGCTGAGGCTTCTGTTGATCCCTCCAAGAAAAGTTTGGATGATTCTTCCATGATGGATTGTAGGTGTTGCCATAAGACTTATTATTGGGATTTCCTAAGGAGTTTCCCAAATAGTTAACCTCATCCATCATGGGTTGATCTGGATCATATACATCTCCTTCATAGGAGGTTTCTTGAGTGCTGTTAGCTGCAGCTTGTGATCTAGTCAGATGTTGAGAGATCATGTTGACCTGTTAGGTCAGGATCTTGTTCTGAGCTAATATGGCATTTAGAGTATCAATCTCTAAAACTTCTCTCTTCTGAGCTGCCCCAGTATTTACAGGGTTCCTCTCAGAAGTGTACATGAACTGGTTGTTAGCAACAATGTCAATGAGTTCCTGTGCCTCTTCAGGCATTTTTTTCAAGTGGAGTGAACCACCAGCAGAGTGGTCCAATGCCATCTTGGACATCTCAGAAAGAACATCATAGAAGATATCTAATATGGTCCAGTCTGAAATCATGTTAGGAGGGTACTTTCTGATCTGTTGCTTGTACCTCTCCCAAGCTTCATAGAGGAATTCACCATCTTTCTGCATGAAGGTCTGTACTTTCACCCTGAACTTGCTCAGCTTCTAAGGTGGAAAGAACTTGGTCAAGAATGCATTGAGCACCTTTTCCCAAGAGTCTAGGCTTTCCTTAGGTTGAGAATCCCGCCATAACCTATCTCTGTCCCTTACAACAAAGGAAAAAGTATAAGCTTATAAATTTCTAGATCCACTTCATTAGTCTTGACAGTATCACAGATCTACAAGAAATCAGAGATGAATCTGTTGGGATCTTCCTGTGGAAGTCTATGAAACTGGCAGTTCTGTTGAACCAAAGTGACCAGTTGAGGTTTCAGCTCAAAGTTATTTGCACCAATGGCAGGTATAGAGATGCTTCTTCCATAGAAGTCAGAAGTGGGTGTAGTAAAGTCACCTAGGATCTTCCTTGCGTCTCCTCCACCATTAGGATTGGCTACCTTGTTTGTATATTCAACTTCTTGTTCGAAAGGCTCTGTGAGGTTTCCTCCGGAGT
This sequence comes from Arachis hypogaea, assembly GCF_003086295.3. Taxonomy (NCBI): domain Eukaryota; kingdom Viridiplantae; phylum Streptophyta; class Magnoliopsida; order Fabales; family Fabaceae; genus Arachis; species Arachis hypogaea. Next base: position 28,988,809 of record NC_092050.1, read on the forward strand.
GCTGTGCTCTAACTTGTTGTAAACACCTCCTCAGAGTCCTCTCAGGTTCAGGGTCAGGATCAAAGAGAGGTTCTTTGATACTTTTTTGTACTTTTTTATATGCCATTTTCCCTTACCTTTTGTCACTCCTTTGATACTTTTTCACCTCACCAACTAGCATGTTCTCTCTGTCTTGTATTTTTTCGAGTTGAATGATCAAACACCATTGTCATCCGCTGCTTACCTATTCTCATGAAGAAATCATATAGTTTTCGCTCTCTTTCAACAGTTCCGTCTGCGTTCTCTCGTAGAAGTTCCATCTCCGTTCTTTCGTGGCAGTTCTGTTTGCGTTCTCTCGTGGCAGTTCCGTCTGCGTTTCGTCTGTGTTTCCTTGAGGCAGTTCCGTCTGTGTTTCTTTGTGGTAGTTCCATCTGTGCTTAATTCAAACAAGCGGCAGTTCCGTCTGCGCTTCCTTCAGACAAGCGGCAGTTCTGTCTACGCTTCCTTCAGACAAGCGACAGTTCCATCTGCACTTCCTTCAGACAAGCGACAGTTCCATCTGCGCTTCCTTCCTGTAGTTTCGCTGCACCTGTTCTATTCGTTGTTTTCAATAAGTTTCAAACTCAAGTTTTTACTTGAGTTTGAGGGGGATGTTAGAATATAATTAGTATCAATTAGGATCAATTAGCATTATTTAGCATATTTGAATATTTATTATAGGATATTACGTCTTTATTATTTCGATTCTCTTAACACCTATAAATACCCTTTTATATTGTATTATTCTACACAATTTGAATACACTTAATAATACACAAATTCTTTTTCCACTTAGTCTCTTATTTCTAACATGGACAAATTGCATAATAAATAAAATATACTTTAAAATGATCTATTTACAACATTTGTAAAATGGTTGCATCTGTGTCCTAAATGTACTCCATGTAAACTAGTGTAAAGGTTTCAAAATTTGAAAGTAGACCATAATATCTATAGCAGATTATGTGAAAATAGAATAACATCATAAACTGCTAGAGCAACAGAAATTTATAAATAAGGTACACCAATAGATAAATTGTGATACCTCTAGCAGATTATAAACAAATACGAATCCGTTTATTTAAATTTTTAATAATACTCACCAAAATAAAATTTATTAAATGATATTATTATTGTTAGAATTTTTATTAAAAATAACATGAATATGTTTATTTAGAATTTTAAAATTTTGAATAAATCTACTTGTATTATTTAAAATAATATAAATACGTTTATTTATTTATTTACAGGACCATGTGAAGCCATACGACTTCAATGTGGGGAATGAATATCCAAAATTATATCAACTAGAGGGATTTTTTGGAATAAAATATAAAAAAAAAACAATTCTCAAACTAAATTAAAAGGACATTATTTTCTAAGATTCACTTTTTGTATGTTTTGTTCCCACAAAGTTCGCCTAATAGATAGGCAAATTTTATTTTTATTAATGCTATCGAAATTTTAAATAATCGAATTTGTTTTTGTTCATAATCTGCTAATAGGGTGGCACATCATAAGTTACTGTTGCCTCTAGCAATTTATGATGTTACTCTATTATGGGTATTACAGCTTATTTTCAAATTTTGAAATCTCTATACGATTGTAGTAGTAATAGAATATGTTTAGGACTCAGACCATTTTATAAATGTTGTAAATAAATAATTTTGAATTATATTTTATTAAATTTAGATTCTTTAAAGTGAGAAAGTTAATAAAGTAATAAAATAAAAAATTAATCATAGTTAATTTTATGACTTTCATAAAATATATATACACTATCTTAATTTAAGAATAATCAACTACTCTTCAATTTATCAATTTACTAATTTTTTCATTTTAATGGATTTTAATCTCATTTTATTTATTCATGTAATTTATCCGATTTATGTATTAAAGGATAGTATTAGATTTGTGATTAAATCGTGGTAAGATAGGTATCATAATTGTGTAGTTTTGTTAAACACATTAACTTAGCATGATTAAAGATTGTACAATATTCTCAATTAGTAAATAGTAGTAGGATAACATGGTTTATAAATAAATAGAAGAATAAATATCTAATAAATTTTTATTTAAGACAATAGGATAAATACGAATTTTCTTATTTTATTATTGTAAACAAGCTTATATTGAAACCTACTTTGTCCCATTCCCATATTATGTCCCTTTCGTAAATTATCCCATCGTCCATACTTTGCCGTGAAAACTTGGTACTTAAAAAGTTATTTATGACAGCTATATATTAATTAATGATCATGTATTTTTATCTTCGATATATGTGATATATATATGACTTGGTTTTAGCAAAAGGATTATTCTCTATATACAAGTCATTTACACATACAAGTCCATACAAGTCATTTATATTGTATTGTTTAAGAATTTTTTATGTATGTGTATTGATAAGTTCTATATAATTCAAAACTCTTCCTCTTCTTCCTTGCATTATAAAAGTAGATTTTATTGAATTAAGGTTAACTTGTATAAACTTGTATGTCAAAAAGACTTGTATGTGTAGCAGGTCTCTTAGCAAAATTAACAATTATCTTTAAAAAGATTTGTAAAGGAAGATGAAAATCAAACAAAAAACTTTGATAAAAGAAGAAGAATGTTACCGGCCAACATACATTTTTAACGAAGAAAAAAAGGATAATTTATTAGTATTAACTCAAATATAATACACTTATATAAGAATAAAATATTAATCATCTAATATTTTCAATACAAAATAAACTATTAAAGCATTGGTTCAACCGTAACAAAACAAGATTAATGGCACTGGGAAGAAGATCATACTAATAAGAGTTTATGAATACAACAGTGTAGTAAGTAAAAAAAAGTTATACATAGCTAGCTTCTGAGCAAAAGAAGTAAATTCTAATTTAGGGTTGGTAAGAAATTAAAGTATATTTTAGCACTAATATTTGAAAACCTTTTTTTTAAAGATTATAGTATTTTTTTAAGAGTGAGTATCCATCGATCTCGATATCTGATAATTTTTTCGAATGACTACGAAATCTTCGATAAAAAAAAAATCATTTTTGATCTTTGATATTTAATTTTGTAAGATTGGTTAGTTTTTTTTTGACAATGATCTTTCTTTAGAATACAATGATTTCTCTTTAGAATATACCTATGTGACACGTTAATCACTAATATGTTTTTCATTTAATTTTTATAAGATAATTTAAAAATCACTAATATTTTTTAGTATTACACAATAAATTTAGCTAATATATTTAAAAAAGATAATAAAAAATAAAAAAAACTAAACGACTTTGACAATTATTCTTAAAAGACAGCAAGATTCCCAACAAAAGAGAATTTGTATTGCCAATCCAAGTTAGTTCTTAATGGATAAATCAATAGTTTAACATATTATGTGGATTTATTCCGTTAATACAGAGATAAAATATTGACAGAGGGGTTAATCAGTCTTATAAAAATAAAGATCAAGAGCCAAAAAATATATTTTTTTTATTGAGAGCATCATTGTCTTTCTAAATAATTATCCGCGTCGTTTAGAAATTTTTCTCTACTTTTTAATTTCGTTTAATTTGTATTAATTTTATCTTTAATAATTAAAATAAGTTTTATTTTTACTTTTACACATTAATTATGTATGTTAATATAATTTAAAATTATTCCCAACTCAAAAATTTATAATAATTTTTGTTTTTAATATTTAATTTATGTTTTCCAATTATATCTTATTAAACTATTATTAACAGATCATAGACGAAGGTAATATATTGGAATTAGTCTCTAAATCAATTACTAAATTAAATGATTGTGTATAGGAATATAAATTTCTTTTTTTTTTAAGAAAAAAATGGAAAAAGAGACAAAAAAAAAATTGAAAATAGATGATTATTATTCATGAGAATATATAAAAAATGACAAAGTCCATATGGTTGTCAATTACTTCTTGTCTTCTTAATGGTGCATTGTTGCCTAAGTTTTGTCATTTTGGCAATACTTGCACATTGAGAAAGAATTTCTTCAAAATATATAATTCATTTTCATGCATTCAAAAACGAGTCAAACGATCCCAGCAAAGAATTTCTTTGTCGAACCTAATTTATATTCAACAATGACAAGTTAATTTTTTAAAGGATCATTGTTTATTTTATTTAGGTTTAATTACTCTGTTGGTTCTTATAGTTTCGCAAAATTTTTAATTAGGTCTCTATACTTTTTTCTTTTAATTGGGTCCCTGCACCAATTTTGTTTTTCAATTAGGTCCCTCTTAATAGTAATCGACTTAATTTTACAGGGACTCAACTAAAAAAAAATTGGTGCAGAGACTTAAATAAAAGGAAAAAAAAAGTGTAGGGACCCAATTAAAAAAATTGGTGCAAAGACTCAATTAAAAAAAAGTATAGGGATCTAATTAAAAATTTTACAAAACTATAAAAACCAACCGAATAATTAAAGCTTTTATTTATTTGTTTGTTTATTGTCACTAGAAGCATAACTTTGTTAGAAATCGAATCGTGCAAGCGGAGACGCAAAATCAACATAACTCATATAAACTGAACACTAAAATATTTTCTAAAAAAATATAATATAACAAAATGATAAAATTGGATAACTGCAGAGGGTCGGGAGCTGGACGGCAGCAGCAATGCCTCCATGTAAGCTTGCGATGGCCGGTGGCTGCGGGTTGAACGCAGAGGCGACGGCGGGTGCACCTCTGAGGCAGCCCAACGACGGCATGATCTCCCCCCTTTCCTTTTCCCCTTCTTTTTCCCTGCCCCCACCCTCTGCGTGATTTCCCATTTTCCTTCCCCTTTGTTTTCTTTCTTTTTTTCTTTTTTTTTTTCATTTTATAATTTTTTATAATTTGTTTTAATTTTTTAATTATTTTTATTATTTAATAAGAGTAATTTGGTAAAAAAATAAAATTGAAGTGGAAAAGGACGATTTTATAACGTTTTGTAATGTTGAGAATGATTTTAATAACAAAAAAAGATCGGAGACGATTTTGATTTTGACCTCAAACCTTAGGCACAAAAAAAGTACCTATCCCTATATATTTTTAATTACTTTGTAATAATATTAAAGAAATTTAACTTTTAATTTAATTAAATTGATAATCTCAAGTTAAAATTTTAACCAAATAATTAACTTTTAATAATTATTCAAGCTTTACAACTAGTAAATTTTTTAGTAATATCAATGTTTGCAACTTGCATTATTGTTTTTAACTAATAGATAAATTACAATTAATTTCTGATTCATTACCATGAAATTGATTTTTTTGAAGTTTTATATTTCTTCCAATTCAAGCCAAGTTGCTTAATCATCAAAATTGATTTTACTTTTTCACAGACTTGACTTAATTATTACCAGAAAACTAATTCGGTCAAAAAATTATTTATCTTAACATATTTTGCCAATTAAATTGCACCATATTGATTTGAAGCATTAAGGTTCTATAAACTCTTAGCAGATTTTCACCTACTAGCTAGTATACATTTTTTTTTTCAAAATTAAATTAAATTTCTTTTAAAGATCGAATAAATGAACAGAAAACATCGTTGGAGCTAATTACTATGTTGCCACCTATGCTCACTCTTGTTTGTAACTCTACGGCAGTGCATGTAGGCACTCTCAACTATATACTATATAACCCTAAACTTACAGTTGGAATAGTTTAAGACATGAGATTTTCTTTACTTACCTTGATTCAAAAAGATCAAAACAGAAAATAAAATCTATATATAGAACTTGCAATAAGCAAAAAAGGGTAAGCACGCAATTAACTATAGAAAATGGTTTTTTCTTCATCAACAACCAAATTCACCATGGTTGCAGCTTTCGTTCTTCTTCTGGTTGCTGTTGTTGCTGGCTCTGATGACATGGGTTCCATGCCAGGGATGGGTCCCATGCCAGGGATGAGTCCTGGACCATCAACCTCAGGTTCTTCAAGAAACCTCGTCGGTGCAGTGATCACTGTTCTTGTTCCTGTTGTTCTTATTTTTCTTGTTACCAAAGACAGGATTATTTAAATTCATCATTAATTGTTACTGTGACTACCTTCTAGCTAAGGTTATTGCCTCTTAAATGTTATTCTGATTTTCTGTGTGTTCTTTTTACATGTTGTATGTGTTAGTGAGAGGATTCTAATTAACCCTCTTTCGTGTTATATGTTATGTCTTCAAATATATATATCAATAAAGATTATTTGTGTACGGTGTACCTTGACATGAACTACAACATCCTCGTTCCGTAAATGCTATGTTGCCTATGCTTAATGTGTCTGTGGCTATACAAAATATAATCTTATATATTCACCCTTAAAAATACTACTAAAATTAAAGTGATGTTTTTTTATTATTTACTATTGTTATTAAAATATTAAAAAAATATGTCTCTAATTTTAAACATATTTAAAGAATTATTAAATTTTTTTAGTTACTGTAATTATAAGCATCATAAATTCCACCTATTCATTATTTCTCATGCAATAATATAAATCTTAATTTTGTTTTTTTTTTTTTGTAATAACATCCATGGTACTTAGAAAGTTAGAATTTTGCCAAGGCTATTAAGAAAGGAGTTCACTTAGGAACTTAATATTCGTCACTAGGTGATTAGTTGTTCTTATTTAATGGCATGTTTAATTTTTGGACACATAAAATGATGTGTTTAATTACTTTTTTTTTTTTTGTGACTTGAGATTAAACAAGAGTAGGGAAAGCAGCTTAGTACAAAAGATTTTTACCATTGAACCAAAATTATTAAATAATAATTTATTATTTTTGTTTATATAAAACTCAATTTTATTTTAGTGATATATAAGTTCAACGTTATGTCACAACTTTACAATCAAATCACATATTTACAGCTTTTTAATCTCTCCAAAAATATTTAATGGTTATATTATTTATGGGACGATTGTATTATTTGTGAAATGATTATATTATTTATATTAAATTTTTAATTTGCATTTTTATTAAGTTATATAATAATATTACATATTTGTAAAAATTTACAAATAAAATAGAATATTTATAAGTTGACTACAAATAGAGTTAAAATTAGGATTAGGTTGGAATCCTATTTACCTTATTTATTACCACCCCTAAACAAGAAAAAAAAAAAAAAAACAGAAAAAATAAGGCAAACTAAAACCTAAATCACAGTAGTTAGGTCTCTTTGCATCATTGCCACTAAGCTATCCTAAAGCTCATCCCATTCCAATTGCTCAATACCGTTGGATGCTGTGAAATTGGCCAGAAAATTCGCAACGCAATTAGCATCTTTTTGTAATTAACTCGATCAAAGAGAGAATATAATTGTGGTTGCGAAAACCGGACCGATCAATAAATCGGTAAGATGATTGGTTTATTAATTTAATGGTTCGATCAGGATTCAATCGGGATTCGACAAGTTTAATTAAATATTAAATAAAATTATTAAAAATTTAATATATAATTTTAATAAAATTTTACCTAATAAAATTTAAAATTTAAAATTTCAATCTATAATCTAATAATAAAAAATAACAAACAATTGAAATAAATCAGTAATAACCACTAGCAAACATAATCAGAATTTAAATTTTAAACAAACATAATCATAATTTGAACAAACAAACAGAATTACAAAAATATTATGAAATCAAACAAACAGATTATGAAATCGAATTGCAGTAACAAATTAACAGCAGAACAAAAATATAATTTAAAACTTACAAAAATAGAATAAAAAAAACTTGATTAATTCATTTAATTAACAAAATTAAAAGCTAAAAAGCAAAAGACAGCAGCAATCAACAGAAATTAAATGCAGAAGACAGCAATGAAAAACAACAATTAACCCAGACAAACAAGCAACAATCAACATGATCAAATCCAAAAAATAGCAATTAACTCCCAAAAATGAAAACTGAAGCAGGGCAGGGATCTGCTTACAAACTTAGAAATTCATAAACTCAAGCTAAGAAGAAATTAGTAAACTTAGAATCAGAAATCAGAAACCAAATAAAAGTACAAAAACAATCAAAATTAAATTGAAGACTGGCAGCGAAGGAGGAATCCAAGTGACGGCGATGGAAGAGGGGAACTGAGCTCAGGCATAGAGGGGATTGAAGACAGGCTTGACGCGCGAGAGAGGGGGATCGACGATGAGGAGTGACTGATGGAGACACGATTTCAGGGTGGCCAACGACAACGAAGACAGAGAGATGGCTCGACAGCGACAGAGAGAGACGACGGCAAGGGGAAGAGAAACGATGACAGCGAAGAGTATACCTTCACCTTCCACAGGCGACGATTCTTGATGCCACCACGGTCAGTTCCACCCGGCGGCGACAGCACCCTCTATCCGTTCAGCGATGAGACCTAGCGACGCGAGGAGATGGGATCCAGAAGAAGAAGATCGGCGACGACGAGGCTAGACGCTGGCTGAGGAGACGAGTTCGTCGGCGACGTCGGCGTTGGGCATTGGGCGGTGGCTCCTGCTGCTATTGGCTGGGAGAGAGAAAGAAAAGGGGGCTAGGGTTTCGTGGAGTGGAGAGAGAGAAGGGGGTGGGTCTTGTGCGTGAGAGAGAGAGAAATAGGGGAGGGTTACTTTATATATCTTTTTTTTTATTTTTTTGAGTAAAAGACATATCGGTCCCTGACCTTTTTAAAATTGGACATTTTCGTCCCTTAAGATTTGAAAATACTTTTAACCCCCTCACCTTGTAAAATCTGGGACAATTGAACCCCTCCATTGATTTGGGTTGGAAAACGTCACCGGAGAAGGCTGATGTGGCTGGGGGGAGTGTGACCTGTCCGTTTAGGTTGCTGAGCTGGATGGGATACTAAAATTCATAGGACAGATCGATCCCTCACACACAACGACGTCGTCCCCTTCCCTTACCCCTATTCAGATAATGTTATTCCCATAACACCCAGAAGCCACACCTGTAATTACTGAAAACCCTACCAGAAGACAAACAGTTTCTTTCTCCCTCTAAAAAAAGAACGTCTTCAACTCGTTGAGAAGGTGTTGTGTGCTCAGTGGACGTTGCAGGTGGCGAAGGGTTTGACAGGCTTCGTCTGGCAAGAAGCTGCCGTCTGCTACAGAGGTAAGGGTATTAGTGGAATATACTGTTCGTTCTTGTTTAACTATTTGGTAGAATATAATGCATGGGGTTGGGGTTAGTCATGATCGCATGCTCTGTTTCGGGGATGATACTGGAAAAAATTCTATAGGGATTTAACTGATTTAAATTTCTCAGGCACTTGATCTAGGGTTTAATGTGTAATTGTTATATCTGTGCATAATGTAGATGGTTGATATATATGTTGTACCTGTTTTTCACCATGGAGGTCATTTTGGTAGAGGACCCAGTGGCACTCTTGAGTATATTGGTGGGAAGGTTGAGAAATTTCCAGAGATGGATTTGGACTTTGTGAATTTTGGGGATTTGGTTACACTATTCAAGGGTCTAGGCTATGCAACATACAGGGCAGTGTATTGGTATGACCCAACCAGCAATGATCTTGAGTCTGGACTGCACATTTTGAGAGAGGATGCAGGAATCAATGAAATGCGAGAGAACAAGCTGAGGAATTCAACTAGCAATGAGTTCTACATTTACTTCGATCACCCTGTTGATGAGCCACAGATTGTGGAAGAAGATGCTGCTGCCGAACAGGGGCCGGAAGAATTTGATGATGCAGTTGATGTGGACAGTATCATGCGGGAGCTTCACTCATCACCATCAACAGCAGGGGATGGGAATGGTAGTGGGGAGGACGAGCTGTATAAACCTCCTCCGAATGGTACTGGAACTAGTTCTGATGATGACTCTTCTAACTGTGATGAGGAGAATGATGTTATGAAGAAAAGAAGAACTCTGAAAGAAAAGGAGAAAGTGCTGCCAAAAAGAAGGATCACTGTCAAGGAAGGGCCAGGGGCAGAGTCAAGTAGGAACAAGAGGGGTGCTGGGAGAAAGACTACAGGTGTGCCTGATGGCAAAGGTACCAGGCCAGCTGCCAAGCCCAAAGAAACTGGGCCTAGTGCGAAGCCCAAAAGAAACAGGCCTACAGCCAAGCCCAAAGGAAGTGTGCCTAATGTCAATCCCCAAAGAACTGGTGCTGCTGTGCATGCTGAAGAAGATGTCCCATCTGTGCAGCCCAATGACAGGCCTCCAATAGGGCTCTATGTGAATGAGGAGGATTCAGATGATGATGACCCGGTTTATGAGTATGCATCTGAGGACCTTCACACACCAGTATCCTCAGAGGATGAGGGAGACAAGCATGAATTTCCAGTCTTTAATGAAGAGTATGAGTTTGGAGAGGGGAGATTTGAGGTGGGTACCAAGTTTGCAACCATTGATGGCTTCAAAGAGGTTGTCAAAGATATGTTCATAGTTGAGGGGAGAGAACTGTTGTGGATAAAAAATGACAAGGAAAGGGTGAGAGTTGCCTGCAGAGGTGAAACCTGTCCATGGCTGGCACATCTATCTTACAACAAGACACTGCTATGCTTCCAGGATAAGACTTACAAGTCTGAGTACACATGCACAAGAGATCTGGGTAGTAATGCTGCTGATCAACACTGGATCAGTAAGAAGGTGGAAAAGAGAATGGGAAGTCAACCTCATATGACAACTAATGAGGCAATTGATTTCCTCAGAGAAGAGTTTAACTTAGTTGTGCATCAGAAGATGGTATATAGGGCAGTAAAGGAAGCAAAGGAAAGGCTAGTGGGAAACGAAAAAGAACAATATGGAAAGCTCAGGGATTATGGGATGGAGATTCTCAAGAGTAATCCTGGGTCGACAGCAATAATTGATGTGAAGCCTATCCCTCAGTCCCTCCCTGTCTTTGACAAGATATATATCTGCTTTAAGGGCTGTAAGCAAGGCTTCAAGAGTGGATATAGGCCTTTCATCCATCTGGACGGAGCTTTTTTGAAGACATACCATGGAGGCCAGTTACTGTCAGCAGTGGCCCAGGATGCCAACAACCAGTTCTATGTTGTGGCATTTGCTGTTGCAAGATCTGAGACCAAGGAGTCATGGAAATGGTTCCTGACACTACTTCAGGAAGATCTGGGTGATGCCTCCCAATTCAGTTGGAACTTTATGTCCGACCAGCAAAAGGTAAGACTCTTACTTTCCTTTATGTGTTTAGTTGTTGGTGTTTATTGAAATAGCCTATAATATGCTTAGTTGTTGGTGTTTAGGGTATTAGCCTATAATATGCTTAGTTGTTGGTGTTTATTGATTTTGCCTATAATCTGTTTATTTGTTGGTGTTTATTAAATTAGCATATACCCTGTTTAGTTGTTGGGGCTGTTTGGGTAGGCTATAATGTGTTTAGTTGTAGGGTTTGTTAGGGTAGGCTATAATGTTGTTTAGTTGTTGGTGTTTATTTGTTTATTGAAATATACTTGAATAGGGCCTGCTACCAGCGTTAAAAGAAGTGATCCCAAGGGCACATCATAGAAACTGTGTCATGCATATATGGAAGAACTTTATTAATCGGTTCAAAGACATGCACATTAGAGACATTGTGTGGGAGTGTGCTAGGTGTACAACTGAACCAGAATTCAAGGAGAAAATGGATAGGCTGAAGGGGGTTAACAATGCGGCATGGGAATATTTGATGAAATTTGAACCTACCACTTGGGTTAAAGCCTATTTTAGTCATGGACCTAAGGTGGATAACCTGACTAATAATATGTGTGAAGTGTTCAATGCAAAGGTAGTAAAATACAGAGTTATGTAAAGTTATGCAACACATGGCAATTGACTGGTAAATAGTTTAACCCCATCTAATATGTGCTCGTCTTATGTAAAGTTATGCTGGTTTACATGTAACTTTTACTGATTATGCAGGCATGCCGTGCATACATGCTATTGCTGCTATTAGAAAGAGGCATGACCAAGTTGAGGATTATGTGCATCCATGGTTGTGTATGGAGTCCATTCATAAGACATATGCACATTGCATCAAGCCCGTTCCTAATGAAGAATTCTGGACTACAACTGAGCAGCTGAGGCCTGCCCCGCCACCTATCAAATGGCCTATTGGGAGGCCAAAGGTGCACAACCGCAACAAGGACCCTGTTGAGGCTCATATTCAGGGAGACAAGCTGAAAAGAAGCCTCCAGGTTACATGTAGCAAGTGCAACAAGAAAGAACACAACTATAAAACTTGTAAAGGAGCTCCAAGCAACCCCAACTGGAAACCAAAGAAGAAAAAATCCAAGAAGACAGTTGACAACTCACAAGCTCTGGTGCTACTTCCCCTTTCACAATCAGCCCCTCAACCAGAGGTAAGCCAGCACAAAAAATGCTTTAGGACCATTTTATACTTCTTATTAGAGAGTCACTTATAAAAAATTGGTTAGGTTAAGCACTAATTACCCTATTTGGTTACATTGCTGTCTCTTTGTTACATAGGATCAAAATCAATCACAGAGTGAAAAATTGACTGAACCTAGTGCTGGGGAGGCATCTGGGTCTGCACCAGTTTCTGCACCAGTTCCTGAACCAGTTTCTGCACCAGTTTCTCCATCCCAGCTGCCAAGAATGGACCAACCAGTCTCAAATGCTGCTGCACCTACTTTCAGACCCAAGCAACCAATTGTCCGACCCCCAACAAATGCAAATCCATCACCAAATCTAACACCACACACACAACAAACTCAAAGCAGATACACTAGCAGTGGACCCTCGAAGGAGACCTTGAAAGCAGCTACCAGTGCCACAGAGAATTCTCAAGCCTCAGAGGAAGTGAACAAAGCAGCATGATATCTGTGTTTTTTTTTTTTTTTTTTGGCTAGTTATTAGCATGACATTAGACAATGCTTTTTAGAAGAGTAATCTTGGCAAACTTGTTTACATGCCAACCAGACATTTTCATATTTTGGAGTTAACTCATGTTGTTTAGCAATGTTTTGGATTAAATTAGATACATTGTCATTCTAACGTTTTGGTTAAAATCTATCCAGAATTACTATCTTGTATAATGCTTGGAATAATGTTTAGATGTTCTAAATACAAAATAAAAATGGATTCAATTTACTAATACACTTTTCATTCAAAAGCCAGTTATGGCAAGTTCCATTACAACTAATTCTATGTACATCAATCATACCCCTTCAATATACATACAGAAACAACAACTACTACTACACCAATCACAGTTATATGCCACAAACTCAATTTTTTTTTTTTTTGCTTTCAATAGACAACAGCTTCCTCTCCAACTCTTCTATTTTTTTCTCAATATCTTGATTTCCAAGCAGCTGTTCTTCAACGGCTACTCCCTCAGCTTCATCCATCGCACCCAAGGCTTCAGGCTCCACGGCCCTAATTTTTTTCAGATGTTCATCCAGCCAGACAAAGTACCGGCAGTACGGTTCTTTAGCCTGGAACAAAATTTCAGTGAATCACCCATCAACACCCAGCACACTATAACCTAACTATTGTAAAAATCGCTCACTTACCTTGAATAATGGACACCCAAGAAACACTCTATTAGGGTTACTAGTCGTTCTTGACTTGTACATAATGGCATAGATGCCACAGTAGCACTTGGGCGCAATCGCAACTCGCGAACATCCTCCTGGCACAGCGCACGAAGATCCCCCTCCTCGTCTTGTGCATGAAGAGCTCCCTTCACTCATCATGGACGATCGCAGCATCAACACCCATGTCTTCCTCCAAGGTTATCGATCAAATAGGGGTAAGGGAAGGGGACGACGTCGTTTTGTGTGTGAGGAATCGATCTGTCCTACGAATTTTAGTATCCCATCCAGCTCAGCAACCTGTCACACTCCCCCCAGCCACATCAGCCTTCTCAGGTGACGTTTTCCAACCCAAATCAACGGAGGGGTTCAATTGTCCCAGATTTTACAAGGTGAGGGGGTTAAAAGTATTTTCAAATCTTAAGGGACGAAAATGTCCAATTTTAAAAAGGTTAGGGACCGATATGTCTTTTACTCTATTTTTTTAATTGAAAACCAGAAAAAATTGTTCGGTTCAAACGGTTCACCAATTAACTACCGGTCGACCAATTTTTTTTACTGATTTTTTGTCAGACGATTTGGAACCTCAACCGAACCGGTTAGATAGTTGGTTCTTGGCTAATTCGGTTGAACCGGTCGGTTCGATTCGGTTTTCAAAACAACTGTAGGCTTGTAGATAAAAAAGAAAAAATCTCAGATGTCATAATTCTCTATATGGAGAAGGTAATTAGTAACCAATTATTTCCAAAACAAGAAACTTGCTGATAATAACCATTCTGTCATGATGTAAGTATTGGGAAACCTTCTTACATGAAAAAGTCGGTCAAATGGTCAAATGAGATAAGTATGAGGAAATCTTCTTAAAACAAACTCTCATTTTTATTTATGAAAATTTTAAATATTAATAAATTTATTTAAAAAAATAAAACTAAAATTATACTTTATATTTATAAAAGATAAATTCCGTACAACAATTTCAGAATTCACCTTTTTTCACAAAATTAAAATTCAAAATACTAAAAAAAGAAAAACTTTTTTTTATTTTTTTTATACTTGAAAAAACTCACTTACCCTCAAAACGAAAGATGAGAGTACAGAGAACAAGTTCAAAATCAAAGGAACAAACAAAGCCAAAATAACGATGGTATGAAAATAGATAATCAAAGGAAAAAACAAAGCCAAACAATGAGAATCAAACCAATGACAACCTCCTCCTCGTAATAAATTGTTACTGCCAGGAACTATCATGATGATTATGATCTATTTTTCAACCTGCTCCCCTGTCTCCCCATACGTCTCAAATCGCAAAAATCATCCTTTATTTTTTTGTTTGATCCTCTCGGGTGAGCAAAGATGGAAGAAAAGGGTTTTCCTGAAAATCCAATTTCATATTATTATTTATCCTTTTAAGTGTCATCATTCTTGCCATGATGATAATTTGGAGTTTTGAATAATTTTTTTAATATTTGGATAATTTTGTTAGCGTTCAAAAATTTTGTAAGTAAAAATGATAATTTACTTTAAAAATTATTAAATTATATGGTCTGATATCAAATTTTACAGATTAAATTGAGTATTAATCCTACTTTTGTTTTTCTTCAATCTTATAAATCTTATTACAAATTAAGTTAGTTGAAGATAATAGGAGTAAGCTAGCATCAAACTTACTTTTTCTTTGAGAATAGATTTTCATGTATGTGAATGAGATTAACTAAAGAATTTATTCAGTATCAACCAACTTATTTGAAATAATTTTTTATTTTAAAACTTAAATTTTAAATTTTAATCATGAATGAGAGGAGAGACAGCCTATTTAGTATAAAATTGAATTGAATTTTATCAAAAATTAAATTTCAGTCAAAATTAAATTGAATTCTAATATTTAGAATAAATTAAAAAAATTATATAATTAAAATTAAATTCCAGTATTTAGAATGTTTATAAAATAAATTAAAATTTTATAATAGATAACTTTATCCTTTATTAATATAATATCATATTTAAATAATAAATATATTTATATGTTAAATTATATAAAATAATTAAAAAAATTATATTTTTTAACTAATTTTTTTTTAGCTAAAATTTGTTCACCTCTTTTTAAAAAAATAGATTAATCTAAAAATATTAAATTTAAAAAAATTATTATTAATTAAAAAATTAAATGGTTCTTTATGGTTGATTTCAATGACAGACAAACTAATAACAGAAAACAAATATGAACTATCAAAAACTAACTTGTTAAGTGATCTAATGACATAGAAAGTAAAAAAAAAAAATTAGTTATTAACGGTAAATTATAGCAACTAATTTATGTTATTAAAATGAAATAAAATTATGCCATTTTTTGTTAGACATGCAAACGCTTGATGTCATTAATCTAAGTTAAACACATAAAATCTATACTAAGGGACTTGAAGGAACAACATAGCAGACCTTTCAAGAAAAATAGGTATATATTATATTAAGGGACTTGAAGGAAAGGAAAGAGAAGGGAAGAAAATAAAGGTGGTGAGAGAAGAGAGAGTGTCTATTGAAAGGTGGGAGGCGGTAAGAGGATGTGAGCAAAAAAAGTTAAAAAGAAGTAATTAGATTATAAAAATATTTTAGACATTTTAAGTTTTAAGTGAAATTCCAATGAAATGAAATTCTAAATCGGACTTATTTGGATCAGAATTGATTTTGAGAGAAAACAATTGAATTGAATTGAATTTAATTTGAATTTTAAGGGGTTTCCAAACACCTTGATAGAGAAAATGAGAACATCTCCAATACTTAGTTTTAATTTCATTTATTTTGGATCTTACAAAGTACCACATCAGTATTTATATGACCATATATCATAAAATTTAATTTAAAATTAAATGTGAAATTTGTCACTCTAATCTTTGATTTCAATTCAATTATTTAAACTTGAATTACTTTTTAATTATTTCAAAAATTAAAATTTTATGAGTGTAAAGATTGAGAATTTTGTGCATTTGAATTGAAAAAAAATTAAAATTTTATAAATAATTGAAAAAAATTTACGTTAAATTAATTTGGATTCATTTTTCTACCAAATTGATAAAAAGAATTTATTTTTTATTAAATTGATAAAAAGATAATAAAAATAGAATAATAAAATACAGGAGTATAATTAAATATATCTAATTTATTTGAGTATATTTTAATTGAGTCTTTGTTGTAATATTACAATACTAATGTTATAATAATAATATTATAATATTTATTTAATAAGTTTAATGAATTATACAAGTATTAGTATTTAATTTGTTTAAAATGCTATAGTTTTTTTTATTAATACCCGTGTCATTTAAAAGAGTATATCTAATATAAATTTTAAATTTAAATTATTTCAATTACTGTAGAAGCCAAAACTCAAAAATAATACCCAAAATTAATCCTATTGTAATTGTTACGGGGATCATGAAAGGGAAGTGAATAGATACTAAGCTATAAGATTTTGAAAAAACCGTCGCTACACTACCTTAGGTGGTGAGAGAACCCAAAACTTTATAATTATTAATCTCGCAAGACTCATAAATAGAACACGTATGAATTGGGTAGATTAGTTGATTAGATAAGCCGTACGGAACAGGATTCTTGTCTCGTAGAGGAGATAAATGCTAGGAAATCGAAGGGTGTAAATCAAATATAGAATTTTTAATGAAAGAAATATTCAGTAAAATTCAAAAATGACTTGGAACAGACAAAATAAAGTGAAAAAGTGTGGAGACAGAAAGATAAAGGAAAAGTTAATACAATATAGAAAGACCATCTCTAGAGTGAACTATAATAAAAGAAGGTGAATGTTATGGTATTTATTATATTATATCTAAGTTATTAAAAAAATAAATAAATAATATTTAATAAATTTTAAATAATTTATTTTTTGTTTTAAAAAATAAGTTAGATAATTTAAGTACCATAATAAAAATATCATAAAAAAAAAAAAGAAAGTATAAACACAAGCAATCAAAAGCATGAATCATGAAGAGAGAGGCATGAAGGGGGAATCGGAGACTACAAACAACATCAGGTTCAAAAAACAACCCTTTCTACTCGAATGGAGTGGTGAATTATGAAAATTTGAAAACGGGAGAGAGGTGTGGACCGGAGTGGAATTTTCATTAGAGAAATATTAAAAGAAATATTAGATGAAACTGGAATTATAAGCATTGCTAGTTCTACCCAATATTTTTTTTATATTATTTTAGTAGTTCTAATAAATAAAGAAAATGGTAGCTGCCTGGTTGGTGAGGAATGTATGGTAGTAAATGATGTATTTTCTTTCAGTTCTCACTTAAGTGTGTCGTTTTTTTTTTTTTTTTTGTGGACAGGAAGTAACCTCTGGTTACCTTTTTTTTTTATTTCATTCTAGAGTGGGCTTTTTATTTAGAATTTAATTTTGATACACTTTTAGTATAATGTCATATTAATAAAAATAACTATTTTTTATATTGACTGCGTGAATAATCATCCAAGATAACAGTTGTGATTGCACAATTATATAAAATATTTTACACTATCAGTATCTCAAAATTAAACTCTCTTATTTATTGGTAAAACTACTATTTCTTATTTAGTTTCGATTTGATTGCTTCTCTGTCTCATTATTTACTATATATTAGTAAAACCATGTTTATATACTAAAATTAGCTATTAATGTAAAATATATACATTAAAATATAAAATACACATTAAAATTGAATTGAGTTATATATATATATTTATACATAAATGCATAGTAATTAATAATTTGGTAGCTATTTTTTAGGTTGGACATAGCATTTTTGATACAATTATGCTACACATACAAGTTTTTTTGGCAAATAAGTCCAACCACGTTAGCTCAAACCTAACAAAAACCAACTTCATAACAGAAAGCGTGTAAAACATGCGCTGACGCCACTGTTCACTAACGCGAAAATGACGTTTTGAAGCGTGAACCTTAATATGAAAAACACTTCGTCTCTCTCGCTCATAACTGCAACACACAAACTTCAAACGATGATCAAAATCTCTCAAAAATCTTTAAAAATCTCTGCAAAAATTCAAGAAAATCTCAAAACTACATTTGAAATCTTCAACAAGAAACACCGAAAGAGAAGACGAAAGATTATTGAAGGTAAATTGCCCATGTTTTTTCACTTTTCTCTTTCTCATTTTCGATCATGAAACACTAAATAGTCATATTTCTGTATATTTAGTAGATTCAGTTTGAGTTCTCACGATAACGTAGATATGAATGTTCTCATTATACTGTTCATTTGTGATAATTGTGTTAGGTCGGTATAAGAATGCTGCCGTAGTACTTCTGGTGTTATTTAACCTATATTAATAACATTTTCTGATCCAAAATTTATTTGCGTGTGTTTTTTTGTGCATGTTCGAGTGATTTACATTTTTGAACTGAGTTTGTGCCTAAAAATCAGTAAGTACTTTCGATGCATTTTGATTGAATTGAGGTATAATTTGTTTTTTGTCCTGGATTTGATGGAATTAGGCCATAGAATGTTGTTGTAGTAATTCTATTATCATTTTGTGCATGTTTGGGTAATTTTTATGTGTTTTTGGCATGTTTAAGCGATTTGCATGTTTTGAATAGAATTTGTGCCTAGTAATCAGTAAGTATTTTCGATGCATTTTGACTGAATTGAGGTGCAATTGATGTTTTTATCCTGAATTTGGTGTAATTAAGCTATGAAATATTGTTGTAGTGATTTTGTTGTTATTTTGTGCATGTTTGAGTGATTTGCACGTTTTGAACTGAGTTTGTATCAAGTAATCAGTAACTACTTTGGGTGTAATTGATGTTTTTGTCATGGATTTGGTGTAATTAGGCCATAGAATATTGTTGTAGTACTTCTAGTTTTATTTTGTGCATGGTTAAGTGATTTTCATGAGTTAAATATAGTGTTGTTATCTATTATCTTAATTCTTTATTCCTTACGGAAAAAATGACAATGAAAAAGTTATTGAGAAGAGCATCTCAAAGAAGAAGGCACCAGTATATAATGGAAGCATATATATGTTAAAACAACTTCATTTTTGTTGTATAAATATAGTTATATAACATAATTTTTATTTATTTACAGAAAACTCATGATTTGCGGTACTCCACAAGATCGATATAAGATATATTCAGCAAAATGAGTGATGAAAAGAAAAATCTTGTGGACGAATTGGGATTTAGTGCGATGAGATATATTTCGGACTTGAATGTGACCCATAAACTGCTGAAAGAACTAGCTAATTCCATTGATCTGTATAATAGCTCCCTAGACACACGGTACAGGAAAATCAATATCACCCTTGACAAGATAAGGAATGCTCTTGGCTTAAATGCATCCGGTAAAAATCCCTTTTGTAACCTATTCTGTCAATTAAATTTCGGTATTTTTTACATTACTTCTATGTTATTAAAATATTTTTGCTGCTGCTGTAGAGGATTGCTTTCCAGACAAAATAATCTAAAAAGAAATCAATAAGGATCAGAAGAAAGTTGTTAAAAGCTTCAAAGGTTGTTCTTTGTCACTTTTGACAAAGTCTTTGATTGACATGAGTGTGGATGGACCGAAAAATCAATTGAAATTCAAGAGGATATTCATCCTCTTCATCCAAGAGTGCTTCTTGTTGCTAACAACAATAAGCAAAATTTCTCCAATTCACATGCCACCCATTCTTTATGTGGACACCATACAAGAATGGAATTGGGCTGCTCATGTGCTCAACTTCCTTATCAAAGGAACTAGAGGTCACAAATTGCAAAATAAATATGTAGTTGATGGTTGTCTCTTTGCGCTCATGATTATATATTTGCGTGAATCCACATACATGAATAGGCTGACGGATAAAACTCCCGGACCATCATGGGTGTAACATTGGACAAAGGAAAAGCTCGTTAAAGAATAGAATGTGAGGCGAAGGACGAAATGAAAACTCAACAAAAATCATTCCCTTAAATTTTGGTGCATTTGTTTGAAATATATTCTGCTAAATTAAATAATTTTTAGATTTAGGGCCTCATAATGAGAGCACAACTGAAGGGACAATCAAAAGAAGAAAAGAAGAAAAAAAAAGAAAAAAAAAAGAAGCAACAAAAGAAGAAACCTGTTATATTGGACTCATCTTCAGAAAGCGAAACTGATTCTGAGTATGAGGATGATTCTGAATATGACTCTGAGAAGACACCGAAGAGAAGAAAACAATTCGAAATATTCACAAAGATGTAAGTGTTATTGTTTGGTGTCTTTTGTAAATATTTATTCTGTTTATTTACCTCATGTGTTTGTATTTTTTCAAGATGAAATCCCATATTATTGTGGATTCATCTTCCTAAATAGAGATTGAATCTCTGATAATGAGTAAGATTCAGAAACTATTATTATAAAAATTATGTTCTATTTTTTCATCAAAAATTTCTTTATAAATAGAGTTTTTTGCATGTATTCTCATAAGTGAAGAAATCCAGGAAAAAACAGAAAGAAGAATGAAGAAAAAAAAAAGTTATAAGTCTGCAAAAGAGTATGTGTTAATTTTGATATTATTTGTAAATATTTATTATGTTTATTTGCCTGATGATTCTTTGCTTTTTCAGGATGCAGGCCAAAAAGGCGACGCCACCAAAAAAAAAAAAGAAAGCTTGTTCAGCCTAAAGTAGAAAAAAGTGGCCACGATTTAACAGAAGTTCACTATGCTTCTTCAGAAACGTAAGATTCAATATCTTATATTGTTTCGTTGCAAAAATTTCCTAAAACCTGATATAATTGTCTAGTTTTACTAAATAATATTTATTTTGTCCTTAGAATGCTAGTTGTAAATCTGTCAAGTGAGAATGATCTTGTGTTTCAAATACAGTTAAACTTTTATGGGTCTGTAAATGCACGAATTGATCCCATATAATTTCTCTTACCATTTCTTTATTTCTTCTCCTACCATAATGTGCTTTTTAATTTGATATCTTTTGTTTTAGAAAAAAATGGCACTAAGATTTTTTTTTTCAAGAAAAAAAAAAGGCATAAAAAGAAAGAAAAAAGAGTTTGCAGCCTACAACTATATAAGTTCTCATAAAACAAAAAGTTTTGTTATTATTCAATGATTGAAGTGCTTTGTTGACATAATTTTGATAAATTTCAGATAAAAAGTACAAAAAAAAAAAAATTTGGATGAAGCCAACTCTGTTGAGGAAGCTATACCAATTAAACAAGTAAGATTAGAGAAAGAACTCCAACTACAGGAAAGGATGGAAGATTCATCGACGTCTGACAAATGAATAAAGTATTCAATTTAGTTCATAATAATAAGTTTTTATATTTCATTAAATTTTATTAACTTAATTGACACCGAATTTTATTTAAGTCATTACAAGAAAATGAAACATTTGTAACAAAAATTTTGTAACAAATTTAAAATTGTTACGAATAATGATTTTTTTTGTAACAAAAATCAGTGATTGTTACATAATAATAATATTTTGTAACAACAATACAATTTGTTACAAAACGTTTTGATATTTTGTAATGATTTAATTTTTTTGTTACAAATTATATTGGCCTTTGTAACGAATCGGTATTTTGTTGCAAAATTTTATAATATTTTGTATCAAAAAATGAAATTGTTGCAAAAGTTCAAAATATTTTGTAACAAAATATTCATTTGCTTCAAAAACTCCAATTATTTTGTAACAAAAAATTAATTTGTCACAAAATTTAATATTGTTTGTAACAAGTTATTTGTTTGTCACAAAATATAAGAATTTTTGTAACTAAAAAAATATTTTAAAATGTTAAAATCTTTAAAATAATTTTATTTTGTTTCAAAAATTTATTTTTTAAAAATATTATTTGTATTAATTAATTATTTTTTATAAAAAAATTAAAGATTAAATGATTAATTTTTTAAAATGGTATATATTATTTTATATTTTTTATAAAATTAATATATAATTTTTACTAATAATTAAGTCTTAAATGTTGACTAAAAATTAACTTTTAAATCAAAATAAATTAATTGTTAAACATAAATAAAAATAGTTAAAATTTAAAAATGAAAACAAATGTAAAAAGTAAAAATCCTAATTCTAACTCTCACTTCACTCTTTATTCTGCTGTTCGTTGTCCTCGTCCACTCTCGCTGCCTCCATGGCTCCACCTCTCACACTCAAGATCACCGTCTCATTACAGAAGACAGAATTGTCGTCGTTGCTTCATTGGGACACCCTCCTTCTCTTATTTAAAATAAATTTATAACAAATATTATTTTTTGTTTATTATCGCTCTAAAATTTAACATATTTTTACACTTAAACAAATTTTTGAAAAACTCTATTAAGAACAAAATATAGAGCTTTAACTTTTTGTCTTTCTCTACTAGTCCTAAATCCACCATAACCGAACACTTATCATTAAGTCTGTAAGATTCTCAATTGTTAGAAAATAAATAATAAATAATAAATTATTTTTAATTTATTATCTTATTCATGATTTTATTTTTAAATAATTATTCACCAAAAAATAATTAAATCAAAGTGATGAGATTTTAAATTTAAAATTAATTAGATTTTATATAATTTTTATAAATATTTGGATATTTTTTATTTAGAATTTAAAATTTTAATAATTTAATTATATAATATTTTTTAAAAAGTAATTTTATAAAATTAATTTAAAATTAAAATTTTAATAATATTTTTTTTATTATAGAGGATCAAATTACCCTTATACCTAGTCACCAAAAAAAATTGCCCTTATACCTACTTTTACCTAAAACTCCAACCTTAATTTCTAACATCACTCCCACCTTACACTCTCTTCACACACACAGCGCCGCTTACATCCCTCACAGCACTCACTCCACTCAAGTGACACACACACGCAGAAGTGGAGAAAGAAAAGAAAGAAGGAAAGAAAGAAAGAGAGGGCGGAGAGGAAGAGAGAACCGAGGGAGAAGTGGGTCACGCGAGGAGAGGAGAGGGAGTGCGCCGTGGTGCTCATGCCGCCGCCGTCGTGTCGCGCCAGGAGCTCAGAACCGAGGAGGAGAGAGAGGAGACGTTGGAGGAGAGGAAGACCGTCGCGTCGCCGTTCCTTCGTAGCCGCCGCAGCTGGTTCGCCGTGAAGAGAAGCCCGTCGCTGTTCCGACGCCGTCATTGGAGCTGCTGTTGCGTCACTGTCGCTGCTGGAGGAGGATGAAGTCTTGTGAACGTTTTTGGCTGCCGGGAAAGTCGACGTCGCTGCCGGAACCACCACCGGTGCTGCCGCTGCTTGGTCCAGTAATTACTCCTTGAGTATGGTAAGCGTTTTCGCATGAAAGCCTCTGGTAATTTCAAGTTATCACTCCTGTATTCATATATTTTTTTTTTCAACTGGTTGATGAATTATGTTTTTCTTGGAGTTAATTAGGGTTTGATAAAATAACCAAAATTCACTTTCCACTTTTTCCCTCTTTAAAAAATAGAAAGAAAAATTGTGCATATGTCTATAGAATTGAATCTGGGCAGTTACCTTGGGTTAGTGAATTTATTTGTAAGTAATTTTGATCCAACTCTCGTATGTCATTGGTGAAAAACACTATATGCAAAATTTTATATAATGCACTATCAGGTTGTGGCTAAGACAAATTTAGTCTTTTGTTGTCAGCATTCTTCTAAGATTATACTATCATGTTGTGGCTAAGATAAATTTGGTCCTTTATGGCTGTTGAATATGGCTCCATATGATTTATTTAGTTTTATCACTTATGTAACAGCCCAGACCACCCGCTAGCACGATATTGTCCGCTTTGGCACACAAGGCCTCACGGTTTTGCTTTTGACGATAGGGATGCTAGCCGAAGCCCCCCACACTCACTCGTCAAAACGTGTCATGCTAGGGAGAGGTATCCACACCCTTATAAGGCATGCTTCGTTCCCCTCTCCAACCGATGTGGGCCTTACAATCCACCCCCCTAAGGGAGTCCAGCGCCCTCGCTGGCACATCGATCCGGGTTCTGGCTCTGATACCATCTGTAACAGCCCAGACCACCCGCTAGCACGATATTGTCCGCTTTGGCACACAATGCCTCACGATTTTGCTTTTGACGATAGGGATGCTAGCCGAAGCCCCCCACACTCACTCGTCAAAACGCGTCATGCTATGGAGAGGTATCCACACCCTTATAAGGCATGCTTCATTCCCCTCTACAACCAATGTGGGCCTTACAACTTAATTTTGAATGTCTTAAATATAATTTTTTTTGGTCTAGTGTAACGAGTCTATTTAGTTTTATAAGTATGGTTATATTCATGGAACTTTTATAAACTCAAAATGACTTGTATTACTAGGTTTTGAATTGATGCTAGAAGTGTAAGAAATTTAAGAAACTAATTATTATGTTGCTGAACATATACATAATAATGTTCTTTTTCAATTCTGTATATGTTTTATTTTTCTTTCTTGCGAGTTTTGTGGTGCCTTTCCGGCTCTTTTAATTAAAAAGGGATAATGACAATTATTTTTTTATTTGTTTTATGTTTAATTCAAATCTTTTTCTCCTTTTTATTGCATCAGTGTATCAAGAAGTTTTAATTGGAGCATGCACAAATGTAAATATCTAATATTTTAATTCTGTCTTAATTTTTGTTGTTATTCAAAAGTTGGGTAATCACTATTACTGGTGGAAGGCCATACTTGCTAGTCCATCATGGGTACCCGTTCTTCTTGCATCACTGGTTGGTAAGTCAAGCTTTTCCCCTTTTTTGCCTTTAATTTATATGGTTGGTTTATTGCTTGTTACATAAATAATGAATACAGATACATCATATATCACTTTAATCTATTTAGGACTCAGTAGTATAATCATAGTCTTAACTATCATTTTCAGTTTTAGTCAATTAAATTCAGTTTTTCACATTCTTTGATGTTATCTTTAGACATTTTTTTCGCCCTTTTGTTGGATATAGAGAATTGAGGCTTGTGAGCAAAGAAACTATCACTTTTTCACTGTTGGTAACATTATTAGCTCGAGTGAAAGCTTAATTGAAAGATCAACAAGCCGTTGTGAACTATTTTATAGTGCGCTTTGACAATGAAAGAAACTAAACAATTAAAGGTACCCTTTAAATTGCTTATGGTTTTAATACATTTTTCTATATGATTCCTATTTTATTAATATAGTTTAATTTGTATATGAATCTATTTATCACATTTTACTTGTGTCATGATTGAAAAATGACGAATGTCCTATTATTTGGTTTGATAAATTTGGTTGTGTGTATTGGCTGAGCCATAAGTTGTGAATTGGTTGTTTTTGTTAGAACCGTAGACGGTGGAAATATCCAAGTTTTAGGAGAGGTTTTGTCAAAAATTTTTTTAAACATTTTGGATAAAACTTAATGGATAAAATTATAGTTAGTGTTATATCTTGTTTCTAATCTTTTGTTTCAGTTTTTCTTATCTACAGGAGCGCTGAAATGGTGACTACATGCTACCTTGAGGGCTCAAGAATAGTTTGATTCATAGAAAAACTATGTTAGAACTTTTAACTTTTGGTTGAACTTACGCAAGACATATAACTTGTAGAACTAATCAATGTACTCACTAATGTTATTTTGTTTTAAAACAACTTTAGGTAAATGAGGCATCTTTGAATTATGTATGTTTTTGCATATTATATGAATGTAGACTTGCTTATTAGAATATTTAATATATTAGTTAATTTAAAAAATAATTTAGTAAATTATGCATGCAATTTGTATTAAAAAAATTGTTACAAAATAATTAATTTACTTTTGTAACTAAAGAAAAAAAAACGTTACAAAATCAAGTAACATTTTGTAACAAAATTTTATGATACGAAAAAATATATTGTCACCAAAAATATCTTGGAGATCAAAATTTGTTACCACTTTTGTAACGGCTTTCGGGTTTTTTGTATCAGAAAAATTTGTTACAAAATATCACCTTAAATTGTGACAGTTCCATTTTTTGTTACAAAAACTTTTTGTAACGGGATTTACTGCAACGGCCACTTTTTTTGTTACAAAAACCTTTTGTTTCAAAATTCAGTTTTTTTGTAATGCTTTTTTTTGTTACAAATATTGCTTTTTCTTGTAGTGAGTATAGTCTAACTATTAATCTTGGGACTAATCCTGAAGATCAAATGTTTGTGTTACGAAAACAAACTCAATCACAATCTAAACCATTGAATATGTGAGTTTCTAATCATTGAGTTAATGATTTGCACCAAAATTTGTTAAGCATCGCTCTTGAATTTTATTCTTTGCCTTTATTAAAGTGCCAATTCGAGCAATTGCGCTTTCTATCTCCGACCTCCCACATACTCAACAACAAACTCCTGCACAATCTCCCACAAGTGAAAATATGCAAGAAGAAGCTATTAATGTGTAAGTTCTAATTAAATTCATTTTAGGTGCATAATTCTTTTTAATATTTTATTAAACAATTTTATGTCTTATCCTACAATCCTCCACAACCTCGTCAAGAAGCTCCTAAGAAAGCTTTTCCAAAAGAAACTCAGCATGAAATCTCTTAATGTGTAAATTCTAATTTATCAAAATTTTTTTTTAACAATTTTGATGCATTCTTAAAAAAAAATTATATGTCATGCTGCAATCCTCCACCAGCTCAATATCTCAAAGTTGAATTACTGATTGTTGTAAATGCTACATTGGATGATAATTTTGGTGCACCATCCTTTGACCTTGGCATAAGTCAATCAACTGATGAAGCTATAATTACACAGGATGATGAACCAATAGCCAATAAGAAAAAATTCTCAAAAATTGGAACACAAGAGAGTCCTGTGTTGGTTAATGAGTTGAAAAAGCTAAGATTGTGGATGCTGGGGTTGTAACAGCATTGAAATTTACCAAGGAGACAACTCCACAACCAATGCAGCAAGATGTGCAGCCAAGTCTCAACTTCCTTGAAAAGTTCAAGACTCAAGTCAAGCAAAAGGAAATAACAAAAGAGCTTAGGGACAAATGCTATCATTAGACAATAAATATCAAGACTTTCAAAGATGACACCAGTAATGAATGGGAGATCATATTCAGGTTGAAGCATGAAAATATATTTGAGGGAGTTAGATCTTACTTTGAATCTTTAAAACCAAAAGAATATGTAAAAAATTTGGTAAATTTTTTTGCTATAACATTAATATTTTTTCTTACGAGTTATTGTGCCATATATGTAATTTAATTTGGGTCATTTGTTTTCATAAGTGGTCTCTGCAATATGCCAAATTCTCAACAAGAAGAAATCTAATAGATTTGAAAAACAGATACACTCTATCCCATCCGATACTATGATAAGCTCTACTATCATTAAACTTTAATCTCGATTTCAGTGCATTTTGAAAATATATTGTATGCTAAAAGTTATTATTTCGGTGCAGAATAATATGTTGATGAAGTTTGAGCACAACTACATTAATCTGGCAACCAAGAAGGCCTACAACATCAATGAATATAAGGAATACCTCCCTTTTCTAGACAAGAAAAAGCTAGGATCCTATCTATTTATAAGTTTTTATTTTTAAAATTTCTTAAATAATTATTTCATTTTGTGTCATTTAGACTAAAATATTGTCCAACTTACCCAAACTTCAACCATTTGTCCCAATTTGCCATGGAGGACATTGGTGACTATGGATTGCGAATGTGCAAAATAAAATCTTTCATGTGATTGACCCCATTCATAAAGAATCTCCCAATGAAGAAAGAACAAAAATGAATAAATTTATAGTAAGTTGTTTACATAATACATATTTCTGTTTTTTTATCTTGTTTACGTTCTTCTTTTGAACTAAGCTTGTACATCGTAATCATTAATTAATTTTGGTACAATTCTATGTCAAATAACGTTTACTTGTTTTGATCATTTTCTGATCCAAAATTGATTTGTACTACTTCTTATGTTTGACTTTCTATGCTTTTCAGAGCTTGATTATATCATAAATGAAGGTGTATGCTAGAGCAAAATCTTTGGTGGACAATCAAGAGGGAATTGAAACACCATATATTTCAATCAGTGATCAATAAATATCGTAAGCACTATTATTTAATATATTTTACTGTTCTTTCCTGTTACTGTCCTCTTAAACATGTTTTACTCTGTTATTTTATTTTTGTTTATTAGTTAGGATTGCAAAATATATGTTATGAAATAGCTGGAGATAATTGATCCCAAAAAGATTAAAAAAGAAAATACACATGGAAAAATTAAAAACAGATAAGTATTGTAACACCCTACCATACAGAGCTTTACGTTTAAGTCGTAAAATAGTAGTGGTGAGGTATTACGATCTCTAAAATAAAATATATACATAGCAATAGTTGAAAGGAATTTATACCCACAGCAAGAAAAAGCAATATTTGTAACAAAAAAATTATTACAAAAAACCTAGAATTTTGAAACAAAAGAATTTGTAACAAAAAAAGGCAGTTGCAGTATGTCGCATTACAAAAAGGTTTTTGTAACAAAAAATAAAACTATTACAATTCAAAGTAATATTTTGTAATAAATTTTTTTGATACAAAAATCAAAATTCATTACAAAAGTGATAACAAATTTTGATCTTCAAAATAATTTTTATGACAATATATTTTTTTCTATCATAAAATTTTGTTACAAAATATAACTTGATTTTGTAATATTTTGTTTTCTTTAGTTACAAAAGCACAATATTTATTTTGTAACAATTTTTTAATACAAATTACATACATAATTTACCAAATTATTTTTTTAATTAATTGATATATTAACTACTTTACTGAGCAAATCAACATTTATATAATATGTAAAAACATAGATAATTCAAATATGCTTTATTTAAATAAAATTGTTTTGAAACAAAATAACATTAATGTCTACATTGATAGTTCTACAAGTTATATTTCTTACACAAGTTCAACCAAAAGTTAAAAGTCTAACATAGATTAGTGTCTCTATGAATCAAAATATCCTTGAGTCCTTTAGGTAGCATGTTATCACCATTTTAACACTCCTATAAATGAGAAAAACCGAAACGAAAAATTAGAAACAACATAAAACACCAATTACAATTTTTTTCATTAACTTTTATTCAAAATTTTTAGAAAATTTTTGGCAAAACCTCCCCTAAAACTTGGATATTTCCACTGTCTATAGTTCCATCAATAACAACTAATTCATTACTTATTTTTCAGCCAATACACAACCAAATTTATCAAACCAAATAATAGGACATTTGTCTTTATCAACCATGACACAAGTAAAATGTAATAAATAGATCCATATACAATTAAACTATACTAAAAATATATGAATCATCTATGAATATGTATTAAAACCACAATCAATTTTAAGAGCACCTTTAATTGTCTAGTTTCTTTCATTGTCACAAATATTTTGTAACAAATTATTTTGTTGTTACAAAATATTATTATTATTATGTAACAATTACTAATTTTTGTTACCAAAAAATATTTTTTTGTAACAACTTTAAATTTGTTACAAATGTTTCATTTACTTGTGGTATACCAAGAAACCTTGAAGAAAAGATTAAACAAAAGTTACAAAACGAAAACGCAACCTTCACGTAAACGAAAACTTGCGTACAAAAAAAAGTAAATACATGTATATATATGATAAGAGCGGAATGTCAAAAGATACAAAATATCAAACTTCAGGCTCAACCTGAGAAGTCAAGGCCGGCCGGAGAATATGTATATACATGTACGTTTCCACATCAAAGTTACATATATTACTTCATTTTTATTTTTCATTTTATGCCTATTGGTGTTCCAAAGTTCCCTTTCGAAGTCCTGGAGAGGAAGATGCATCTTGGGTTGACATATAGTGTGAATTGTATATATATATATATGGGTTATATGGGATTTTCCCGTTTTCTCCACCGATTGAGGTATCATCTCTTTTACCCCGAAAAATATTGATTGAATCGTAAAAAATCTAGAGCGTGAAGTGTAATGAAGTTTAATTAGATCGATTTTTTAGTTTTTTAGAGGGTATCCAAATTAGTATGTTCAATTTTGAATTATTTATGGTTGGCTTGACTGGACTAATAAATAAAATATAAATATATCCCATAAAACCCCAACATAGATAAAGAAAGCACCGAGTTCTCCAAAAAGCCTCTAATAGGATTAAACATAAGTTATTTATTCATAGGAGAGTCTATAAATATAAATACATAACTGACAGCCCAAAATATAACATCCTAACTTCGCTTGCCATAGGAACCTCCAAACGCTCACCGAGGCACATCTCGACCTGCATCTGAAAAATGACAACATTTGTATGGAATGAGAACTGGAGATTCTCAGCATGGTAATTGTTCCCACATAAATAATATGTAAGGTTTCGAGAAAGCTAGAGGCAATCCTAGAACTCCAACACTCAGATTAAAAACTTAGAGTTATACTTTAAACCAAAAACTAGGTGAACTATCTATGGTACATAGGTTCTAGTCCAATTTTAACTTAACACCTCAATCTCTCCTTCCTCCAATCCTCCAAAATCTGGTGAAACTAATCTCGTCACATCTCTGCCATACGAGAGGTCTCTCAGTTGCACAGATACACAATTCAAGCAAGGAAAGTACAAATGAGATGCAAATACAGCAAATAGATCAAATAGCAGTTAATTATAGTTAAGGAATTAGGCAAACCAATACAAATGCATACTCAAACAAATCATACAAATTCACATGATGCATGCCTGTCCTACTGGCTGTGAGCTCACGTGTCGGTTATACTGCCATAACCTGACACATTCCGATAGCTAACTCAGATGTCGTCTCTCACCTGCGTATCCCCAAAAAGCATAACATTGGGAGATAAGTGCCCTGCCACCTTCTCTTGGAGGCATACACCAGGGGAAAATAAATTGAAGGATTAGTGCCCTACCACCTTCCCCTAGTGAGGTCGTGCTATACCGATCGAGAGATTAGTGTCCTACCACCTTGCAGACAGAGAGAGAATGTGAGGAAAAACGTCGGGGGATTAGTGCCCTACCACCTTCCTCACATCTCACACAACACAATCACAAGGAATGCGGGGGAATGAATTGAGGATTAGCACTCTACCGCCTTCCCCGCATCCAACACATCACAATCACAGAGAATGTGGGGGAAAAAGTTTGTGGGATTAGCGTGTAACACCCTACCAAACAGAGTTTTACGCTTAAGTCATAAAACAGAGGTGGTGTGACATTACGAACTCTAAAATAATATATATATATATATATATATATATATATATATATATATAATTGAAAGAACATAGTATACGAGGAGCCTTGAAGAATACGTAAAGCAAAAATCGTAAAATTAAAAGCGCAATGCTTAGGAATAAGGATTATCTGCGTACAAAGATAGCTAAGGTACATAAACATATATACATAGAAAGTGAGAATAGAAGGTCAAGGGTACAGAATAAACAAGCTCCTAACTCAGCCTGCGAAACTAAGGTTGGCCGGAGAATATTTATATACATATATATAGACGTCCATAACCCAAAATACATAAAAGCAATCCTAGTTCTCCATAATCTCTAGGAGGTGCAAAAGTAAAACATATATATACGTAAGGAGAGTCTATACACATAGATATAACAAAATAAAACAAAATATCAAATCCCAAAAGCCCACTTCGCTGCAGAGAACTCCAGACGCCTAGCAAGGTGCCTCTCGACCTGCATCTAAAAATATTCGTATAGAATGAGAACCGGGGGTTCTCAGCATAGTAAATGTGCCGCATACATAAGATATAATGTAACACCCTAATATTCACATCCTTATGCTCGAGTCATAAGTCAATGATATTATGGTGGTACGAATCTCAGGTGGATTATAATACATAATTATAAGTAAAAGTGGAAAGAAGTATTAAACGAGAAGCCTGAAAAGGAGTAAAATAAAAATCGCAAAGTCGTATCGCTCACGTATCGACAACTAAAAGATAGAGCGTGAAGTCGAAAGCAATATACAGATAAAGGCATAAATGAGAGCAAGAGATGGACAATATATAGATATATAACATAAGTAAATAGCCACTAGTCGCGACCCGCGAAGTTTAGGCCGGCTAGGGTACAGTATGAAAGTAGTTGACAACGGTATCTCCTAATCTCACCCAAAATAAACATAAGAGCCTCTATAGGCAAGTTCAAAAGAGTTCAATACATAATATAAGATTTTTAAAATAAAGGTGGAGAGATTCTAAGCAAAATATAAAGTAGAGAATATAAAGATCTTCGCCATCTCTTAGATGAACCACAGTTCACTTCTGAGCACATGGACCTGTATCTGAAAAACAAGAGATATATATGGAATGAGAACCCCCGACCCATGGGTTCCTAGTACGGTAAAAGTGCCAAATAAATACAATGCATTGTAATAAAAACTCACTAAGCATCCTAAACTTTCTTTCACCAAATATTTATCCTATGTTCTCGCTAATCCATAAATAGGCAACTGTCATAAGAGAATGCTAAATCTGATTCATATTCCTCATGCTTCCTAACTTTCTAACTCTCCGACAATTCACAATCATTAATTATAAACAAAACCATTCCCAACTATTATGTCTCAATAATTCTGTATCATTACCTCATATCCTCACCTAGAGCAAGTGAAGTCACTTCACTGCGTCTACTCAGGGAGCTCAATTATCTCATTCAATAATCATCATTTTAAATTAATCATATCATTATTCCATTTCAACAAAAACAGCCCTCAGCGTCAACCGACACTGGTATGAGGGACCTCTCAGTTGTACAATCACAAGCAATACAGACAAGTAATACACAAGTAAGGCAAGTAGGGCAATTAGCAAATATTCAAGAAACAAGTACAGTTAGGCAATCCAAAGCAATTAAGCAAACCCAAACAATTCAAGCATATGCAGATGATGCATGTCTATCCTACTGGCCGTGAGCTCACGTGTCGGTTAACTGCTAGAACCCGACACACCCGGTAGCCAACCCGGATATTGTCTCTCTGTTGCGCATTAATATCATTAGAGAAAATACGTGCCCTGTCACCATTAGAGGGTATCTGTGCCTGTCACCACCATTAGAGGGTATATGTGCCCTGTCACCATTAGAGGGTATATGTGCCTTGTCACCATTCCAACCAGAGAGAAAACACAAGCATACTCACATTCAACATTTTCCATCATTATTCACTTACCACATTCATTCATTATTCTTCATTATTACCAATTCTCAAAAAATGATCCGGAGCAAGTGGGACGAACCACAACCCTTGCTACTACCCATGTATCACAAATACACATTCATTCATAATCACTCTTCATTATTACCAATTCTCAAATAATGACCCGGAGCAAGTGGGACGAACCATGACCCTTGCTACTACCTAGGTATCATAGACATATATTCATTCAAAACTCCATAATTAAACTCATTTATCATAATTCTTCTCCCCCATCTCATACTCAGAGCAAGTGGACATCGCCACTGCCTACTACCTGGGGTCACACATCACATTCATTTTTAAACCATCATTTCTGCACTTCCTCAATCACAATTCATTACTCCAAGTCTTTCTTCATCATTAACTTATCACATTTCCTAGCTTCTTCTCATTACTGGGTGTACTATAAAAATTTAGGACTTAAAGGATGAAAATGGAGGCTTAGAAGTCTGAACGGCTTTAAAAACTCAAAAATCAATTTTTACTGAGAACGGGTCACGCGTGCGCGTCGCTCATGCGCACGCGTGGGAAGTGGAGAAAAGCAGGTGACGTGGGAAGTAGAGAAGTAGCGTGACGCATGCGCGTCAGCCACGCGTACACGTGGATGCGTTTTGTGCTCCTCGCACAAGACCGACACGCTACCATCACAACTCTCTGGAATTTATACCACACACCTGCATCAATACAGCGACGCATACGCGTCGGCCAGGCGCACGCGTGATAGAGTAAAAATCGTGAGTAACGCGTGCGCGTCGGCCATGCGTGCGCGTCGGAGTACGTTTTACCAAAAATTTTACTAAGTTTAAAAGGCTGCAGGATTATATTTTCAAACCCCAAACTTCCGACAAGCATAACTTTTTCATTTCAAATCATTTTCCACCCGTTCTTCGAACGGCATAAATATCTCAGATCCAATTTTATTTCTAAACAAGTTTGATACAAATTGGGGATCCGAAGACAAAGTTATGATTTGTCAAAATAGACCAAGATCACAACTTTCATAAAAACCAACAAAAACTAAATTTTCAACACAAACCAATTTCAAACATTTTCAAAACTTACCAAAATCAACATCAAGCCTCCTCAACTCATATTTTCAACATTCTCATTAAATTCACAATCCAACAATCGACCATTTTCACCAATCTCAATCAAATAACTCAATTTCAAACAAAATACCATGTCATATATTTCATTCCACATCTCAAGTTCCAACAATACCAATTCCATCAACTCCCAATACATATAAATTCATATCATCATATACAACCCACATGCATTATCAACAAAGACATCAATTCCTCCCTCAAAACCAATAACCACATAATCCATACAATCCATTGTAACCAAATAACAATAATCACAATTCCATTCAATCTCATATGACATCACACAATACACACATCACTTACCTTCCTTATCTCTTTTCGGCCTCCGGCCCAAGATTCACAGCCTCCGGCTCAAATTCACAATTTAAATGCATATCCCACAAACTAATATTCATTATCCAATTCATCAAATTCTCAACACATCAAACATAAAAATTCACACAATTCTCAACCCAATCATTAATTTATATTACATATCAACTATACATATTAGTACCAACCATTTACACAATTCAAACCTAATCCTAGGGGCATCTAGCCTAGGAATTCTCATCACACCACACGGTACTTAAATAAAACTTAAATCGTACCTCTTGGAGCCAAACCAATTGAGCCTCTTCTTTGGAAGTCTCCACCCACCTTAGCTCCAAGCCTCACCAAAGCCCCACAAGCAATATCAATCTTCCAATTGTGTACCAAGATCACATAATACTCTAACATAATCAATTTTCACACTTATAATCAACCTAGGGTTCATGAAATTGATAAATCACAAGGGTTAGAGGGTTCCTTACCTTAACCCATGAAATTGGTTGATGGAACTCACCAATGGCTCATACTAGAGCACTCCTAAACAACCAAAATCACAAGATTTCCTCAAAATCCAAACCAAATTCGAATTTAAAGAGAAAAATGAAAACTGGGCAGAGGACAGTGAAATACTCACTACAAAACTTAGATAGAATCGTAGAGGATGAGAAGAGCAACGCGTGGCCGCAAATGGCTCGTCAATCGAAGATTCGGAGAGAAAGTTATGGTGATTTGAAGTTTGGAAAACTAGGTTTTCTTTCTCTCTTCTCTCTATCCGCCCCCTCTCTCATTCTCTAGGGTAAATGAGCTATAATGGACATAACTAGTGTTTATATATGTTGGGTCTTGGACCCACTTGGGTCCGGTTCACTTGATTTAGTCCGTTGGCCCAATTTTGGGCCAAAACCAT
Organism: Arachis hypogaea; assembly: GCF_003086295.3. Classification (NCBI taxonomy): domain Eukaryota; kingdom Viridiplantae; phylum Streptophyta; class Magnoliopsida; order Fabales; family Fabaceae; genus Arachis; species Arachis hypogaea. Next base: position 29,024,858 of record NC_092050.1, read on the forward strand.
TAAGATTAGAGTTTTAAATCGTATTTTAAATATTTCTATCTTCCCAATTTATAAATTCTTATTTCTTAAAATTATTCACTTCTAGTTAATTTTTTCAGCCACAGTACCGGACAAATCACAGCCGATACTGCCGGTCAAATTTTCCAGTGCGCATTTTTATTCAGAAAACTATGTTTTTCCGACTCAGAAAAATTCACTGAGTCTAAATATCATATTTAAATTATCAAATTCCGATTGCTAAATTTTCCAACCATATTCGCTCCTATTTAATTTATTATTTAATTAATTATGATTTGACAGAGTTTTATATATAAGGTCCTGGGATGGCTAGAGGCAATCCTAGAACTTTGACACTCAGATTATAAAACTTAAAGAACTAAAATAGAAACCATAAATAAGGGTGTTTTTCTAAGGATTTTTAAACTTAACCAAACTTTAACCTAAACCTCCATCATCCACTTTCCTCCAAAACCTCCAACTTCGGTGGAACCACACAGACAATCAAGCAAGCAATAACAAACACAATTAGGATACAAGTAATGCAAATAACACATATACCAGTTAAGCATATTAAAGTCATGTAGGCACTCCCAATTATAGCAAGCAATCAATTCACACAATATGCATATGATGCTTGTCTGTCCTATGCTTACCAGTTAAGCATATTAAAGTCCGGCTGCTAAACCCTAGACTGTCCCCTATCGCACATCCCCAACAGTATATGCATAGCTTTTCTCATATATAAAATTTTCTCATTAGGGGTATCCTTCTCGGAAATTTATACGTGTCCGGTCTCCCTTACGACGTAGGGTCAATAGAGTATCGAGTCTCAACCTGGAGCATGTGGTGGCAAGCCACTGCTCTTTACCCAGGGAAACTCGTATTCATTCATAATCTTTGCATAATCATTCATCATATCCATGGCATCATATGAGTCACATCTTCACACTTTTCATACATAATTCATCATTTTCCAATCTTACTTCACCCCCCAAGTTACCACCTTTTCCTAGTTTCATCTCATTACTAGGCATACCACTAAGATCTAGGGGCTAAAAGAGTAAAAATGAGGTTTAGAGGTTCAAAATTAGGTAAAACACAAAATTCACTTTGTTGGAAACAGGGGCATCGCGTACGCATGCACCTTGCTTGCGTACGCGAGATACCAAACCTGAAAGTGTTGGTCGTGTCACATGCAAGTGGTTGTGTACACATGCCCCTGCTCGTGTATGCGAGATATCAAACCCGAAAGGGTTGTTTGCGTCACGTGCAGGTGGTCGCGTACGCACGATCCGCAGAGTAGCAAAAATGTTGAATGTTGCAGAATTTCAGTTTTGCACTCCAAACTTCCAATGCACATAACTTTTTCGTTTTAAAATATTTTCCATCCGTTCTTTGAATGGCATAAACTTCACAGACCCAATTTTTATATGAATAAAGTTTGAAATAATTTGGGGGTCCGGAAGCCGAGTTATGGCTCACCGACGTTCGGCCAAAAAGTCAGATTTTCACAAAAGTTCTTAAACCTCTATTTTCACCAAATCAAACTCAATACCTACATTCTATACATACAAATAGCACTACAACATACCATTTATAGCACCAAAATCCCCACATCCTACCACAACCAATCATACCTCAATTTTAAACAATTTCATACATGAATTTCTTAATTATACCAACAAGATCATCAATATATCTCCACATACTCATATTCATTCATATCACCTTGTTAATCATCATCAAATCATCATTTAGCTTCCCATTTTCATCACAAGCATTAATCACCAAACCAATACTCAACCTATTTCAACAATTATCATCAAAAGTACTAAGCATTTAAGATACTCATGCATTCCAACTTATCTTATGGTCATCTAGCCTAAGTTTTCACAAGACATTATATATTAAATACGAGAAACAAAATTCATATCTTGGTCGATTTCCTCGTATATCCCAAGAACAACCCCACAAGGCAAGCTCACAAGTTTCACCACCAAAATTCAACCTCCAAAGTTTCACCAAGCATCCAACATTCACAATCAAGCTCCAATTCACATATATACTCTACCTAAATCACATTGCCACATCCATATACCAAATTTCAACACCCAAACACATATAAACAAGGAATTAACTAGGGTTGATGATCCTTATCTTGTATGTACCTCAATTAAGCAAAAGACCACCAATTTCTCAAGGCAATTTGATCCTAAAATATCAAATTAACCAAAATCTCAACACCCAAAATCATGAAATTTTCGAATTGGAGAAGAGAAAATAGAAATTAGGAATGTGGTTTTCTCACCTTATAATATACTGGGCTTTGTAGAGCTCCTCATTGCGGACACGTGGCCGCAAACGGTGCGGCGATCAGAGCTTAGAGTGAAAAGTTGTGTGGATTTGAATGAAATCTAAGGGTTTGGGATTTGTTACATGCTCTTCCCCTTTGGCTGAGCTTCTCATCATGTTTGCATGCAAATGGGGAAGATAATGAGCTGAGCTCATTAAGTGGAAGGGGTTGGTTGGGCTCACGGGCCCGATTCAGCCGGTTTGGCTCAATCTTGTGCCAAATTCTTTAAAATTAGTGTCAAAATTCTTATTTTAATTAGCTCTATCTTATTAAACTATAAAATTCATATTACTAATTTATTTTATTAAAAATTAATTTATTGACTAATTATTCATTAATTTTACGGGGTTTACATCCTACCCAGGAATTAAGAATTTTGCCCTCAAAATTCAGATTTAGTTACCTGAAAAGAGGTGTGGGTAGTCTTTCCGCATATCCGATTCAAGTTTTCAAGTATGTTCTTCGATACTAACCCGACTCCAAGCTACTTTAATCAATGATACTTTATTTCTGCACAATTATTTGATGCTGGTATCGTCAATCCTAACCGTGATTACTAGAAGTATCAAATCTTCTCTTACTTGAACCAATTCAGGTTCTAGAACATGACTTACATCAGGGGTATACTTCCAAAACTACGACACGTGAAACACGTCGTGCAGGTTTGAAAGATGCGGTGGTAAGGCAATCCTATAGGCTACTGGTCCAATCCTCTTCAAAATTTCAAATGGACCGATGTAACGAATTCAGTTTCTTCGTTTTGATTGCTCTACCCACTCTAGTTGTTGGAGTAACCTTCAGAAACACATGCTCTCATTCTTCAAATTCTATAGGCTTCTGCCTCTAATCAGCGTAGCCCTTTTGACAGCTTTACGCAATAAGCATTCGGCTTCGGATCTTCTTGATCTGTTCAGTGGTTTCAGATATCATTTCAGGCCCTAACAAGCTTTTCTCCCCAGCTTCATACCAACATAGCGGAGATTGACACTTCCTCCTATACAGAGCCTCATACGGAGCCATTCTGATGCTCACATGGTAGCTGTTATTATATACAAACTCCACTAACGGCATATACCAATCCCAGCTCGTTGGCTGATCCAAAGCACAAGCCATCAGGATATCCTCCAGGGTTTGGATTGTCCTTTTCGACTGTCCATCGATTTAAGGGTGATATGGGTACTCAAGTTTAATTGAGTACCAAATACTCGTTGGAAATCTCCCCAGAACCTTGATGTGAAACGAGGGTCCCTATCGAATATAATGGTGGTAGGCACGCCATGCAACCTCACAACCTCTTTAATGTACAAGCGTGCTAGCTCCTCCAATGTACAACTCATCCGAATGGGTAGAAAGTGAGCCGAATTTGTCAGTCGATCCACAATCACCCAAACAGCGTCATACCCAGCTCGAGTTCTAGGTAAACCCAACACAAAGTCCATCGCAATACTTTTCCATTTCCATTGTGAAATTTCTAAGGGCTGAAGGGTTCCTAATGGTTTTTTATGCTCAATTTTGACTTTTTGACAAGTCAGGCACTTAGATACATGCAAGCTCGTTCTTCATTCCCGACCACTAGAACATTGCTTTCAGATCTTGGTACATCTTAGTGCTTCTTGGATGAATAGAGAATCCGCTTTTGTGCGCCTCATTCAAGATATCCTGCCGTAAGATCCTAACATCTGATAAAATGATTTGGCCCTTAAACCTCCATAATTCGTCTTTGTCCCAGGATACACTCTACTGCTTTCCTTGCTCAATTGCTGGCAATACCTTCTGTAATTCCTTATCGTCTTGCTGAGCTTTTTCGATCTCGGACTTAAAATCACTTGAAATTTGCAATTGGCTTAAATATAGAGTACCAGACTTCTCTCTAACCCCCGAATTCAGACTCGCGAACGCCTTTAGCAATTATTCCTCTCGTAGTATCATCCAAGAAGCACATAGGGACTTTCTTCTCAAAGCGTCCACCACAACATTTGCTTTCCCAGGGTGATAATTCAACTCGAAGTCATAGTCCTTTAGAAGTTCCACTCACCTCCTCTGACGCATGTTCAGTTCTTTCTGCTAAAAAAGGTACTTCAAGCTTTTGTGATCTGAGAAAACTATAAACTTGACGTCATAGAGGTAATGCCTCCAAACCTTTAAAGCAAACACAATGGCAGGAAGCTTTAGGTTGTGAGTCAGATAATTCATCTCGTGCGATCTTAACTGCCTTGGGGTGTTTGCCACGACATTGCAGTATGGTATCAGCACGTACCCCAGACCCTTCAACAATGCGTCACAGTATACCTCAAATGGTTCATTCGGCTGGCAACACCAATACAGTTGCAGTGATCAACTTCTGCTTAAATGCTTGAAAACTTTCCTCTCACTCAAAAGTCCAAACAAATGGCGCGTCCTTCCTAGTCAGCTTAGTTAGAGGCAAGACGAGTTGCGAAAACCCTTTGATGAACCTTCGGTAATAACCCGCTGACCCAAGAAAACTCCTAATCTCCATCACAGAAGTTGGTCGCCCCCAATCCATTACCACCTCAACTTTAGCAGGATCCACAGCAATCCCTTGTTGACTTACCACATGACCAAGAAACTTCACCTCACTCTTCCAGAATTCACATTTAGATAACTTGGCGTACAATTTTTTCTCTTTTAAGATTTGTAGCACAGTCCGCAAGTGAGCCGCATGCTCTTCATCAGTCTTGGAGTAAATGAGAATGTCATCAATGAAGGCGACAACAAACTTATCCAGAAACAGACGGAAAATTCCGTTCATGTAGTCCATGAACATCGCAGGAGCGTTCATCAGTCCAAAAGACATTACAGTGTACTCGTAGTGACCATAACGAGTTTTGAAGACAGTCTTAGGGATGTCTTCGTCCCTCACCCTTATTTGGTGATAACCAGATCCCAAGTCAATCTTGGAAAATACTCTGGCTCCCTGTAGTTGGTCCATTAGATCGTCGATCCTTGGTAACGGATATTTATTCTTCACAGTGACTTTGTTCAACTGCCGGTAATCGACACATAGACACATACTCCCATCCTTCTTCTTTACTAGTAGCACTGGTGCTCCCCAGAGAGAAACACTCGGCCGGATGAAACTTTTACTCATTAGTTCTTCTAACTAAGATTTGAGTTCAGTTAATTCCAACGGCGACATTTGATCAGGAGCAATTGAGATTGGCCCGGCCCCAAGCACCAACTCAATCGCAAATCTCGAGCAGGAGGAAATTCAGGAATATCGTCTGGAAACACTTTAGAAAATTTACATACGACCGGAATTTGCTCTACGCTTTGTTCCTCACCCGACACATTTGCCGCCAACAGAATAATACCCTCGCATTCACACCCACTATAGTTCACAACCACAGAGTTCAGATAATATCCTTCGCCACAACCGGCCCTTCCAACATAAAATGCAACGTTCTTTCAGAACAGTTTAACAACACGCAGTTCTTAGACAACCAATCCAATCCCAAGATGAGATCAAGACTAGTCATCGGCAGACAAATCAAATCATGAATGAAATCACGTTGTTTAACTCGGAATGACACTTGTGGACATTCTAACCTAGTCATAACGGCTTCAGAAGTGGCATTATGCACCTTCAGATCATAACCCAATACCACAATCTTCAATCATAATTCACTATCCTTTTCAAATGCTATAAATGACTGTGTCTCTCTAGAATCAAACAAAGCATTTAAAGGTTTACCAACTACTTCACAGTTACCTCTAATCAATGTCTCGGATCTCTCGGCACCTGCTGCAGAAGTCGTGAACACTTTTCCCGGTTGCTGTACTCTACCAGTTTCATCCTTCTTCCTCTATGGAAAATTCCAGGCCAGGTGCCCGGCTTGTCCACAAAAGTAATATACTCCCGATCCTAGTCTGCACGAGACTCCAGGGTGATACTTCCTGCACCTCTGACAACTTACATCATTCTGTGGCTGCTTTCTATACCTTCTTTCTTGATTAGCATTATTATTCGGCCTTCTGAAGTTGTTTTGACCTTGAGTATGTTGTGGAACAAAACCTCCACGCCTAAAGTTTCTGCGTCTCGGTGCAAAATTCCTTCCTTGAGTCCTCTGAAAAGGCATCCTCTGACTTCCCTTCTCCAATGCCGCCTTCCTCACGCACTCTTCCGCCACTCTACTCTTATTCACAAGCCCAGAATACCGCTCCGAAGTCCTCCCACATACTTTATGAATTTTCATTCAGCAAAATCCTCTGGGACACCTTGACAGATTCGGGAAAACTGGCACAGTTCTTCAAACTTATTAGTGTACTCTGCTACAGTCATTTGGCCCCATTTTAACTACAGTAACTCAAGCTCCTTTGCATTTCTAACTGAGTTGGAAAAGTACTTTCTATAAAACTCCGTTCGGAACACCTCCCAAGGTATCATAGCACCATCTGGCTGCAGAATACGTTGTGTTCCCTGCCACCAGTATTGTGCTTCACCCTGCAACTGATAGGTCTCGAATTTAACCCAATGTTCCTCGAAAACATGCTAAGCCTATAGAGCCCTCTCCATCGCCTGAAGCCAGTTATCCGCCTCAGTAGGGTTATAGGTCCCCCTAAAGGTCGGAGGGTGCACTTTTAGAAAAGAGGCGAGCGTCGTGGGACCCTCTTCACCGTTGTTCCCATTATTTCCATTATTCATCTGATTTCCCAACACCTTGGCTGTCACCTGCATAGCCATAGCCATGTTTTCCAGGGTAGCCATAAAGTCTATAGGGTTGTTCCATGCCGGTTCAGGACTTGCATTGCCTAATCTACCTTTTCCTTGCCCACAATCGCGTCCACGAGGTGCCATCTAGTTCTTATACACATCAAACAAGTGATATCAAGTTGATCAGTCTCAATATCGCAAGTCTAATGTTTTAAAGTCACAAATGCATGCTCATGAACGCTTATGCTGTATATATCAGTTAAATATCCTAATAGCACACACACCCACACACACACACAGAGTATGCACAGAAGCATAGTCAGTCCGTCCTTCAAGCTCTACAGGAACAAACTGCTCTGATACCATAACGTAACACCCTACCACACAGAGTTTTATGCTTAAGTCATAAAATAGAAGTGGTGTGGTATTATATATATATATATATATATATTGAAAGAACATAGTATACGAGGAGCCTTGAAGAATACGTAAAGCAAAAATCGTAAAATCGTAAAATCGTAAAATTAAAAGTGCAATGCTTAGGAATAAGTATTACTTGCGTACGAAGAAAGCTAAGGTACATAAATAAATATACATAGAAAGTGAGAATAGAAGGTCAAAGGTACAGAATAAACAAGCTCCTAACTCAGCCTACGAAACTAAGGCTGGCCGGAGAATATTTATATACATACATATAGACGTCCATAACCCAAAATACATAAAAGCAACCCTAGTTTTCCATAACCTCTAGGAAGTGCAAGAGTAAAACATATATATACATAAGGAGAGTCTATACACATATATATAATAAAATGGAACAAAATATCAAATCCCGAAAGTCCACTTCGCTGCAGAGAACTCCAGATGCCTAGCGAGGTGCCTCTCGACCTGCATCTGAAAAACACAAATATTCATCTGGAATGAGAATCAGGGGTTCTCACCATGGTAAAGGTGCTGTATACATAAGATATAAGGTCTTGGGAAGGCCAGAAGCAATCCTAGAACTCCGACACTCAGATTATAAAACTTAAAGAACTAAAACAGAAACTATAAATAAGGGTGGTTTTCTAAGGATTCCTAAACTTAACTGAACTTTAACCTAAACCTCCATCATCCACTTTCCTTTAAAACCCAACTCCGCTAGAACCACACAAACAAGCAAGCAGGAAATAATAAACCCAATTAGGATACAAGTAATGTAGATAGCACGTATACCAGTTAAGCATATTAAAATCATATAGGCATTCCTAATTAGAGCACAAGCAAGCAATTCACACAATATGCATATGATGTATACCTGTCCTATCACTGAGGAGTCTCATCTATTGGTTATCAAGCCAACTCGATAAGTCCGGCTGCTAAACCCTAGATTGTCTCCCGTTGCGCATCCCCAAGAGTCTATGCATAGTTTTTTCTCATATATAAAATTTGCTCATTGGGGGTATCCTTCCTGGGAATTTATACGTGCCCGGTCACCCTTACGATATAGGGTCAACAGAGTATCGAGTCTCAACCTAGAACATGTGGTGGCAAGCCGCTACTCTTTACCCAGGGAAACTCGTATCTCAGAAAAAAATAAGTGCATAAGCCACATAAGCATTCATATTCATTCATAATCTTTGCATAATCATTCATCATAGCCATGGCATCACATAAGTCACATTTTTGCACTTTTCATACACAATTCATCATTTTTCAATCTTACTTCACACCCAAGTTACCACCTTTTCCTTGCTTCATCTCATTACTAAGCATACCACTAAGATCTAGGGGCTAAAAGAGTAAAAATAGAGGTTTAGAGGTTCAAAATTAGGTGTTAGAACACAAAATTCACTTTGTTGGAAACAGAGGCATTGCGTACGCGTGCACCTTGCTCGTGTATGCAGGGGCTCGTTTTACCTTGGTCGCGTCACGTGCAAGTGGTCGCGTACGCAACCCCTTAAATTCCCTACTCATATACGCATGCCCCTGCTCGCATACGCGAAATACCAAACTCAAAAGGGTTGGTCGCGTCGCATGCAGGTGGTCGCGTACACACGATCTGCAGAGTGGCAAAAATGTTGAATGTTGCAGAAATTTAATTTTGCATTCCGAACTTCCGACGCGCATAACGTTTTCGTTTTAAAATATTTTTCATCCGTTCTTCGAATGGCATAAACTTCACGAACCCAATTTTCATATGAAACAAGTTTAAAAGAATTTGGGGATTCGGAAGCTAAGTTATGGCTCGCCAAAGTTTGGCCAAAAAGTCAAATTTTCACAAAAGTTCTTAAACCTCTATTTTCACCAAATCAAACTCAATACCCACATTCTATACATACAAACAGCACCACAATCCCCACATCCTATCACAACCAATCATACCTTAATTTTAAACAATTTCATACATAAATTTCTCAATTATACCAACAAGATCATCAATATATCACCACATACTTATATTCATTCAAATCACCTTGTCAATCATCATCAAATCAGCATTTAGCATCCCATTTTCATCACAAGCATTAATCATCAAACCAATACTCAACCTATTTCAACAATTATCATCAAAGGTACTAAGTATTTAACACACTCATGCATTCCAACCTATCATATGGTCATCTAACCTAAGTTTTCACAACACATTATATATTAAATACGAGGAACCAAAACTATACCTTAGCCGATTTCCTCGTATATCTCAAGAACAACCCCACAAGGAAAGCTCACAAGTTCCACCACCAAAATTTAGCCTCCAAAGTTTCACCAAGCATCCAACATTCACAATCAAGCTCCAATTCACATGTATACTCTACCTAAATCACATTGTCACATCCATATACCAAATTTCAATACCCAAACACATATAAATAAGAAATTGACTAGGGTTGATGATTCTTACCTTGTATGTACCTCAATTAAGCAAAAGACCACTAATTCCTCAAGTCAATTTGATCCTAAAACTTCAAATTAACCAAAATCTTAACACCCAAAACTATGAAATTTTTGAATTGGAGAAGAGAAAATAGAAATTGGGAATGTAGTTTCCTCACATTATAATGTACTAGGATTTGTAGAGCTCGTCACTACGGACACATAGCCGCAAACGATGCGGCGATCAGAGCTGGAGTGAAAAGTTTGTGGATTTGAATGAAATCCAAGGGTTTGGGATTTGTTACATGCTCTTCCCCTTTGGCTAAGCTTCTCAGCGTGTGTGCATGTAAATGGGGAAGAGAATGAGCTGAGTTTATTAAGTGGAAGGGGTTGGTTGGGCCCACAGACCCGGTTTGGGCCCAATTCGGCCTGTTTGGCCCAATCTTAGATTAAATTCTTTAAAATTAGTGTCAAAATTCTTATTGTAATTAGATCTATCTATTAAACTATAAAATTCATATTTCTAATTTCTTTTATTAAAAATTAATTTATTAACTAATTATTCGTTAATTTTACGTGGTTTACATAGTGCCATACCGCCTTCCTCACATCCAACACATCAATATCATCATTTTCATTAATTACGTCTCATTCATTATTCATACATTCATACATGTTCACACTTCCTCAAATATTTCACGTCAAATTATGTCATCATTCATATTATGTATCACCTTATTCACCCTTCTCAATTTAATTTCTCCATTTCACAACCCTTCTTTATGGGTTCACTCTATTTTCTAAACTTATAGGCTAGGTATCGGTCCATAGAGGATAGCTACAGAGGTTTGAAAAAATAGAGGATTGGCTAAACTTTGTAAAAAAATCACATTTCTGCCAAACAGGGGTTCCGCGTACGCAAACCATGTTTCCTTCAAAAGCTGCTAAAACCAGATTTTTGCATCAAACTTTGAACGCGTATAACTTTTCATTTTAAATGATTTTTTATCCGTTCTTTAAACGGTATAAACCTCATGGACCCAATTTTCATTTGAAACAAGTTTGACAAAATTTAAGGGTCCGAAAGCTGAGTTATGGCTCGCCAAAGTTGGTCAAAAATTTACTTTTTACCAAAACACAAACACCTATATTCTTTCCAAATTCTCAATTCAAAACCTACATTTCACTTCTCAAAACAATATCAAAAGTACTTAAAATAGTTATACATCCATTCCATTCCTTTCACAATATTCCAATTGGTCATCTAGTCTACGTTTTCACGTTACATTATATATTACCTACGAGAAACCAAAATCATACCTTGGCCGATTCCTCGTTAAATCCCAAAACACTTCAATTCAAGCCTTCAAGGTCCACTTGACAAGCTTCCAATATTTCCAAATCAACTCAATCAAGCTTCAATCACCGCAACTTGGTTCCAATTCACCAATTTGTCTCCAACCAACACAATATTCATCCTAACTTCATGCAAGGTCATATACCACTATCAAATTCAATACCCAACATCAAAAATCAAAGAAACCAAAAAGGTTACGAGCTCCTTACCTTGCCCATTAGAAAATCGGGGTGAAACCCACTTATAATCCATGCTAGAGTACCCCGAAACCATTAAAATCACCAAAATCACTCAATACACATACCCAAATCACAAAACTGAAAGGAGAAGAACTAGCCACGAAATCAGAAATTTTTTACCAAATTGTTGGGTGATTTTTGTAGAGAATTCCGAGACGAACGCCGAACGCGTGGCCGTTGACAGCTCATCAATCGAAACTCCGGATTGAAAGATATGGAGGATTGAAGGTGAGACTAGGGTTTGGGGTTTCATGTCTTCCTCCACCCCCTATTTCAGCGTGTTTCTATGATTCTTGGGGATGAAAGGCTGAATGTTGGCTTTATATAATGGACCTTGGGTCCGGTCCAACCGGTTCATCCTATTATCTTAATTTTGAGCTAAATATTTAAAATTAATGTCAAATTTCATATCTTAATTATTTCTACCTTTCTAACTTATTAAATTTAATTTTTTAATTTTTTAAATAAAAATTAATTTATTGGTTAACTATTTATTAAGCACCCGAAATTTACAAGTATCATTAAAAATACATAATTCTTTACTTCTAAATTAATATAAATTAAAAATAAATTTCTTTCAAGTGTAGGAACAAATTGATCGTTTCAGATTGGAATATGCTTTGATTGTAAATATCAAGTCCTTTCTGTAAATTTTCATCAGGAGATATAGAAAGTGTATAGGTTGAATGTTACAAATTGTTATGAATTTTTACACTGGTTGAGTATTGAATTGTCTGTGTATTATATAGTTAAAACAAAAACATCATTTGCATCTTTGTAAATATTAAATCGAAGCTTTTGATAAATTCTTTTGCCAAATTAAACTTCTATAGACCTATTTGTACTGTATTGCAGAATCTAAAGCCATATTAATCAAGGTTTACAACTTTTAGGTTTAATATATTGAAGAAATAACAAATGCACCAAAATTTATTCACATTCACAGCTGAAACTATTTATCATTAAATAATTGGAAAAGGTAATTTAAAAACTAACAGTAACTTGGCAAATGGAACAACACACAACACAATTTAGAAAGTAAACCTTATTTCCATTAAAAAATAAAAATATTACACTAATTGCACCGAAATTAATTCAAATAAACACTGAAAAATCTATGTATATAGGTTCGCACCTTTATTACAGAAGCAAAACACATAAATATCTGATAAAGCCACCCTTATATGAAAGCCACTTATTGTCTCTAACACCATACTTCATAAGAAAATCATTTCAATTTCTATCAAATGCATCCTTTGTAAAAGAGTTCCAAACAACATGACTTATCTCTTGTTCAATTTCTTTATCTCTCTTGTAGCCATTTAATTTCTATGGAATCTTCTTCATGATATGCCAAATACACTACTTGTGAATTGTTATGGACATACAAGTCTCAATTGCCCTTGCATTGATGCACATTAATCGATAAGAATGCCTTTTGGAGCCTTTCCTCCCATGAAAAGAAGCCAATATTTAAATAACCATTTGAATGATTGAATATCTTTATTTGTCATTAGAACATATCTGAGAAGTGTAGAATGACCATGGTGATTCACACCAACAAAAGAACCAAAAACCAAATTATACCTGAAATCAACAACACAGAAACAAAAGCATATATGCACCGAAAAACAGTTTCATATTCACCGAAAGTTGTTTCAGAAAGCACATAAACCAAAATTGCACATTACATGTTTGTATTGTAAGTGGTATCAAATGAAATAACATCTCCAAAATACTCACAAGCAACCCTGCTTCTTGCGTCAGCCCAAAAAGTAATTTTGATTGATTGATCAACCTGAAGTTCAATATCGTAAAAGAAATTATGATTCTTCTCTTTCATTCTTAATAAGTATTTCCAAAATTCTTTGGCATCGTCTAGTTCGAAAACATTATGAACTCCCCTCGTAATATAATTTCTCACATTTTTTTTCAATACAACTTAATTCTCTTGTGACAAATGATTGATATATTTTGCTTGGTCTAATTCTAACTTCATCATTATTCTCAATTGTACAACATACAAACATGCTTAACTGCCTATATTGTTTAAGCATCTCTGCTTGATTTGGATAGCATGGATGTGAATTAAGCGAAACAACCTTCGAAATAACCCAAACAACAACATCCTTCAATATATGTATATAAATTCTTGCAGGACAATTTAATCCAGCTGAGTGGTCTTCTGAGTTGGAGATATGTTCGATGTCCATTTACCCTCTCTATTACATGTAATCAATTGGTTCTTAATTTCATTTCTCTTTTTATTTGTGTTCCGAATTTTGGTGAAAAATCTGCAAGTTTAGAATAATCTTTGTAGAATTTTTCAGCTTCTTCAAGCGTGTTAAAAGTCATCCCAACTTTTGGGACAAACTACTTATCATTATAGAGAAACTGAAAAAACGCCAAAAATAATTTTATATTAAACCAAATTGTCTTTTCAAATGCACCAAAACTAGGAACGAAACAGATTCATCGAAACTAACAATTCAAAACTCTTACATTATATCCCTGACCAAAAAAAAAAAAAACTCCTACATTATATTAATATTCAAACCTTCAACATGAACACCAATTTTCACAAACAAAAACTAAATTATTTAACTACACGAGCATCAACTACTAGGTTCGAACCAAACCTCAAGTCTCATCCACTTGATTCAATTTAAAAGAATAATCCAATTCGCCCTGGTTCAACTGACAGTCTGAATTTGCATCATTCACCGTCTTCGAAAACGAAAAACATGTTCAAATCTGATTTCACTACTTGATTTCAAAGAGCATCGATCTTAATCGTAGAGAGCCAGAGAACACATAAAAATTTGAAAAAAAAAACGAAATCCACAAAAAAGATTTGAAAACAAAAAAAACAAAATTCGCAGAGAAAACACAGTTATATATAGTGGCGCGGTTATTCAAAAAGCAATTAGAGATAGTGATGCATGAATACAAATTAAATTATATCAACTTGGTTAGACTTATTTGGGTAATTAACTTGATGGTAGAGCATTTCTATTTTTGATATTAGTATAGATTACTATAAACCAATTTCTTGAGAAAGGAACGTTCAAAATAAAATATTATTATTATTATTAATGTCTTCATTTACACATTATCCGATTGTCATCATAGTTGCAATTTTAGTAAATAGCGATCTCAGCTCCAACATAGTTACAATGACATTTCTCCACACTTGTTTTTCTCGAAACATTAAACAAGATTTGACAAGCACCATTGCCCTTCCATTTTAGCTATAATTTGTCCTGAGACATAATTTACGATAGCCATCATGCGCTATTAGCCAACGTAAATTAGAAGACAACAGCTACAACTACAACATTTCGAAGGCCTCAGGGAACAAATACCTAAAGGAATCGAATGCCTCTATTAAATATATACAAGGAATCAGAGAGCATGCTGTAGACAGAAATAGACATGAACATAGTACATACACAAAAGAAAAGCCAAACACTAATATGTGATAATACAAAAGAGATTCAGGGTTGACAAACAAGGAGATATAGACTTAACTAATTGGATTTAATTTTAACCCAACTACAACTATACTTGAAATTGCCCTGGCTCTATGCACCAAAGCTTTGCCATTACTTACTAACCAAAATTACAACCCATGTAGAGAGTTGATCATGCTTCATCAATAATAAATCAAACAATTTACAAGTGCAAATTCATAAGATAGAGCTATTCAGCTGCTGAGAACAAATTTTAAAGGGAAAAGGGTAAAGGGGATTATACAAAAACAATGAGTAGTTGTCATCCTTAACATGCCTGAGTTACATACATAATGAAACCTGGTTGGCGCTTAAGCAAAGCCTCCATCATAGCTTGGGCATGTGCTAGACAATCAAACCAGTGTAGATCCCCACCAATAATAGCTTTGACCGTGGCATTTAGAGTTGACAGGTAAATTATAAAATATATTCCATTATTTAACAATATACGAGTGATAAAAGAATTTGTTGATTCTCCAATTCTCACCCTAGCAAGCCTTTCTCTTATCAACTCTTAAGTGGATGTTGTACCATCTCTTCTTCTTTGGTCGTTCTCTTGTATTCCTCTTCTCTTTTGTCTGGCCCTCTTCTATCGCCTCATTGGAAGAACTTTTATTCCGACTCTTACTTGAACTCCGTTTCAAAGGAGCAACAGTGTACGCTGCATGTATTTCATTTCGTTGTTTTAATAGTTCATCAATCTGCACAATAATTAATGGCACAAGTTGAGTGGCTTCAATTAGAAAGGAGAAGAGGGTTGGACAAGGGAGATGAAGCATATAGAAATTTAGAAAAGAAAAACTCACTTCTTGCATTTCATTTGCATATCTACTTGTCATCTCTGTGAACTGCGCCAGAACCTATGAAGATCCAAGAGTGAGTGTTGATAAAAAGCACGTAATTAGAGGTTTACAAGAATAAGGAATGCTCATGCCATATTACACACCTCTCGGTACTCTGTCTCAAACTTTGATATCTCTGCCCTTTTAGACAAAATTTGAGTTTCAATGTTTCTTAAATTTTCCTTTTCTTCACTAAATGGTGCAGCGCATAGAGCTTCTATCGTATAGTTTGCACTTTTGAAAAAATTGTCACCTTAAAGGAATTAATAGGATGTAAGTAAAGTTCAAAAGATCATAATTACAATAAAAGCATGACAATCAGCACAATTACCATAAACTGCAAACACATGGGTACCAGCCTTCAGTTCTGTCAATTCACAGGGTTGAAACCCTTCAAGCTTTCTGAAAAATGATGTATCTGGATCCTTTGCAGCAGATATCTGTAAAGAAATTATTACATACCGATTCAACCAAATTTAAATTAATACAAAAGATAGTTCCTACGATGTCTGTTTACAGTGGCAACTCACTGAGTTCATGGTCTGATCCAATCGATAAACAGGAAACCCAAGAAAAAACATTCCAGCAGAGGTAACTTTCCCTGTTTTTGCGCAGTCTTCCTATAACAATAATCAGTAATGTCATAAAGCGTTCAGAAGCCAAAGAAGCAAAAGTACATACAGAAAAATTACACGAAACTCTTATGACTTATCATCAGATAACCAAAATACATCAGATATATTTAACTCCTTAGAGAAATTATACCATCTTATGTTCTCTCTCACCCACACAGGGGCAACAATAAAGTAAATACCTGGAGAGCAAGACTTAATCCACCATTTTCTTCTTGATCAAAATATAGCAACTGTAGAAAACCAATTAACAAATACCATCATAAAATGAACATTAATGAAACATATTAAAAATAAAGCAAATCAATGTTTTACAATTCATATGGAAAAGGTAGATATTTGAAACTGCAAATACAACACAAAGAAAAACATAACAATGCCTAGGATTAGTTACATCATTATTTTGTACAGAAGATACAGAATTGTTTTGATAAAGTTCTAGCCTCAGATTCCCTAGAAATAAATCAGAGAGAGAGAGAGAGAGAGAGAGAGAGAGAGAGAGAGAGAGGGTGGCAGGTTTACTCGAGTACATGTGGGGAGGATAGAGCAGCACTTTATCAGTTTAGCATATATATATGAAACTGCTCAAATATGGGGAGTGATTATTGTTAAACAGACATCCTGCATGAAGGATTTATTAGCAAGAACCTTGAATTTGTTATTCCTGACCCCCTCTAACATAAAAAGTGACCCTCTTGGAAATCATATTGTTTACATAGTAGTGAAAAACTCGGTCTCAATTAAGCAAGAATGGAAAATCGAACATTAGTAGGTTGAAGATAACAAGCATGTGCATGCAATCCTCATTGTTATGCTTATAGATATAAATAGCAGATGTAAGGTTTGACCTTGAACTTGCTTTTGTCTGATGAGTGCACTCGACAAACAAATCCAGCTTGTGCTTCCTCTTCTGTTATTGTAACTGAATAGAAATGTGCACATTGCTTCTCAACCTTCAGATGAAGACACCAAAAAAAACAAAGGAAAAAAGTTCTTTTCAAAAAATATGACTATAAAGGGATCCATGAAGGTATGAAGTGATTAAAGAAGCAGCTCACCCTTCTAGAAATAAACTGTCCCAATGGAAGTGGACGAATGGTCACTACACCATTGAGGGCCTCTTCCAAAACAGTTGCTGATACAGTTGTCTTAATTGGCACACCGAGTTTACTGTTATGTATGTAGAACATTAATATTATGCATAATGGAAATCAGGTAATGGAGATTAGGAAAAACCAAAGATGGGAAAAGAAGGATTAAAGAAAAGGATACCTAAAAAGTGCAGCAAACATTGTATTCACAGCACCCAAACTTGAAAGGTCCAACTCCAACTCTTGGTTATCCGATTCAACAGCCTATGCACAAACATGAAATATTCAATCACATATGATGCATGCAAAAAGATTCGAGCAAAAAATAAAAATGAAAAGAGAATCAACAGATTTACAGGTGGGGGGTGAGTAGCATGATTTAATCAAGATCGGAATTTAAACTCTTTTTTGCAAAATAAATTTCAAGAATCAATTATCCTCCTAATTCCAAAAGGCTTCATGGTTAATAATTTGAAAAAATGAGGGTCACCTCAAAACCAGCTGTGTCGAACTGACGACGCTTGTCAGGATCTGACAATATATTGTATGAAAAGGTAACCTCTTTGAACATATCAGCTGCCTTAGGATCATTAGCATTCTTGTCAGGATGATATCTGAAATGAAATAAATTTAACCAGTTAATTAATAATCAATCCTTTTCATCTAAAGAGACGATGAAATAGGGTATTCAAGAAATCAGGTGGCCAAGAAAGGGCATGATTTATTATTTAATTCAAGACATCTCCGGGAAGTCATTAAGTTTTTTGTAAACCATCCAGCTCATATCCAATGCATGAAAAACAATCAGACATCATGGGCAGAGATTAACAATTCAACATCTTTGCAGTGATATTTTGGGCTTATCTAGATGATCAATAAACAAGTTTCATGCCATGGGGATTTGACAAAGTCTTATGCTGACTATCAATTGCCTAACACAACCCTCCTCTATTATCTAGGCTTGAAAATCAACTATGCAAAGATTTGCCACAAAAGGTTCCCCCTATAACAGATAACGTTTCCCAATGTTGTATTCCATGATCTTTACCAGCCATTTCTCTTTTTTTTCCCAGGTCAATATATATCATCTTAATTTGATTCTAGCACACGGATATTTTAGCGATTATAAAACAACCTTCTATTCACCAAATTCCACAAACACACTATATTAGTTAAAAAGACTACCACCAACAATGATCGATACTAAAATAAAAGCATATTTGATCTTGAGTCAAATCTTCAAGAAGCAAAATAAACAAGACCACCCTCGCGAATATTGATTTCACCTAGACTTAGAAAAATCAAAGTAGAAGATTCGGCAAGCCGTTGCTCAAACGAATACTAGCCTTGACTACGTGTCCTCTGCTGAATCACTGTCTTCACATAGTTCTATTTTGTCTTAAGTCTCTCAGACTCTGAGAATTAAAACAAAACCAGTTTTCTATCAAACATCATTCAAAAAGTGAAGAAGTTCATTTCCCAACACATGGATCCCAGATTCAACAACATATTACTTCGGCCGATAGGATATTAGTACTAACATGCTGAAACTAATTTCAAATTTCAAATTTCAAATTTCAAATGTCAAATGTCAAATAAATACATAAAACCCTGTAAAATATTTTTTAAAAAATGCATATAAAATTATAAATCCCAAACTACACCAAACGAAATAGTATAAATATTGAACATTTTTGAATAAACAAATAAATAAATACGAAGCTAGTTGGAGAAGCAGAGTGAGGTAGGGGACTTTACTTGAGAGCCATTTTGCGGTAAGCGGTTTTGATTTCCTGATCGGTGGAGTTGCGGGAGACGCCGAGGACCTCGTAAGGGTCCCGCCGGAGCGGCTTGGCGCCGCCGCCGTCGGCGTGCTTCTCCGACGACTTGGACCGATGCCCCGGCATACTTCTTCCTAATACTTTCAGACAAACGGCGTCGTTTCGTCTTCTGCTTCTTACTATAGCAAACCCTAGAAGTGAGGTTCCTCCACTACCTGGCTACCTTGGTGTTCGAGGAAGAAGCTGTCAGGTTTTGGCGCCGTGCAATGGTGGTGAGAATGGTGGTGGTGGTAGTGGTGGCGGGGGAGTCATTGAAGAAAAAGGAGGTGGTTGAAAGAGAGTTTCGAAATTGTGGTGATGAGATCCAGAAACCCCATGGACCCCTCCAACCTGGAACTTCCCACAGCTCAGAGAGAGAGAGAGAGAGAGAGAGAGAGAGAGAGAAGAAAATAAAAAAGAAAGAAAAAATTGAGAACAATGACAACACCAAGCCAACAAACACAAGACAACAGGCCCTGCCCGAAAGAAAGAAAGAAAGAAAGAAATGAAAAGAAAAGAAAATTCGCCAGGGAAATTTCATTTTACAAGACGTCTTCTATTATTATTATTATTATTATTATTATTATTATTATTATTATTATTGTCAACATTTTAATTTGTAAGCACCAACGCAGAGTATATACCAATACTAGCAGAAGACCCGTGCGTTTTTATTTCTTGTTTCAACCTTTCTTTTCTTCAATCATCTTAGATGGTCATTTTTTTACTTATATTAGTAGAAGTATTTTTGTTGTTTAATTGTTTAATTAAAAATAAAAAATTTATTTATTCTATTACTATTTAAAATATATAAATATTTTTTTATTTTTTATAATTTATAGAAATTTTTTTAATTATTACTAAATTTATATTCATTCTTTCTATTTTTATTTTTTAAAATATTTACTTTAAATATCAACATACCATAGCACTTCTTAAAATTAGCTAAAGAAATTCTATTTTATAGTATATTGTATTTTGTTCAATCTCATTAATTATATGATAACAGATACAATTTAAAAATATAAACAATATAATTCAAAAAATAAACATAAATAAATATCATAACTAATATAATTTATGTATATAAAAAATTTAATTTATTGTGTTAAAATAATTTATTTTTAGTTAAAAAAATATTTTATAAAATATAAATTGTCATTTTTCAATGTTAATAGGGGTCTATGAAAAAGAGAGGATCGAATGCATAAAAAGATAAAGAACTTAAGGATTTGAAAAAACTATTATTTTGGCTTTTAATTTTTGTTTATTTGTTGATTGAAAAAAAAAAGAAAAAGAAAAAATAGATGTCTAAAATTTCTCATCAATTTTATTATTTTCTAAGATAAAAGAAAGAATTATAGAAACAAGTGCAAGGTTTCTTTTGTCTAACTTCAACTTGTTCCTACAAATTTCTTAACCATTATCTTTTAATCTGAATATTAACTTAGATGAGAGAGAGTACCACAGAGGACGTTATTTTTTGCTTTACCTTTTATTTTTTCGTTTTTGTTTTCTCTTTTATTCTTGAGTATTTACCGTTTTGGTCTTCAAAAAATTTTGGACCAGACATTTTAGTTTCCAATTAAAATTAATTACTCGCTTAGTTCCTAACAATTAATTCTGTGAGTCATTTAGGTCCTTGACTCCGTCAACTCTAACGGAAGACAAAATAGTTCCTGACAACTCTAACAGGGAATAAAATGATCCCTAACAACTCTAATAGGGGACAAAATAATCCATCACCCATTTGTTAGAAAACGACACTGTTCTTTCCCAATTTTTATCATATCTCGCATAACCCTAACATTCATACTCTCCTTCTTCACCTTTCACATTCTTCTTTTCCATTTTTTCTTTTCTCCTCAGTTCCGAGATCAAGTCATTGTGTAACTGCCACGCGTGTCGTGCCTACCTCAACATGTCATAGACCACACACTTCCTAAATCTCTGTGACTGGTACACCCATCTCCTCTGCACTTCACCCACCAGAAGCATCCACTTCTACGTCCTCGATAAAAGCATCACCTCCAACCCCGACAACGTCCACCACATCCTCAAGACCAACTCAAGGCCACATTTTTCTCCACTCTCCGGCAAGTAATATAGATTGTTGGACATTAGGACATCATGAAGATATTCTCCTTCGACATGCAAATTCTCATTTGAAATTGACCCCAAATGCTTCATTCCTTCTTTCCCGAAGTCCATGTTAACAGACTGCTTCTACCTCGCATCCAAACTATCAGTACAACGAGCAATGTCGTCGTTGCCGCTCATATGAAAACTGAAGCGATTACTAAACATTGGTTCAAAGAAAAAGCTACAGAAAACAATTAGAGTGGTGGACAATGTGGTCATGGAGATGATATAACAAAGGAGGAGGGAGATGACGACGGGTCTTAACAAATCAGACTCGCTGTCTAGATTCATGGGATCTATCGAAGATGACAGGTACTTGAGAGACGTAGTCATTAGTTTCCTGAGTATGAATTGGTTGAGAACAAGTTGAAGATTTTTCTTCTTGTGAACATTGAAGTTGCAGAGTGTGCATTGTGTAGTTTGAAGTTACAGTGTTAGACTGCTAGTATTATGCGAGATATAATAAAAATTGAGAGAGAACAATGTCGTTTCCAAACAGAGGAGGTCAGAGACCATTTTGTCCCCTATTAGAGTTGTCAAGGACTATTTTGTCCTCCGTTAGAGTTGACGGAGTAAAGGATCTAAGTGATTAATGGAGTTAATTGTTAGGGATCAATTGAGTAATTAATTTTAGTTGGAAACTAAAGTGTCTGGTCCAAAATTCTTTAAGAACCAAAATGAATAAATACTTTTATTCTTTATTTCTAAATATTGTGAAAGTGACTTTTGGATGAATACTCCACAAATGTTGAAATGTACAAAATATAATCTATTTTTAATATACTATTTGAAAAATAAAAAGATAGTATTCTAAAAATGGTTCCTAATATGCTTCTAAATTTTTTTCAACCCATCAGGTAAAAATTCCAAAAAATTAAGAATGCATTTTTTGTGTAAGAAATACAAATTTCTAATAGTCTCATAATACTCTAGAGTCTAATCTAACTTTATATTAAGATTTAAAAAGAATGAATTATTAAGGGTGCTCACAGTCGACAGGTACTCTTTTTTTTTTTTTTTCTTTGTTAATTTCCAACCATATTAAATTTTCAAATAATCATCAATCACAATGAATCATTTCCCAAAATAAAACAATAAAACAATAACTTTAATGATTTAAAAAAAAAGTGATATGAATAATATAATTATGCATTTAACAACCGTACAAATAATTATTTGGAATCAAAATTAAAATATAAAAAAATTAGGTTATTAAATAGTAATGCAACTATAAAAATAAAATTCTATTTACATGTAATAGTTAACCTAAACTATGAAATCAAATATTTGAACTAATATTTAGTGACCCTATATGATTCTTAATTTGGAACAATAGATAAAAAAAAAAAAAAGCTTTATCACATATATTTGACTCTCATATAAAAGTTCTTTAAATCTATGAATTATAGACCTAACCAGTGGCTTGTATTTTTACATTCTGTCAATATACAAGATAATTTTTATTAAATTTGACATCAATGATCAAGAGAAGAAAATATATAATTCGTACACATTAAATAAAATAACAGATTAAAAAATAAACAAATTTTTAATTACAAAATAAAAAATAAACTACAAAGAGCCAAACATTAAATATAAATAATATTTTTAAAATAAACAAATAAATTCAGAAATAGATTAAAGTGGAAATGAGATAAGAACACAACAATAACAAACGCAAAAATTAAATCAATATTCAATATAAAATTAAATCCACCAACCAAAAGAATAAAGATTCTAATATTTTCAAAACGGCATTAGAATAAGCTAATATAGTAGTAGAAGAGTTTAATGCATAACAAAATTAGAACTAAATATGTATTTTTATTTATTATAAAAAATAAATATTATAACATCACATAAAAAAATAAATTAAATATAATTTATATAAAAAATAAACAAAAAAATATTATTTATATTAATTTTTTTACAAAATTTCTTTTTCCAAGCCAAAAAGTGCTCCAACATTAAAAAAAGAAGATCAACTGAGTTTATACTAATATACTATGTACTCTCTTTATCCTTAATAATATACTATGTACTCCCTTCACCTTAACAAAAGTTATATATATATATATATATTCTATAATTATGGTTAAACATTTTTTCTAAAGTTTTTTCTTTCTATTTAAACGTGATTGTCAATATTTTTTGAACAAATAATATACATGACAATTAAAAAAATTGTTTCCAATTAAAAAAGACAAATAAATTCTTGATTTTTTGTTCTGTGGACATTTTTGTCTCTCATCATTTAAAAATACTTTTAAGTTCATCGTTTTTTTAAAAGTTAGACAGATTAATTTTTTCGTACAAACGCCTCCATCAGTCCCAACAGAAAATCTGACGTGACTCTCGTTCTAATAAGCTGAGGTTACAGTGCACACGTGACATACAAAAAAAAAGATTTTTTTTGTCCAATTTTCAAAATTACCATTCCACTCAAGCTGAAATTCATCCTAAGATAAAATTCACCGCAATCATCCCAGACTGCTTGAAAAGCTCGGGCGAGATTGTTTCGGTCAGCTTATTGGTGTTGAGATCCAACCAAATCAAGCTATGACAATCGCCCAACTCCGCCAGAATACTATCGGAGAATGAGTTGTTGCTAAGCTTTAAGATTACCAATACAGGGGAATCTCCCCTATGAGCTTGTTGTTCGAAAGGAAAATCCAATTAAACTGTGTGTAGATGCTTAAACCGGCGGAGTGCTTCCTGTTAGCTCATTGAAGTCCAGGATCAAATTCTACAACGTCTTTATATTACCCAACTCCAGGAAAATCTTTCCGATAAGCTGGTTCACCCATATGATCAAGTTTTAGAGGTTGGAAAGTGACCTTAAAGTGAACGGGATACTTCCATTCGGGTAGTTGAAACTCAAATCCAATCCCATTAAATTGGAACAGTTGCCGAAAGTGAACAGAATAGAACCCGTGAAGTGATTATTCTGTAGGAACAGTTCCTTTAAACAATTCCTAAAATCTTGACACAGCCACTTCGCAATTGTACTATAGAAGTTGTTCGAACTCAGATCCAATCTCCGTCAATGACTCCGGAAGCAACCTTCGAACTGGTTGAACCCAACAAAAAGCTCCCTCAGCCCCCTTTATTTTCACAAAAATCTCAATCGATAAAATCTGTTAGACAATCTATCGAACGAGACGATAGACAAGCACGAGTGAACTTGTCGGCGAGAGATCAAGTTCGACAAGCATAGAGCAGAGACCTCCCACCATGGCGACCGGAATCTGGCTGGTGAAGTGGTTGCCGGAGAGGTAAATTAAAGGAACTAGAGCGAACTGGTGGGGAGTGAGGGAACAGGGTCGAAGAACTGGTCGTCACACAAAAGGACGTAGTTTTAAGGGAGAAGAATTTTTTTGTCCAATTTTCAAAACTACCATTTTACTCATATGTCACGTGTGCATTCCCGTAACGCCAGCTTATCAGAATAAGAGCCACGTCAGATTTTTTTTGAGTACTAATTCGTCCCATTTTTAAGGAGGCGAAAAATTTAAAAATATTTTTAAATGGTCAAGAATAAAAATATATGTAAAACAAAAGTTAAAGACTTATTTATTTTTTTTGGCTGAAAAAATTATATAAACAAGTTTTGTACCATAATATATAAATAAAAGACTACATTAATTTTTTTTTAAAAAATTAAAAGAAAATTTTATTAGAATGAATTATTAATCTATTCATATCATTTGATTTAGTTGTTGTCCCTTTTTTTAATATTTATTTCGGAGCAACGTGCAGACAATTGGACTAGTATACTAATATACTATATACTCTCTTTATCCTTAATAATATACTATATACTCTCTTTACCTTAATACTTATTATTATTATTATTGTCAATATTTTAATTTGTAAACACCAAAGAGTATATACTAATATACTATGTACTCTCTTTATCTTTAATAATTGAAAAAAAAAATACTCTATGTCTTTGATTTGATCAGTTTGGTTTGAGATTTTTTTTTTCTTACTTCAAAAAACTTTTTTAACATTATAATTCTTTCATTTAGAATTATTTATTTATTTAACTTTTTCTAGTGTTTAATGGAGATCAAACTAATTCAGCAACTATATATAATTCTGCTTCATTGGTCATGATATTTTTTTTAGAAAATTACTACAAAAGATTTTTAATTATTAAAAAGGACCATTTAAACTAAAATTATTAAAAAAGATTTAATCAAATAATATCCATTTTTTTGTAAGAGTAAACCCTAAGTTTTTTCAAGTTCTAAGTCTATTAGATTAAATATAATCGGATCATTAGCTTTAGTCAGTGCATAATATTCCCCATCAAGTGTTTGGAATTTAAATAGCAAATACAGAGCATTTCACGAACGAGATTGGAAATGTCTAACATAATTAATATCTACTCTTAGAATATATGATAAAATTATTGTAAATAAAAAATATATAATTTTTTAACAAATAAAAAATAAATTATTAATTTTTTTATATTTTTAATTTATAATTTATACATATATTTTTAAAATAAAAAATAACTAAAAACTGATTATTATTATTATTATTATTATTATTATTATTATTAGGAGGATAAATTATTAAATAATATTTAAGAGTTTAAAATTTATGTTATTGATAAAAATATTTTAAAAACTTAGAACGGTAAATAAAATTTTAAAAAATTTATAAATACAATAAAAATAATTAAATATTAAATATATAACTTTTGTTATAGATTAAGTGATTGATTAAGGAGATAATTGTCTACTCAATATAAAATTTTGATCATTCTTCTTAAATTTTATTTGAATAGGTCTTTTTTAAATAATTTTAATATAGTTGGTATCTTTTAGAGTAAAGATTATTTTAGTTCATAATATTTGGGATAAGTTTTAATTTGATCTCTAATATTTTAAATATTTTATTTTAATCCCAAAAATTTTAAACATTTTATTTCAATCCTGAAAATTTTTAAATGAATTTAATATTATCCTACTATTAAATTTGACATGAACAATTAGCATATTATTTTTTTTCAAATAACGAAAGCTCAACACAAACCAGTGGAGCAATAAGTCAATGTGCTACAAATAGAGAAACAAGGAAAAAGAACAAAGAAAACAGACCATAGAGCCTGTTATCCCCAGCACTACTATCAACACTCTCCGGGATTACTGTCCGTCCATTCTTTGTAGCTCAGAAGCGTTTTCTGTTGTATGAGGTCAACACCTGCTATCTGATTGTTGAAAATCCTACCATTACGTTCCAACCAGATGTTCCAAATCACTGCAAAGAACCCAGTCAACCACCGCTTCTGCTCTTGTTTACTCGTGTGCAAACCAGTCCAACTCTCGAACAGACCTCTGATGGAACCCGGCATAGCCCACTTTCTACCAACTGACCGCAACCAACAGCACCACACTTGCCATGCTAAATCACACAAAAGAAATAGATGCTGGACAGTTTCTATCTCCTTGTTACAGAGCACACAAATATTATCACTGTGATGAATAACGCCTAGCCTACTCAACCTGTCTCTGGTATTAACTCTATCAACAAGTACAAACCAGCCAAAAAGCTCAATCCTCGGAGGCACCACTCCTTTCCACAATGAACTTGTGAAACTATAGCTTGTGATCGCTGCTGGCAGATTCTCCGATTGAAGGACCCGCATAAGAGACTTAGTAGAAAACACACCCTTACTATCAAACTTCCAGACCACATTATCCTCCATACCATGTGACAGCTTTACTGGCCGTAACCTCTCGTGCAGCTGGTGGACAAGTTCCAGCTCCCATTGGAAAAGCTCTCTTCTCCATTGGAAGTTCCATATCCACTCCAATCCATCCCAAAACCCACAATCCCCTACCACCACTCCTTGTTGGTTGGACACCGAGAATAGTCTTGGAAACGCCACTTTCAGTGGCCCGCCTTGCACCCAGTTATCCTCCCAAAACAGGGTACTCCTTCCATTCCCTACTTCCATGGCCAGGCCAGTAACCAATTTATCCCTTAGTCGCTGCTCCTTTATGTTTAATTGGCATATGTCCTTCCAAGGCCCGCCTTTCGCTGGTATCTTCTGATTTACCAACATGACATCAGGGCTCAAATTGTTACAGGAGCAGACAATTTTCTTCCATAAGGGGCAATCCTCCTTTGAAAACCGCCACCACCACTTAAACAATAGTGCTGTGTTCCGAAGCACTGCATCCCCAACCCCCAATCCCCCAGCCTTCTTCGGAGCCTGGACCAACTCCCACCTAACTAATGGGATACCATCCTTCCCATCCCCCTTACCCCACATAAATCTCCTTTGCAGTGCAACCAGCTTGTCCGCAACCGCCTTTGGCATCTTGTACAGACTTAAGTAATATATCGGCAGGCTATTCAATACCGACTTAATGAGGATAAGCTTGCCTGCTTTATTCAACACCTTCGCTTTCCATAGGCTGAGCTTTTCTTGCACCTTATCTATGACTGGTTTCCAAGTCTTCACTAGCCTCGGATTCGCACCTAGAGAGATTCCAAGGTACCTAACTGGTAACACAGCTTGGTTGCACCCCAGAAGGCCGCACACCTGATCAACCCACTCCTGCTCACAGTTTACTGGTATCAGATTTGACTTATCATAATTGATGCTCAACCCCGACATCAACTCAAAACACCGTAACAATCTCTTATAATTGACCACTGTCTCTGTGTTTTGGGGACAAAATAAAATTGTATCATCCGCAAATTGAAGGTGTGATAATTCTACATGCTCACCTCCGACCATTAGTGGTTCAATACGTCCGTTTCTGACTGCTTCCCCCACCATGCGATGCAACACATCAACCACAAGCACAAACAGAAGGGGGACAGGGGGTCTCCTTGTCTTAGGCCCCGCTCCATGTTGAATGGCTTGGTTGGAGACCCATTCACCAGGACTGACATAGATGCCGTGCTCACACACTCTTTTACCCAATCCCTCCACCTCTGGCCAAACCCCATATTCTGAAGTACAATATCTACAAAGCTCCATCGGACTCTATCATACGCTTTTTGAAAATCAAGCTTGATAATAGCCGCCTTCTTTTTTCGCGCCTTGAGCCAATGGACCGTCTCACAGGCAATGAGTGCACCGTCATGGATTTTCCTACCCTTTACAAATGCCGTTTGGGTCTCTCCCGCCAGTCCTGGCATAACCGATCGCATCCTTCTTACCAAAACCTTCGAAATTACCTTGTAGACACAGCCCACCATACTAATCGGCCGGAAGTCCTTGATTTCCTTAGCCCCCACAAACTTTGGGGCCAGTGTTACCCATGTGATATTCACATCAGATGGTAACTCTGCCGTTCGGAAGAATTCCAATACTGCTCCAGTGAACTCCTTTCCAATCTCCTCCCAGCAATTCTTGATGAAATTCATATTGAACCCATCACTCCCTGGGGCCTTAGACGATTCACAATCCCATACTGCTTCCCTGATTTCTTCCGCCGACGGCAGAACCTCCAAGGCCTCAGCCTCAGCCCTATCAATCTGTTTCAGTAGCCCATCACGCACACCAATTCTCGGAGCATACTCCTGGCGATATAGCTCCTTATAGAACCCCCTAATTGCATACTTTATTCTTACTGGGTTCCGCACCAACCTTCCCTGGATCATCAGAGCCTCAATTCTGTTATGCCGCCTTCTGGCCGATGCAATGTTATGAAAATATCTCGTATTCCTGTCCATGTCCCTCGCATGTTTGGACCGAGACATTTGCTTCCAGTGAACTTCCTTCCTGATGTGCCACTTTTCACAAAAACTCACCAAAGCCTTTCTTCTAGCTTCTGTCGTACCGTCATAAATCCCCTCACTAACCTGGATGTCAAGCTTCTTTATTTCATCCTCAAACCTCATCAGTCTACTGTCCATATCGCCGAAGTTATCCTTGTGCCACTGTCTCAAAGGCACCGTCAAAGCCTTCAGTTTACCAATAAATGGAGCATCTCCCAGGTTCCTCCATTCGTCTCTTACCATCCTCAGGAAGCCCTCATGGGTAAACCAGACATCTAAACTCCGGAAAGGTCGCGGGCCCCCTCGTACCCTAGCATCCTCCACAATTAACGGGCAGTGATCTGACAGTCCCCGCGGACCACCTTTTACCCGAATGTCAGGAAACTCCTCAACCCACTCAACAGAAACCAGCACCCTATCAATTCGACTACATGATTGACCCCTAAACCATGTGAACTTCCCATCAGAGAGAGGTAGATCCACCAACTGCATGTCTTGAACCCAACTCTTAAACTCCTCCGCTGATGCCGGCAGAGTCGTCCCCCCTTTCCTTTCCTCCACTTGCAGTATCTCATTGAAATCCCCTAGCAAGCAGAGAGGGACTCAGCACAGTCCCGCAATATAGCTCAATTCTTCCCAAACCACCCGCTTTTCTTCCCTCCCGTGCGCCCCATACACCAAACCGAACGCACAGTGAAAGTTATTCTTTGTTAACACTCCTTCAATGCACAACCACCTTTCTCCTTTATAGCAATGACTAGTCTGAAACATCATGTCATCCCACATCAATAAAAGCCCTCCAGCTGTCCCATCAGATTCCACAAACTCCCAACCTACCGGATTATCTCCCCAAAGTCTTGCAACATCATATTTTGAAATCACCTCCCTTTTCGTTTCAATTAACCCCAGCATATGCAAATTATATTTTTTCTTCAATGATTTCACCATAATTATTTTCCCATCCCCCTCAACTCCCTAATATTCCAGCAACTCACAATCATTTAATTAAAGTACTGTTCACCTTATTTTTGTTCTTCGGACGACTCCTTCTTGCCTTTTCTTTTTGTTTTGCCAATCTTCTTTTTGCTGCTATTTCGTCATTTTGAGCTTTCAAAATACTCATGATATCCACATCATCATCATACAGCACAGCACCAGATTCAACAGCCAGAGACCAAGTAACTTCATTTTCATGCATCTGATCCTCTTGTGAATTCCTAGCCATATCTTCCTGGTTGGGGTCGCTGTTTCTCCTTATGCCTAATCCTGCGCTACGCCCCTTCACAGGCTCTCCTCCACCGTTCGCCCAACCTTGCTCACAACCCAAAGCTGTTCGGTTAGCCCCCAAAATCGCTTCCTTCCCTCGCCCTTGGTCCACCAGCCCCGGTAAGCACCCTTGATCTCGGCCATCGCCCAAGGTCCCTGCCCAGGCCACCGGAACCGGAACCAGACCCTCATCGACCGCGCCCCACTCTTCCCGGAACCCCTCCTCGACACCAAGCCCTGCAGGAACACCCTTCCCCGCCGATTCCATCGCATCTCCCTGCATATCATCCGGCGCCACCGTACCAGCCACCATCGACGGGATCTCTACCCAGACCACCTGCACCGGCAACAAACCCTCATCGCTTGCGCGCACCCCTTCATGCATCCCCTCCTCGACACCGAGCCCTGACTGACCACCCGTCACTGCCGAGGCCATAGCAGCTCCCTGCAAGCCATCCGGCGTTACAGGCCCCGCACTCGTCGACAGGTCCTCCCCCATCTGCTTTAGACTTCCGCTTCTGCCACCTCCCACTAGGGTTGTCGCCGCCTCAGACCCTTCACCACCCTGCGCTTCGGACCAGCAAGACTGAGAACCTGGTATGACCCCTCTGTCCGAGACCCGACCCGCCTCACCAACACTTGGATCTTCAGATACCCCCTTATCCACCTGCCCGCCCACCTGAGGCCCACCCACCTGAGGCCCACTCTTCCTACCCCTCCCCAACCGCGTTTCAGTCAATTCCTGTGGCCCAGACTCACACTGAATTGGAATTGGACTTCTTGGATCCAATTCCCTACTTACACCCCCCAAGATGTTATCCCCTCGCTGGCCCAATTGATCAGGCCCACCTAGTATTGTACCCCCATCTAATTCAATTCCATCAGGAACCCCTCCACCACCATTACCATACCCCAGTGTACCCGTTTTGTCAGGCACCCCTTCGTCACTCCCCCCAAATCCCTGAGAAATCGCTTCGCCATGATTCTCGGTACAACTCCCTAAAGCAGTTACCAGCCTAGGCGTTTGAACTTTCAAAATCTCAACGATAATGTCATTTAACAGCACTTCCGAATTTACAAATCTGCCCTCCCCCATGTTAACCTGGTTGACCTCACCGGAAATTAGCTCCGCCACCGGATCCGCCTGTACAGCCACCTGCTTCAGCCGATTATCATCATGCCCTTCATCCCCATTCACCGCATAGCCCACATGGCTTTCCAGTAATCTTGTCATTCCCGCTTCCTCCACCCGCACCTCGTTCACAAGGATTGTAAATCCCTCATTCACCACCGCCAGGTGAACCCTTTCCCTAATGACGTCAAACTCCTCGGTATCAACTTGAACTCTTCCAACCCGAAAAGATAGCCCTCCTCCCGTTTGGCCTCCACACTGTATCACATCGCCCCACTGGCCTCCAATTGCCTTGAAGGTTTCCGGAGTCCAGACATGAAGAGGTACACCATAGCACTCCAACCACACCCTACGAGATATACAACGCTCGGAAGCGTCCCATTTCCGAATCCTATGAAAGAATTGGAGCAAAGTATCCAGTTGGAAAGTGAATGCCCCTTCCACATGCTGCACCGTATCAAAAGTAATCAATACTTTAGTCCCACTGAGCTCCCTAATATCCACCACATGCTGCACATTCGTTGGTATAATTCTTTTCAACGACTTTACGTCCACTGGGTTCAACGTAGTCCCTACTAGACTCCTCTCCAACCAAGCCATATTCTCTGCCCCTATCGCTACTTCAACCCTCTTCATACCCTCGTGGCACTGCTGTTCTAGTGGTGACACGCTTAGCGGCAATTCAGGCACCACAAGAGTATTCCTAACCTCTGCATTGTTAATAATTCTCTCGGGGCTCCTATTCATCTGTGCACTACCATCTCCACGCCTCCGTTGGTACTCCGCTTGATATGACCTTCGGAACTTTGCTTCCCCGACCGACATAACTTTTCCCCGCAGTCGGAATTGGTTCATTTCTGCTATAGCCTTCAGAGTACCCCCTTTCGTCGTGTATCGAACAAATGCGAATAAGTAAACCATATCATGTTTCATTTTCCGGCATAGATAAATATCATTAATCCAACCCGTCCAACCAAACAGTTGATACAACTCCTTCCTGGAACTATCCTCCGGCAAGTTGGCCACGAACACTGTAAATGAATCCCTTTCCAAGCGATGATATGCTTCACGATTCCATATCCGGGGATCTTTTCTTTGGATCCGGCAGTCCCGATGTCCACCCCCACTAGTGCTTCCCCTCATGCTTCCCCAGTTATAAGAACCACTATATTAGCAGGGTTAATAGTTTAGCATATATATCTTCCACCTTCCTAATATTAATTCTAAGCATATGCTTCTTGGCTCCGAAAATCTCTACAATTAGCATATTAAAAAACCAATATGGTTTGATTTCAATATATAAGTAAAATTGATCTACTAAGAATCACCAATATAAATTTTTTTTTTAATTTTAGACCGTTGATGATTGATTATTAGGATTTGGGATCTTTCTTTTTTAACAAGAAGGAAATTGAGACGAGAAAGTGTTATAAGAAAGTTTTGGTTATGTTTCTCTAACACACTAAAAAAAATATAATTTAATAATAACGTTATTAACATTAACATCATTTACTCTATTAACTATTTGCGTCAAATTTAATGATAGAATTACATTGAATCCGTTTAAAATTTTTTAAGACAAAAATAAAATATTAAAAATCAAATTAAAATTTAAATCAAACATTATAAATTATCTTTTATTAATAATTCCTTGTTAATGGTCCCTTAGTAATTTCTCAAATTGGCTATCAATAAGTTTTTGTTTGAATAAAATTAATATTTTACCAAAAAATGTTCAATTAGCTCCTAGTTTTATATAATATTTAGTTAGTTCTTATTAAAATAAATAAATTAATTATTCATTTATCTTTTAAATTCGAGACAACTTAATTCAAAGATCATATAAATTTTAGAATGATAAAAAACTAATTATTTAATATTCTAAAATGTTAAAGACATATTTGTAAAAAAATCAAAGTAATTTATCAGTGAAAAAATTTGAAAAATTAATTTGGTGTATCATTCTATTATCCAATACTTATATTCAAGATTTAAGAAATTGGATAAATTTGTATATAATTTAATCAAAATAATATTTATATTTTATTTAGAATATTTAATTTAATATTATCTAAAACTTTTATTATTCACTTTTTAAGTGTCACTTTAGATGTTAAGATTTATATTGTGTCTATATACTAAGTAATAACAGTCTGATATAAAAATTTTTTTCTCTTTCTCTTTCTCTGCTTTCTGCTCTTTACTCTCCTTCTTCTCTTTTCCTCTTCTCTTTCTTATCTTTTTTACCAATTATCATTTTCTTTATTTTTACTGTTATAATTTTGAAAAATTTTCACATGTTCCAACTACTTTATTGGAATACTGCTGTACCAAGTACGGATCAGTTATAAATTAAATTTTTGTCCATTAGTATGTATTACAATGTCAGAAAAATCCCTGAAATAAAAACTAAATAGAAGAAAAAAATAGTGATCTAGCGGCTATATTAGGATGGATACTTTGAATAGAAGTTTTCGAAATTGATTGCGCCATGAAATGGTTAAAAAAATCAAATAAAAAATTAAATAATTTTTTTTATACATAAAAAATTCGAGTCAAATAATTTTTTTAATAATAATAATTTTTAAATTTAATTAAAAATCAATGTCAACATAATTCTTTCTTTTATTTAAAAATAATTTTTATTTTATTCGAGTACTAGAATAAAATTATTTTCTAAAGAATTATATAATTATCAAATAAAATAAGTAAATTTATATAAAATTTGTGAAATTGAAATGAACATTTCTGATAATTTTAATTTACTCGCTATTAGTTTAAATTGCATAAACACAATAAAATAATGTTAGATAAAAATTCAGAATATATATGTTATACCTTATAATTCATCTATAAATTTTTTTTTTAATTATCATATACTATATGCCATGTATTATATATGCACATGACTATTATTATATGATTAAAAAAACATTAATTTAATTTTATAGTATTAGTGATAATAAATTTGGGTAATATTAATTTAGGTATAAAATAGAAAAGAAGGCAATTTAAGATGATTAAATAAAATTTTATTAATTGAGGTGTGACAATAGTCTTTTTCTCTATATAATAATAGATAAATAGTCAAATAAAAATTATACTTGTAGAAGCATAAAAAAAATTACACTTATAAAAAAGATAATTAATCCTTTTATTTTGAATATATTTCATTGCGATTAGTTTTATAAATTATTAATTCTAAATTTTAATACAATCATATCATTTAATTCTATTATTAATGGGTAAATACTATTGTTTAGATAAATACTTATTAAAATTATTTTATTGAAAACTTATATATTTGACTATCAATAAAACATAGTAAACACGATATACCTAGCAACTTCTATTTTTTTTTTTTAAGAACAAAAGAATACCTACATATTTTAATTTTTTAAGGAGAAAAAACAAATATACAAATATAAGAAATAATAGTATTGTGTGTGTTATTTCAGTAATTATTAAAAAAGTTTTTAATCCTAATTGTTTTTAATTTTAAAAATACTAATATAAATTTATTTAACTTTCTAATTTTTATAACATTTTAGAAAAATAATACAGACATAATGCATGAGTAGCTTTGATTTTAGTTAATTCTCAAATTTTTGAATTATTTATTATTTTTAATGTTTATATATTTTTCTCTCTTAGTAAATTGAAATGGCTAAAACTGATTTACATAAATTCTCATATTTTAATAAATTGGCTTCAACTGAACTATATATAATTGTATTATCTATTAAATCGTACTTAGTTAAAATAATTTATCTATATCTATATCTATATCTCTTATTATAGTCTAAGACTATTTATTAATATCTACTACTAAATCGTTCTAGCTCAAAAATATTTGTATAAAACATATTAATAACAAAAAATTAAAAATAAATGGATAATATTAAATGAGATTCATTTAGATAGGTGATTTATTCTTAAATTTATAAAGACTTAAAATCTAATATTGCACACATGACAATAGTATATTACTACAATTCACTTTTTTACTGTTTAAACAAAATTATTTAATTTAAATTATTTTATTTTTTATTATTTTGATAAAAAAAATTAAAAACTCTTTGTTTTTATTTCTAATGTTTCAAAAGTAAAGTATGGTTGGTTTAAAAAAAATTAATTTTTAATAAAAATATTTTTTTACAAGATTTATTTAAACGTGTTTAAATTTAATAAAAGTCCGTACTTTATAATTTTAAAGAAAATATATATTTTTTTAAAATCAATCCAACCAAACACTTATTTTTTTTGTTAGTTATTCAATGTATTAACTGCTAAAAAATATCTTTTCAAACGAAGAGAATTGTAAAATAACAAAAGCAAAAAATTAATCACCATTAAATATATAATTTTTATCACATGTGAATCTCACTATTTTTATTCAAAAATAATTAGACTCTCAAATTTTATTATTAATTTTTTATTTTAAATAATTTTTTATCCTTAATGTTAATATTATTTTTTTATAGTTATAAATAAACTAAAAAAAATCCTACTTATACTATATTTGATCTGATTTAATTTCTTTCTTATATTATAGGACTTAAATATAGTATAATATATCACATTTAAAATATTTTTATAATCTATTATTGAAATTTGTCTCTCTCTAAATTATTTTAAATATGAAAAAGCAAACAGAAATAAAAAAAAAAAAGAAAATAGTCATGAGTGTTAAATAGATCTAATCTTTTTTTTACCTTTTTCTCATTTTTTTAATTTTATCTCTTTTTTAAATAATTTAATAAAAATAGATTAATATTTAAAATAATTAATATTTCAAATTTTGGAAAATAATATGCATTTAGTAAAATAATATGTTTTTAATATAGTGAAAAAAATTGAATTAATAAATAAGTACTATATATGTACTGTTAGGAAATTATTTTAATTTCCTAATTTGTTTGTGGGCAATACATATATTAATTGTAATCACAAATTATGCTATTTCACTATAAATGACTTATATAATGATGATCTCATTTATTGTTTTAAATGCTAATTGAATAAGTCATTATTACTTTTGATTTGGAATTAAATGAGAATAAAACCGGATATTATCTTTTATTCCATAGATAATTATCTTTTTTGGATTTTAGATATATTATCTTTTGGGCTTTAGATACTATTTTATTTGGGTTTAAGGGTTTAATGGGTGCCATGCTCAAATATAAATAGACCTTCAGGGTTTCGGTCCCCAATATACCAAAAGCCGTCTTTGTTGCTCTTTCCCCATCAAAAGAGTTACAGTACAGCCACCTAGGAATACAGAAGGCTTTGGTTGAGGAAGATCGAAAGAACCACAAGATCCAAACTCTTCCAATCCTATGATTCATGTTTATGAATTCAGGTACGCATTCGAGTATGATATATATTTTTGATGATTTAATATGGATGATCTGGGATATTGAAAATTAATTTATTCCAACAAGTGGTATCAGAGCCATCCATAATTTAATCATCAAAATATTCAGTTTTATTTTACTGGATTAATATATATATGTACGTTCCCTATTACAGTATGATATTATAGGAATATACATATATATGTATCGTATACATGCGATTGTGTGCGTTAGTATATATACCTTTTAAGTATCGTTCCACATATATATAATGTGTCGTTGTTTTGGTTGCCTTTGGTATATATATACTATTTGGTTATACATAAAGACGCATGTATATATTCTATATGAGACGGTATGTTATTTTATTTAGTTTGGCAGAATTTTTTTTTAAAATTGATTTATTTTAAAATATTGATAAAGCATTGTTACACTTTGATCTTTTCGAATCTAATTCTATATGCTATTAATTTAATACAAAATTAATAGATTATCCTTTTGGGATATAAGGATTATTATATCCATCTATTTAATAAAGATTTGGTTTTAGAATAAATTGATTGAATATTATGCTGCCAAAGTAGCCCCTTTTGTAAAAATCAATTTATTCAAAACATTAGGAATATGGTGATATGTAATTCATGCGAATATTGGTCGGCCCAAAGGAAGGTCTGTATTTGGCCGAATTACATACACATATTAATGGTAAATACATATTTGGGTAACTAACTAAGAATAAAGTAATACTTATTATTTATGCGAACAATAATCGGCCCAAAGAAAGTTTATTGTTTGGCCAAATAATAAGCATTGCACACTTTTGTTTATTTCCTATTAATTATGCGATCAATAACCGGCCCAAAGGAAGGTTATTGTTTGGCCAATTAATAGAAAATATATGCGGTAATAAATAGGTTGCGAAGTTTAAGTCTCCATGTGTGCATTAAGTCGGTCCAAAGAAAGGCTTGATGTGTGACAGGAATTTTGACAATATTTGATTACTGCAATGAGAGTATCACTTACAGTTAATTTTTCTATCCAAAGATTGAAAATTAATGTTGTACTGGATATCTCAATATGGATTTTTTTTTACCCATTAATTAACTACTATTTACTGCATGTTATTTTGTTCTAATCCAGAAACTATGGCTTTAGCTACCAATGTTTCTACGCAAATTAGCAGTATTCCTATGCTGAATGGTTCAAACTTTAAAGTTTTGAAGGATACCGTGGAGATTGTCCTCGGTTGTATGGATCTAGATATAGCTCTTCGAGAGGAGAAACCCACTTCCACTCTGGAAAACCTCAATGAGGTTAAAATAGAGAAGTGGGAGAGATCCAATCGAATAAGCATTATGATCATGAAACGCTCAATTCCTGAGGCATTTCGGGGCTCAATTACTGAGGATAAAGATGCCAAACAGTTCCTGAAAGATGTTGAAAAATTCTTTACTAAGAATAAAAAGGCGGAGGCAAGTAGCCTTTTGAGCAAACTTGTCTCCATGAGGTATAAAGGTAAAGGGAACATAAGGGAGTACATTATGGAAATGTCTCATCTTGCTTCAAAATTGAAAGTACTAAAGTTAGAGTTGTCTGAAGATTTACTCGTGCATTTCATTTTGATTTCCCTTCCTGCACACTTTGGGCAATTCAAAGTGAGTTATAACACTCTGAAGGACACTTGGTCCTTAAATGAGCTTATATCTCACTGTGTGCAAGAAGAAGAGATGCTGCAGCAAGATAAGACTAAAAGTGCTCACATGACTTCATCTTCTCAGTATAAAAGAAAGCGTGATACTACTGCGGATGTGCCTTCTCAGCAGAAAAAGGTTAAGAAACAAGATCAAGTTTCAACTTGTTTCTTCTGTAAGAAGGTGGGACACATGAAGAAGGATTGTACCAAATATGCCACTTGGCGTGTAAAGAAGGGTATAATTCTTACTTTTGTTTGTTCTGAGGCTAGTTTAAGTTATGCACCTGTTGATACTTGGTGGGTAGATTCTGCTGCTACTACTCATGTAAGTGTCACTATGCAGGGTTGCCTGTGGAGCCGACCGCCAAGTGATGCTGAAAGATACATCTACGTGGCAGACGGCAATATAGTTGCAGTCGAAGCTATAGGAACCTTTAGATTATGTTCCACGAGTGGATTTTACTTGGATTTATTAGAGACATTTTATGTACCGTCATTTAGACGAAATTTGATTTCTGTTTCTCGTTTGGACAAATCAGGTTATTTTTGTTCATTCGGAGACAATAAAGTCAGTCTCTTTTACAATTCGAATAATATTTGCTCTGGTCATTTGGTGGATAATCTATATAGGCTTAACTTAAATTCCTATAATAATGAAATACTGCAAACGGGTACAAAACAAAAACTGAATGAGAATTCGGCATCATTATGGCACAAACGCCTAGGCCACATCTCTAAACAGAGAATTCAGAGGCTCGTGTCGGATGAAATTCTCGGACCCCTAAATTTGGCGGACTTTGAAGTCTGCATTGAGTGCATAAAGGGGAAAAGGACAAACGAAAGGAAATTAGGTGCCGAGAGAGCTAAAGATGTCTTAGAACTAATACATACCGATATATGTGGCCCATTCCCTACTGTCTCTTGGAATGGACAACGGTACTTTATTACGTTCATAGATGATTACTCTCGTTACGGGTATCTATATTTAATTCATGAAAAGTCCCAAGCCTTAGATGTTTTCAAGTCTTTCAAAGCTGAAGTTGAACTTCAACTTGGAAAGAAAATTAAAGCTGTCAAATCTGATCGTGGTGGTGAATACTACGGAAGATATGACGGTTCAGGTGAGCAACGTCCTGGGCCTTTTGCTCTTTTCCTAGAGGAGTGTGGTATTATTCCGCAATACACTATGCCAGGCAAACCTAGCATGAATGGTGTTGCAGAGCGAAGGAACCGAACTCTTAAGGACATGGTGAGAAGTATGATTAGTCATTCTTCCTTGCCTGAATCACTCTGGAGAGAAGCCTTAAAGACCGCAGTATACATCCTTAATAGGGTGCCAAACAAAGCAATTAACAAAACCCCATATGAAATTTGGATTGGGAAAAGGCCTAGTATAAAGCATATGCATATTTGGGGATGTCCAGCTGAGGCGCGACCTTATAGGCCGCATGAAAGAAAATTGGACTCAAGGATAATTAGTTGCTACTTTGTTGGTTACGCTGAGCGTTCACGGGGATACAAGTTTTACAATCTTGCATCAAGGTCTATTTTGAGACGGGAAATGCGAGATTTCTTAAGGATGTTGAGTTTGGGGGGAAGGAAATATTAGGAATGTTGCTTTTGATGAGGATTCTATAACTGACAATGATCAGGACCTTGTGCCTATTATTGTTCAAGATACAGTTATAGTACAAAAGCACAATGAGAATCCTGTTGTAAATCCAGCTACATTACAAGAGAACAATGAGAATATTGTTGTTGCTCAAGATACTGCTACAGTACAGGAAAATAATGAGAATCCTCCTCAAACCCAACCCATACAGCAAGCTCAACAACCTCAAGAAGTGTCATTAAGGAGATCCAATAGAGAAAGGAGAAAATCCATCTATGGTCTCAAGCAAGCTTTCCGTCAATGGTATCACAAGTTCATCAAGTCATTACCTCATGGTTTTGAGGTAAATATCATAGATGAGTGTGTATACCGCAAGTTCAGTGGGAGTAAATACATCCTTTTGGTCTTACATGTTGATGACATTCTACTTGCCAGTAACGATATAGGCTTGTTGCATGAAACTAAGAAATTTCTATCGAACAAATTCGAAATGAAAGATCTTGGTGATGCCTCTTTTGTATTAGGAATCGAGATACTAAGAGATTACTCTCAAGGTATTCTTGGATTGTCACAAAAGAACTATATCGAAAAAATTTTAAGTAGATATGCCATAGAAAGTTATAGACCAATGGACACACCCGTAGTTAAAGGAGACAAATTTAGTCTCAAGCAATGCCCCAAAATGATCTAAGAAGACAACAATGCATGATAAACTTTATGCATCAGCACTAGAGAATTTAATGTATGCTCAAGTCTACATACATCCCGATATATCATTTATAGTGGGAGTGTTGAGTAGATACTTGAGCAATCCGGATATGGATCATTGGATAGCTGTTAAACGCGTAATGCGTTGTTTAAAGAGAACAAAGGATTACATGCTTATTTATCGGAGATCAGAAAATTTGGAGATCATTAGGTACTCTGATTCCGATTTCATGGCATATGGTTGCGAAACTTTGTCACTAAGCTTCATATAGTAGATGACATTGAAAGGCCATGAAAGATATTTTGTGACAATAAGTCAGCAGTACTATACTCCAATAACAATAAGAGCTTGACAAAATCGAAGCATATAGACATTAAACTCTTAGTTGTCAAGGAGAAAGGTTAAGAAAAACAGATTTCCATAGAACATATAGAAACATAGTATATGCTAGCAGACTCACTAACCAAGGGATTGATCCCTAAAGTATTTCATGAGCACACTGCTCGGATGGGTATCAATATTTGTGATGCTTTGGTTTAGTGGGAGTTTATTTATACTATATGTTCTATGACAGATAATTGAATTATTTTTTCTGCAGAATTAAGTTGATGGTTTATTTCATGTTATGTGAAATGTTCATTTTGCAATATTTGTATTGTGTTTGATCTCAATAAAGTTGGACCAGCTGGAAATAGACATGCATGAGATCATTTGGCATGTAATTTTCATATTACTCAGATTATCCATATTGAATCACCAAAAATATATATATCATAATGCGGAAGCGTACCTGAATTCATAAACATGAATCATACGATTGGAAGAGTTTGGATCTTGTGGTTCTTTCAATCTTCCTCAACCAAAGCCTTCTGTATTCCTAGGTGGCTGTACTGTAACTCTTTTGATGGGGAAAGAGCAACAAAGACGGCTTTTGGTATATTGGGGACCGAAACCCTGAAGGTCTATTTATATTTGAGCATGGCACCCATTAAACCCTTAAACCCAAATAAAATAGTATCTAAAGCCCAAAAGATAATATATCTAAAATCCAAAAAGATAATTATCTATGGAATAAAAGATAATATCCGGTTTTATTCTCATTTAATTCCAAATCAAAAGTAATAATGACTTATTCAATAGCATTTAAAATAATAAATGAGATCACCATTATATAAGTCATTTAATTTGAAATAGCATAATTTGTGATTATAATTAATATATGTATTGCCCACAAATAAGTTAGGAAATCAAATAATTTCCTAACAATCTCCCACTTGGGCTATACATATATTATTTCTTGACATAATCACATCTTTATAAACTTTATGCGCGCATCTGAATGCTATTTCTCTCATTACTTTAACAATCTGGTCCGTCTCATACATTAGATATGGAACTACCGCAGCTTTTATCACATTAAATGCCGTGACTAAACCACGCCAATCACCATCCTAATATACTCAACGACATAGATCAAATTTGGATGAGTAATATGGAAATTACATGCCAAGTGATCTCATGCATGTCTATTTCCAGCTGGTCCAACTTTATTGAGATCAAACACAATACAAAATATTGCAAAATGAACATTTCACATAATATGAAATAAACCATCAACTTAATTCTGTAGAAAAATAATTCAATTATCTGTCATAGGACATATAGCATAAACTCCCACTAAACCAAGGCATCACAAATATTGACACCCATCCGAGCAGTGTGCTCATGAAAAACTTTAGAGGTCAATCCTTGGTAATGAGTCTGCTAGCATATACTCTGTTCCTATATGTCCTATGGAAATCTGTTTTTCTTAAACTTTCTCCTTGACAACTAAGAACTTGATGTCTGTATGCTTCGATTTTGTCAAGCTCTTATTGTTATTGGAGTATAGTACTGCTGACTTATTGTCACAAAATATCTTTAATG
The DNA here is from genome assembly GCF_003086295.3 of Arachis hypogaea. Taxonomy (NCBI): domain Eukaryota; kingdom Viridiplantae; phylum Streptophyta; class Magnoliopsida; order Fabales; family Fabaceae; genus Arachis; species Arachis hypogaea. Next base: position 29,067,821 of record NC_092050.1, read on the forward strand.
GCCTTTCAATGTCATCTACTATATGAAGCTTAGTGACAAAGTTTCGCAACCATATGCCATGAAATCGGAAACAGAGTACCCAATGATCTCCAAATTTTTCTGATCTCCGATAAATAAGCATGTAATCCTTTGTTCTCTTTAAACAACGCATTACGCGTTTAACAGCTATCCAATGATCCATATCCGGATTGCTCAAGTATCTACCCAATACTCCCACTATAAATGATATATCGGGATGTATGTAGACTTGAGCATACATTAAATTCCCTAGTGCTTATGCATAAGGCTTATCATGCATTGATGTCCTCTCAAGATCATTTTTAGGGCATTGCTTGAGACTGAACTTGTCTCCTTTAACTACGGGTGTGTCCATTGGTCTACAACCTTCTATGACATATCTACTTAAAATCTTTTCGATATAGTTCTTTTGTGACAATCCAAGAATACCTTGAGAGTAATCTCTTAGTATCTCGATTCCTAATACAAAAGAGGCATCACCAAGATCTTTCATTTCGAATTTGTCCGATAGAAATTTCTTAGTTTCATGCAACAAGCCTATATTGTTGCTGGCAAATAGAATGTATACAAGACCAAAAAAAAGTATTTACTCCCACTGAACTTACGGTATACACATTCATCTATAATATTTACCTCAAAACTGTATGAGGTAATGACTTGATGAAACTTGTGATACCATTGACGAGAAGCTTGTTTGAGACCATAGATGGATTTTCTCCTTTTTCTGTTGGATCTCCTTAATGACACTTCTTGAGGTTGTTGAGCTTGCTGTATGGGTTGGGTTTGATGAGGATTCTCATCATTTTCTTGTACTGTAGCAGTATCTCGAGCAACAACAATATTCTCATTGTTCTCTTATACTGTAACTGGATCTACAGTAGGATTCTCATTTTGCTCTTGTACTATAACTGTATCTTGAACAACAATAGGCACAAGGACTTGATCATTGTCAGTTACAGAATCCTCATCAAAAGCAACATTCCTAATATTTTCTTCCCCCCCAAACTCAACATCCTCAAGAAATCTCGCATTTTCCGTCTCAAAAATAGACCTTGATGCAGGATTGTAAAACTTGTACCCCCGTGAACACTCAGCGTAGCCAACAAAGTAGCAACTAATTGTCCTTGAGTCCAATTTTCTTTCATGCGGCCTATAAGGTCGCGCCTCAGCTGGACATCCCCAAATATGCAAATGCTTTATACTAGGCCTTTTCCCAGTCCAAATTTCATATGGGGTTTTGTTAACTGCTTTGCTTGGCACCCTATTAAGGATGTACACTGCGGTCTTTAAGGCTTCTCCCCAGAGTGATTTAGGCAAGGAAGAATGACTAATCATACTTCTCACCATGTCCTTAAGAGTTCGGTTCCTTCGCTCTGCAACACAATTCATGCTAGGTTTGCCTGGCATAGTGTATTGCGGAACAATACCACACTCCTCTAGGAAAAGAGCAAAAGGCCCAGGACGTTGCTCACCTGAACCGTCATATCTTCCGTAGTATTCACCACCACGATCAGATTTGACAGCTTTAATTTTCTTTCCAAGTTGAAGTTCAACTTCAGCTTTGAAAGACTTGAAAACATCCAAGGCTTGGGACTTTTCATGAATTAAATATAGATACCTGTAACGAGAGTAATCATCTATGAATGTAATAAAGTACCGTTGTCCATTCCAAGAGACAGTAGGGAATTGGCCACATATATCGGTATGTATTAGTTCTAAGACATCTTTAGCTCTCTCGGCATCTAATTTCCTTTCGTTTGTCCTTTTCCCCTTTATGCACTCAATGCAGACTTCAAAGTCTGCCAAATTTAGGGGTCCGAGAATTCCATCCGACACGAGCCTCTGAATTCTCTGTTTAGAGATGTGACCTAGGCGTTTGTGCCATAATGATGCCGAATTCTCATTTAGTTTTCGTTTTGTACCTATTTGCAGTATTTTATTATTATAGGAATTTAAGTCAAGCCTATATAGATTATCCACCAAATGACCAGAGCAAATATTATTCGAATTATAGAAGAGATTGACTTTATTTTCTCCGAACGAACAAAAATAACCTGATTTGTCCAAACGAGAAACAAAAACCAAATTCCGTCTAAATGACGGTACATAAAATGTCTCTAATAAATCCAAGTAAAATCCACTCGTGGAACATAATCTAAAGATTCCTATAGCTTCGACTGCAACTATATTGCCGTCTGCCACATAGATGTATCTTTCAGCATCACTTGGCGGTCGGCTCCACAGGCAATCCCTTCTTTTCACGCCATGTGGCATATTTGGTACAATCTTTCTTCATGTGTCCCACCTTCTTACAAAAGAAACAAGTTGAAACTTGATCTTGTTTCTTAGCCTTTTTCTGCTGAGAAGGCACATCCGCAGTAGTATCACGCTTTCTTTTACACTGAGAAGATGAAGCCATGTGAGCACTTTCAATCTTATCTTGCTGCAGCCTCTCTTCTTCTTGCACACAGTGAGATATAAGCTCCTTTAAGGACCAAGTGTCCTTCAGAGTGTTATAACTCACTTTGAATTGCCCAAAGTGTGCAGGAAGGGAAATCAAAATGAAATGCACGAGTAAATCTTCAGACAACTCTAACTTTAGTGCTTTCAATTTTGAAGCAAGATGAGACATTTCCATAATGTACTCCCTTATGTTCCCTTTACCTTTATACCTCATGGAGACAAGTTTGCTCAAAAGGCTACTTGCCTCCGCCTTTTCATTCTTAGTAAAGAATTTTTCAACATCCTTTAGGAACTGTTTGGCATCTTTATCCTCAGTAATTGAGCCCCGAAACGCCTCAGGAATTGAGCGTTTCATGATCATAATGCTCATTCGATTGGATCTCTCCCACTTCTCTATTTTAACCTCATTGAGGTTTTCCGGAGTGGAAGTGGGTTTCTCCTCTCGAAGAGCTATATCTAGGTCCATACAACCGAGGACAATCTCCACGGTATCCTTCCAAACTTTAAAGTTTGAACCATTCAGCATAGGAATACTGCTAATTTGTGCAGAAACATTGGTAGCTAAAGCCATAGTTTCTGGATTAGAATAAAAGAACATGCAGTAAATATTAGTTAATTAATGGGTAAAAAATCCATATTGAGATATCTAGCACAACATTAATTTTCAATCTTTGGATAGAAAAATTAACTGTAAGTGATACTCTCATTGCAGTAATCAAATATTGTCAAAATTCCTGTCACACATTAAGCCTTTCTTTGGACCGACTTAATGCGCACATGAAAACTTAAACTTCGCAACCTATTTATTACCGCATATATTTTCTATTAATTGGCCAAACAATAAACTTCCTTTGGGCCGATTATTGACCGCATAATTAATAGAAAATAAACAAAAGTGTGCAATGCTTATTATTTGGCCAAACAATAAACTTCCTTTGGGCCGGTTATTGTTTGCATAAATAATAAGTATTACTTTATTCTTATTTACCCAAATATTTATTTACCATTAATATGTGTATGTAATTCGGCCAAATATAGGCCTTCCTTTGGGCCGACCAATATTCGCATGAATTACATGTCACCATATTCCTTATGTTTTGAATAAATCAATTTTCACAAAAGAGGCTACTTTGGCAGCATAATGTTCAATCAATTTATTCCAAAACCAAATCTTTATAAAATAGATGGGTATACTAATCCAAATTGTTACCAATTTCCTTTATGTAACAACAAAAAAAATACTTAAATCTCAAAAGAAAGTAAATCTTAATGATGTCTTTTGAGATCTTAAAGAAAAAATATGATTATAATTCATATGCCAAGAATTCTTGATCTGTTAAAATTAGAATCAACCTTTATAAAATTAGTAGATATAATAATTCTTATATCTCAAAAGGATAATCCATTAATTTTATACTAAATTAATGGCACACATAAAAAAAAACCCAAGACCATTATAATAATATTTTTGTGCTAATGTTTCAGAATAAATCAATTACTATATCAAATAAAAAAAAATTCGATACGGTAAATATATATATATAAGCACCTGAAAGTATATATATTTACCGTATCGAATTTTTTTTTCATGTACAAGAAAAATAAAACTAAATTACAAAATAGTTTTATTTTATATAATAATAGATTAATAATAAATTATTAATAATATCCCTATAAAATAAATAGACAAATAAAGTACTACATCGTGTCAAAGGATGTCATCTATTTTGGTGAAACGAAAAGAAAGGAAAAAAACAATAACAAAAAGAGATAAAATGATCAATGAAAATTGGTTAATATTAAGAAAAAAAAAAAAGAAGTAAAAGTGTAACAAATAAAACAACACAACACAGAAGTATAAGATTGTAATTTCCTTTCATTTTTCCTGTGGGCTAAGGGAACAACTTGTTTTTTTTACGGTGTAAAACCACTCAATATATTTCTATTCAATTTTATCCTTCTAATTATTTTATTATATATTTTAATGGCAAAAAAGAATGAAATATTACGTAGTGTTTGGTTGATGTCTATGGACACGGTGACACATGTCTACTGTTTAATTTGGTGAAATACAAATTTTTGATGGACACGGGAGGACACGGATAGATACGGAGACATTAAATTTGTGTACTTTCAATTTGATGAGACACTGAGACACAACTTGTGAGACACTAATTTTTTACTCTTTTACCCTTATTCAATTTTCAAAATTTATCATCTTATCTCTTCAAATATTTTTTTTTTTACTTTCTCTTTTAGATTTTACAACCAAATTTGTTCTCCCATTTTTTTCAAAAAAAAAATTATACATTTAACTTTTATTTATTTAAATTTTAATTAATCTTTGATAAATTTTAGGCTTTGGTTTTCTATTTTTTTTAAAGAAAAAACTGTATATTTAATATTTGAATGATAATTTGAGATGATATTAGAAAGAAAAAAATACGAAAAGAAATAAAAATTTAATTGTAATGACATATGTAGCGTTTGAGGTGATGGGTGTGTAGTGGTGTTGATAAAATTGTGGTTAAATGAAGAGTAATTCAGTCTTTTTCAAATATTTATGTCTTGTTCATTATTTTTACCAAACACAATACATAGACACAAATATTTTATGTCTATGTCTTTAATGTCTGTGTCTTTGTGTCTATGTCTCATCCTATCCATCAACCAAAAAAATACTGTGATACATGTAAAAACCTTCCTATAGTTTTACTTTCACTATTTTCTTATAAGTCTGTAACATTATCCACCACGTCACTCTCACCTTCGCCGCCGCCCCTTCCTTCCCTTCTCTCGCGTATCTCCTTTCTCTGGTTGTGATTTTTTTTTTTCATCTTTTCTTTTAAAGATCTAAATTTATAATAGCCCATCTTATAGTTGTTCTTTTTATTTTATGGTATATTAATTCTCTTTATAAACGTTTGAAAATGATATTAAAGGTATCGAATGAAGATACAATGAAAAAAATTTTTTGTTCACAAAAATATTTTTAGATTTAGAAAGCTTTTGGATCTACTCAGAAAAAAAAATAATATTTTTCTATGTTGTAGCACTTCTTATATAGTTTTAGAATTAATAAAAATTGTAATATACTTCTGTTTCTCTCTAATAAAATTTTTTATAATCAAATTTTGTGTCTCCTCTTATATCATAGTTTAATAAAAGGCTTATCAATTTTCTTTCTTAATTTTAGATCTTATGTATTTTTTGCGATTTGTTAATTGTTGACTATTTCTTCGAATAAAATTTTTTTTTTCAGTAAAAAAAAAGATCACTTTGATATAGCTAGAAAGTTTTTCCTTGCTTTTTTTTTTCCCCTTCAAAATAAGAATTACTCCAAATTTTACAATAGAAACTTACCAAAAAATACGGTAGATAAAACGTTCTTTCCTGTGATATATATATATATATATATATATATAGGAGATCACTTTAATAAAGATACTAAAAATATTCTTTTTTAAAAAAGTTTATATGTGTCATGTTATTATTGGACATCTTTATTAAATCGGTTAATAATTTATTTTTTAATAAACCACAACAAAATCGATTTATTATAGTAACAATAATAAACCCAATTGTTTGTATTATAATTATTAGACCCGATTTGATCTTATCGAATTATACCATCTAAATCGAATATCTTTAAATTTTTCATAAAAAGACAAATATATTCCTAGCTTTTTGTTTTCGAACATTTAAATCCCTAAAATTTTAAAAATACAATTAAATTTTAAAAAAATAGATTTATTGTTATTGTTATAAAAAAATCGATTTTATTCTAATTTGTTAAGAAATTAAAAAATAATTGATTTATTAATACGTCCAATAATAATATAAGAAATAAATATCTTTACAAAAAGACGTTTTACATATCTTTACGAGAATATCCCATATATATATATATCTATATATTCGAATGTGCATAAACAGAATTAAATTTAAGATTTGATGCAGATTATTACATTCCTTTTACCACTAAAATATTCATAATACCTAACTGTATTTACTGGGAAAAAAAATGAGGGAGCTAATTAAAAGTCATAAAAATAATGTTCCGGTAAAAAAAAACATAAAAACTCTTTTGTTTTAGAATTGATTATTATTATTGGATAAATAGTCAAATTAATTATTGAAAGATTATTTGTTTTTTAAATTAGTTATTAATTTTTTTTTTAATTAAATTCGTCACTCACAGATTTTAAATTAGTCATATTAGTCTTTACATTACTTCTATTACTAATAACATCATAACATATACACACCTAATAATCTTAATTAATGGCTAACATGATAAGTTTATGAAATCAGATCAAATTAACTTTAAATTGTGGGATTCTAATGTCTTAAGTTTTCCTGTCAATTAAATTTTAATTTGATCTAATTTCAAAAATTTATTATGTTAATAGTCAATTAATATTTTTAGATGTGTATTGTGGTGTCATTTAATATGATACATTAGTAAATTTTGACACTATCAATAAAAAAAGTGACGAAAGGAGTAATGTGATTAACTTAAAATTTTTGAAGGATAAATTTAACTAAAAAAATATTTCGATGATTAATTTAAAAAATGAGTAATCTTTTAGAGACAAATTTAACTATTTATCTATTATTATTATTTTAAAACAAAAAGAAAATGAAATTGAAATTGAAATGGTTGCTTATTTATTCTGAAAAGAATTTTGAAAAGGGAAGGTAGTGGTAGAGTACGCATGGTTGGTAGTGCGCAGGGTCGAAGGGAAGAAGCTGACCTGATAGCTACATTTGAACTGACGTACAAGTTGTGCCTCAAGTTCTAAGTTCTAACTATAAAGTGAAAGTGCAACCAGTTAAAGGGTTAAAAAGGTAAAATTTTACCAGTAAAAGTATATTTTTTTGTCTTTAATATTTATAATTTTTTAATTTTATTTAATTTTATTTATAATATTTTTAATTTATTTAATTTTATCTAATATTTTTTATTTATATCAAAATTATTATCAAACGTTTTTAATTTTATCTCTAAATTTTAGATGAAATTAATATTTAGGAATAATCTTAAAAACATCATAGATAAAATTGAGTAAAATCAAAAGTTACAGATACTTTTAAAAGAAATCATAAACGTTCAAAACAACAAATATAAAAAGGTTAAATAATGAACTAACAAGTTAAGTACGTGAATCAAATAATCTATAAGAACAATAATGGGTAGTTCTAAGTTATTCTCTTAATTATTTTCTTAATATTTAAAGAAGTAAATATTCAAATAAATATGTTACTTATTAAAAATTTAAAAAATTCATCAAATTTTTATTTAGAAGTTAGGAAAATAATTAGAAAGATGAATTAGAATTTTCAATTATTTTTCATTTTATAAATCCAACAATTTTCTGTTTTTAGTTTGAGTAAAGTAGGATTTTTATCTTTAATGATTCGGATAAATTTTAAAGTTGTTCCTAATATTTAAATCGTGCAATTTAAATTTCTAATATTTTAAAATTATCTTAATGTTATCCTGTCATTAATGATCTGTTAACAGAGTTGACAGTAGAAAAATAGTGAGACAATATTAAAACATTAGGGACTTAAATAGGACAAAAATATTAAGGATAAAAATAATACACTACTCTTAAAAGAATTACCAAATCAAGTAAAATAAAAATAAATTTTAATGCAAATAAAAAAAGTAGGGGAGGAGAAATTACATGATTCAACCAAAGCCAAAAATGTAACATGGATCAACTAGAAGCATGTTTCTATGTAATTTGAATCAAGCAAATTCGAACTACAAACCAGAAGTAATTCGAAGTTGATCAATTTGAAATATGCAAAAACAAAATTCGTAGGTAATTCGAACCTAACTAATTCGAATTATGCATGCAACTTGACCCAAGGTAGTTCGAGTGCAATTCAAATGTAGTTCAAATGGAACTGATTCGAATTATGTATATATAATTCGAAACTGGTTGCTTCGAATTATGAAGCCCCAGACGTGTATAAATATGGTGTGAACGTGAATTCTTCTCATTAGAGTGACAAAATGGCTAGTGAGGAGAGTTTTGTAGTGTTGGTGCATTATAGAGGGTCCATTAAGAGAAAAATACGCTCTGGTGTGTGATGAATGGGATTCTTGACGGTTTAGAATTCACAAATGAATTCTCGTTGCAAGTATAGTTTCTAAACCAATCAATAATCCTTTCATACAAAAGATTGTTTGTCACAAGTAACAAACCCCTAAATTTATAAACCGAAGTATTGAACCTCGGGTCGTTCTCCCTAGGAATTACAATAAAGTGTTCTTGTTATTGGTTATGAGTTGTATTTTGAGATTTTGGGGATAATAGGCAAGAAATATAAATGGCAAAGGAAATAAACTAACAACTAACAAAGCTATTGGCAAGATATCAGAACTAGAAGTCCTATCCTAGTTATCCTCCTCAATTGTGACCAAAATTGTCCATTGCTACTACTTAGTTAACCTCTAATCATGGAGGAAAGTCAAGTGGATGAATTAACTTGATTCCACAAGTTCTAGCCAACTCCCAAGGGAAAGACTAGCTTTAGTGGTATCCAAATCAATTAGCAACTTCTAGTTATCAATCAACAAAGGAATTAGATAACTCAAACGTTACTAATCACTCCACCTAGGCCAAGAGAAACAAAATCTACACTAAAATCCAACCAAACATTTTATCAAACACTTGGAAGGCATAAAAAAAAAGCAAAGTAAATTGATAACAAAAATAGAATCTAACAACAATTATTGCAAGGAATTAATAACAACAATCAAAAGAAACACAATTATTATGAATTACCTCAAATTGAATTGGAAGAAAATAGAAGAAGAAAGAATGCATCAACAACAAAGTAAGCAATTACAAGAATGAAATACAAAATTAGAGAGAGGAAGAGTAGAGGAACAAAGAATTGTAAAGGAAAAGTAAATCAAAGCATGAATTAAACCTAGATCTAAGAAATTCTAATCTAGATCTAAAACCTAATCCTAATCCTAGAGAGAAGTGAGAGCTTCTCTCTCTAAAAACTAACTCTAACTACTTCCAAAACTTAAACTATGACTAATGATCAAAAGTATATAAAGTATGTTAATTCCTCTTCAATCCTTGGCTTAAATAGCATCAGAAATGAGTTGGATTGGGCCCACAAGGCTTCTAAAATCGTTGGCCACGAGTTGTATTTAAGTGAGTCATGTGCACCCATCGGTGCGTACGCGTACCGTGCGCGTGCGTGCCCCTATGCGCAGTGCAAATATGGCAAATCTTATATCATTTCGAAGCCCCAGATGTTAGCTTTCCAACGCAACTGGAACCGCATCATTTAGATCTCTGTAGCTTAAGTTATGGTCGATTAAGTGCGAAGAGATCGGCTTGACAACTTTTGCGATTCCTTCATTTCTTCATGAGTTCTCCATTTTTACATGCTTTTCCTTCATTCCCTTGATCCAATCTTTGCTTCCTAAATCTGAAATTACTTAAAAAACATATCAAGGCATCTAATGGAATCAAGGTGAATTAGATTTAGCTATTTTAAGACCTAAAAAGCATGTTTTCACTTTTAAGCACAATTAAAGGAGAATTTACAAAACCATGCTATTTCGTTGAATAACTGTAGGAAAAGATGATAAAACCCTCTAAATTCAATACAAGATAAACCTACAAATGAGGTTTATCAGTGTGAAGTTCACTGATAAAGATCCTCTCAGTATTTTTATGAGACCTACGACGAGGTTCGATGACTTCTTGAATTCTATACTACAGAAACTTGGGCTGCAAGGCATGAAATAGGTTCAGAAGTTATTCTATCGTATTCCTATCTCAGTGCTGCGAAATGATGTGAAGTACGATTGTTTCATCATAGGGAGTGACGAGGATTTTCAGGTCCTGTTCCATTGTCATCGGCAGTTTCCCGAGGTCAGAACACTTGAGCTGTTGGCAAAGTTGGTTGATGTGGTATCTAGTTCGGGAGGTTCGAACCGGAATACCCAAACTTTAGGTTCGAACTGTAGTCGAACCGGTTTCGTTAAATATAAAATAAAATTATTAAAAATATAATATAAATCTTTTTAAAATTTAAGTTCAATCATTCATATAATAATAAGATTTAAATTTTCATAACCCACCCACTAACTAAACTATATCTCATCTCATCATTAAAATTCTACATTCAAATTCAAACATCAAAATTTAGAACAGAAAAAATCATGGCATAAAATACTATATCCAGTTATCCACATTCAATAAAAAATTATCAACAATGTCAATAATTACTTAACTAGACAAAATTCGCTCAATTAATGTCAAATTACTAATTAAAAATAGCTATGAACCAATCTCAGCAGCAATATTTTTTCAAGATGTGCAAAACAAACCATCCTCTGCCCCTGAAAATCCTAAAAGAAAAGAGATTTACCAATAATTGACTAACTTCTATTTTAACATTCAACCCTTCCAAACAGTTCTCCTAAAAAATTGGTACAACCTCAAAAAAGAAAATTCTAAAACCCAACTTCATGCTTCAGTTGTAGTTACAACTTACAATATAGCATACCTTCAACGAGCAACAAAGGGACAAAACAGAAACGCAATATTTGAAATAAAATCATCCTTCACTCGCTCCAGAAACGCAATAGAAACCTGCCTTCCAACAAATTCATCCGCAACAACACAGTAAGCTGAAAACGACAATGTAGCATTTCAAATCACTCAAACACAATGAGAATTTCACCCTAACAATCATCTAAGCAAAAATACATACATATATACACAAAATTGAATTAGAGAAAAACAGATCTAGAGAGAAAAAGAGAGGAATCGACTAAGCCATTATTGACGAGGAAATTGAAGGTGTGGTTGTCGCAGTTGTAGGTGAACTTGTTGTTGGAGGAAGGAAGCAACATAATTAAATTCAGCAATTCATTATATTGCTCTGTTAACTAGATGAATTCTCCAGCAATCCAGAATCCAGACCAGTATATCAATTCATAGTTCATACAATTCATATGGCATTCAACATAATGAAATTCAGCAATTCATCTAGTTAATTCAATAAAGCAGAATTAAAAAAATAAAAAATTGAACCTATATCAACAGAGCAGAATTCTAAAATTGAACGTACATCAAATTTATTCAATATTACAGAATAATTAATCATATAATAAAAAAATAAAAAAAATTAAAAAACAGAACAAGAGAGCAGAAGAACTCTGCATCTGAAGAACATGAACCTACTTTAAATCTTCCCTAAATTCTTCACTGAATAAAAATTTAATTGAAAAAAAGTCAAAAACCACAGTACTCAAAACAAAAACTCAAAAAGATTGAAAAAATGAAGGAACTTTCTATTCCTCTGTTAGCACTACTGATACATCTTTGCATACTACAGGTGAAAACCACATGGCAGAGCCACGTAGGATTACCTTGCATGAACAAGGAGCACCGGATCTCATTCTTCAACCGTTGCAAGCTAGGTATCCGAATCTTGATCCTAATTTTGAGCTGAAGAATAGTCTAATTAACTTGCTTCCTAAGTACCATGGACTACCGGGCCAAGACCCCGTTAGGCATTTGAGAGACTTTAAAGTAGCGTGTTCTACGGCTCGAAGGCATGGTGCCGATGAGATTTCTATCATGGTTTTTGCTTTCCCCTTCTCTCTTGAGGGGCAAGCAAAAGAATGGTTCTACTCCCAACCTGATGAAGTGGTGACTGAATGGGACCTATTGAGAAGAGAGTTCTTAGATAAGTTCTTTCCTCTGGAGAAGACCGACTACATCTGGAAGGAAATTTCTGGTATAATGCAAAGAGACCAAGAGACACTCTATGAATATTGGACTCAATTTAAGAGGTTGTTAGAATCTTGTCCACATCATGGGTTAGACACTCATTGCTTATTAGCTATTTCACTGGAGGTCTTTGTGCACCAGATAAGAGATTGTTCACCGCCTCTAGTGGTGGTTCCCTTTCTAAGAACAAGACGGCGGCGGAAGCAAGGAGTTTGATTAATGATGTCGCCGAAGCTACCCAACATGTGAAAGTAAGGAACAATCCTTCCAAGAGTGTGGTGGAAGCACCTTCTTCTGACTTGGCTTTGACTAAAGTGCTTGGAGAAATGACCACTCTCCTCAAGGAGATTCACCAAAGACAAAAGGCATCTCACTCAATCCAAACCATCCAAGCTCCACCACAAATTCTCCAACTTGAAGGACCTCCAAGAGTGTGTGGGGTATGCTCTTGTACCTCACACTATACCGACCAATGCCCTCAAGTCTAAGAGGATTACACTCTTGCGTTAGCCAACAACTACAACAACCGTCCACCCTATCAAGTTCAAGGTCAAAGAAATTACTCCCATGGTAATAGCTCTAATCAAGGGTGGAGGGACAATGCTCAAGGAAACAACCACAATCAAAGATGGAACCAAGGCAACTCACCTTCTCAACACCACAACAATACCTACCAAGCCAACCAAAACCACCATAACCAACCATACCAACACTCACAATAAAACCAAGCCAACAACCATAGATACTAAATGCCTCACCAAAGACAACAAACCAATCAACCTTCTTCTTCTTCTTCCACAAACCAAGGTGATGACTCTCACCGTACACTCTGCCAAGAACAAGAGAGACTTAGGGCTATGATAGAGAAAAATGAAGAGAACACTAGGAATCTCAATGCACAAGTTGGCACTATAAGTGCTCAAATGTCTTTCATAGCCGAGATTCTCTCAAAGTTGGCCCTACCTCCTACCAAAAATACCAACACCAACCAAGCCTCTAGCTCATCTAGCCTTCCTTCTCAGCCTATCCCAAAACCCAAGGGATAGCATCAATACAATTACCTTGAGGAGTGGTATAACGCTTGAGGAAGTTGAACAAAAGCCTATCAAGTTGGCGGAGGATGTTCCTAATGTAGAAGTTGGTGAAACAATGGAGACAGATGAAGATGAAAAGGAGGGAGAAGTTACAAAGGAAGAAGAAGAACAATTGAGGGCCAAGGAATCGAAGAGGAAGAATAACTTAGAGGAACAAATTCCTATACCTTTTCCTACGATAGCTAAGAAGCCCAAGAAGCATGAGGAGCTTGATCCCAACATAGTACAAATCTTCAAGAATGTGGAGGTAACTATTCCACTTTTTGATGCCATACATCAAGTCCCAAAATATTCGAAGTTCCTTAAGGATGTGTGCACTCACAAAGAGAAGATTGATGGATTAGGGATGAATCCATTATGTAATTCTTTTTCTTCTGTGATGGATGATTTTCCTGAAAAATATAGTGATCCCGGTCCTTGTTTGGTATCTTGTATGATTGGTGAGATTCAACTTAAGGATTGCATGTGCGACCTAGGGTCGTGTGTGAGCATTATGCCACTCTCGATTTATGAGAAATCGAACCTTGCACAGCTGAGGCGATCCGGGGCTAGGTTTGTGCTTGTGGACAACAGTATAATTTTAGTTGTGGGTATTGCCGAGAATGTGTTGGTGAGAATTCAGAACTTAATCTTTTCGGTGGATTTCCATATTCTAGAGACACCTCCCATTGATTTGGATAGACCATCCTCCATCTTACTTGGGAGGCCATTCTTGAAAACATCCCAGTTTAAACTAGATACATTTTCGGGGAATTACTTATTTGAAGCCAAAGGGAAGGTGGTGAAGTTTAAATTGGAGAAAATCATGAGGTAACCTCTAGAGGTCCACTCAATTTTTGGTTGTGACATTGTTGAAGATAATGTAATTGAAGAACACTTTGGGAGTGATAGTGAGATAAGTGTCAATAGAGACTTCGAGCTAAGAGGACTTAGCAAGGAAAACAGAAAGGATCCACAACTTCCACATTCTCAAGTAAGCAAGGCACCCAATCATGGTTCAATTGACAAGTGGAAGCATCTCCCCTTGAAGAACACTCTTACCAAGGCTAACAAGAAGGACAAGATGGATGTCCTTGAGGATGTTCCAAAGAGGTGATAGCAAGCTCATGACCATCCAACTTAAGGACGTTAAAGAAAAGTGCTAGGTGGGAAACACCCCACCATGGTATGATCCTCCTTGTACATAATTTCTTGCATGTAGTTTTAGAGTCTTTGTTTAATTTTGTGATTGTTTAATTTTGTGAGTTGGTCTAAGTGTGCTTGATTTTGTTTGATTTTGTTGAGCTTGTTAGAGTCTTCATGAGGATTTCATTGATCTTGGTTTGGTTAAATTGGCAATTTTGAAGAAAAATGCTTGATTTTGAGTATTGCCTGAAATTTTAAGTGTTTTTGAAGTATCTAGCTTGAATGAATGCCAAGATTGGTCTATAATTGTCTTCCCTCATGTTTTTGTTTTAAAAAAAAAAAATCGTTCTACGCGTATGTGTGGACGACGCGTACGCGCCGATTTCAATGCCACCACCCCTAGTACAAAAACCAGAGAGTTGCGATGGAATTGTGCAGGAGGGGCGCCAGAAGCACAAACCCCCTCCACGCGTGCACGTCAGCTGATGCCTACGCGTCCCTGTGTTTTTCGCGCATCCACGGATGAGCGTGGACGATGCACACGCGTCGCTGGATGATCTTGGAACTCCTGGTACAAAAATCAGAGAGTTGCACCGGTACTGTGCAAATTTCATGCGTGGAGCACAATTGCTCCCCACGCGTAAGCGTGGACGACGCGCACGCGTCAGTCGTTCTTTTCACCATCCACGCGTGAGCATGGGCGACGCGCACGCGTCACATTGATGACGTAGCTAAAGTGCAGCGCGCCCTGTTTTCTTTCTTTCTTCATTTTCTTTCTTCTATTTCTTCTTCCTTTCTTTTCCTCCTCCTTACCACATCTTCTCTCTCCTCTTTTCTTCTCCTTCTTTTTCTCCTTTTCTCACTTACACTCAACCTAACTTTCTCCCTCTTTCAAGGTGGCATTTCCCTTCTTCCTCTTTTGTTTCTTTTTCAAATTTTTCTTTACTATTGCATTTAATTACTCTACTCTCTCTGTTCTTGGTTGCATTTTAACTTTGTTGTTTATTTTTTTGTGTGCTCACTCTTGTTTCTTTTCTTCCCTTTTATTTTCTTGTATGGGTGTTGAATCTTATTTACTTTTTGAATTGGTGGATTCTTTCATACCTCTTGGATTGTTTGTGCTATGGTAGATGACACTCTATTTTGGGGCATATTCCCCTTAGACTCATCAAATTTGCTTGTTATTTACACTTTGTACACCAAGTGTTTGTGAAAAAGAGCCAATGATATCTTTATTCATTGTTGACCTTTATCTTTCAACTTAGTGTCTCTCTCTCACAACACTTGCGCTACATGAGCATCAAGCGTCATTTTCATGATTTTTCGTCATCAAATGCTCATTATTTGTGGTTTGCTGTGCTTGTAGCGTCATGAAAGAATGAGTGGTTCAATGCTCTCTAACCCCACATTTTTCAATTTCTAGACCTCATTGTCTTGGAGTTAGTTGAGCCAACAGTTTTTCTATGACTTCTACCATTCTTGCATGTGTTACCATTGCTATTATTGATACTTGAGTTTATTCTTCTCATGCTTTATACTTGCATGCTTCTTTCACTCTTGCATCTCATGCTAGTGATATGCCTCATTGCTCATTTTGTCGTCTTACTTGCATGTAGTAGCTACCATGTTTTTAAGACGCTTCACTCCTTTGCGGCATTAATTTTCACTTGCACTTTAATAATTCCAGTCTTTGTCTCTCTAAGCTTAATGCTTCTTCTTTTTCTTCCTTTTCAGGATGGCCACCAAGAATGGGAAGGAAAGGGTTCTAAAGAGACACATACAAAAAGGCCAACTCAAAGAGCGACCACTTAGGCGCCAACTTCCTCAAAGGCCAAGCCACTTGCTAAGCGGTTGAAGAACTCTAGCCGCACTGATGAGGTAGAAAAGAAAGTTCCTGCAAGATTCACCAACCCACCTACGGTGGAAACCGACAATCCGGAGTCCACCTCGGATCATGGCAAAGAAGTAATCAAGAGGTGAACAAGGAGACGTCCTTGTTTCACCATCCTATGGCCATTGCGAGTGACACTCCCAGACCCACTCTGTTCATCATTGATAGCACAGAGGACCGTACAAATTTCTAAGTGTGGGAAAGTCGTTTACCGACTTCCGTAGGTAACAACCATTCTTTTCAACACCCAAATTTAAATTTTCTTTTGTTAATTAGGATAATTTGCAATGCATGGCTAATTTTTGCATTTAAACATTTTTTTACATGGTAGTTGTTTGTACATATATCTAGAGTTATGCTTGTTAAGTGATTGCTTGGTTGTGCTTGAACTAGATGAATTACTTTTTCCATCCAATCACTTCTTGTTAGGACTACTTAGTTAGAATGATGATTTCTTTTCAAAGTAACTGTTTTTAGGGCACCCTACCAATTCGAAAAAAATTTGTGTTAAACTTGCTTGAAGGAATTAATTTTGGAGAAAGGTTTTTGAGCTAAGAACACACAAGCATGTGAGTTTTGAGCTTAATTGCACGGTTACATCATATAACCACTTATTTCCATTCTTGTGTGCATTGTTCTCTTTCTATGATTGCAATCCTTGATTTGTTTGATTCTATATGTCCATTATTTTGTGTATAAATGCATTTATATGATTGAAGTCGTTTGATGAGCGGATAATTTATACGCTTTTTGGCATTGTTTTTAGTATATTTTCAGTATGATTTAGTTAGTTTTTAGTAATTTTTATTAGTTTTTAATTAAAAATTATATTTCTGGACTTTACTATGAGTTTGTGTGTTTTTCTGTGATTTCAGGTATTTTCTAGCTGAAATTGAGGGACCTGAGCAAAAATCAGATTCAGAGGTTGAAAAAGGACTGCAGATGCTGTTGGATTCTGACCTCCTTGCACTCAAAGTGGATTTTCTGGAGCTACAGAACTCCCAAATAGTCCATACTTTGCCCGAATTTAGACGACGAAAACTGGCGTTCAACGCCAGTTCCATGCTGCATTCTGGAGTCAAACGCCAGAAACAAGTTGCAAAGTGGAGTTCAACGCCAGAAACACGTTACAAACTGGCGTTCAACTCCAAAATGACCTCTCCACGTGAAACTTCAAGCTCAGCCCAAGCACACACCAAGTGGGCCCCGGAAGTGGATTTCTACATCATTTACTCAATTCTGTAAACCCTAGTAACTAGTTTAGTATAAATAGGACTTTTTACTATTGTATTAGACATCTTGGGACGTTTAGTTCTTAGATCATGGGGCTGGCCATTCGGCCATGCCTGAACCTTTCACTTATGTATTTTTCACGGTAGAGTTTCTACACACCATAGATTAAGGTGTGGAACTCTACTGTTCCTCAAAGATTAATGCAAAGTACTACTATTTTTCTATTCAATTCAACTTATTCCGCTTCTAAGATATTCATTGCACTTCAACATGGATGTGATGATCGTGACAAAGTCATCATGATTCCCCTATGAACGCGTGCCTGACAACCACTTCCGTTCTACCTTCGATTGAATGGATATCTCTTGGATATCTAATACAGGGGACCGAGTCCGAGTTATTAGCGTCTTGTGGTATAAATTAGAACCCATGGATGGCCATTCCTGAGATCTGGAAAGTCTAAACCTTGTCTGTGGTATTCCGAGTAGGATCTGGGAAGGGATGGCTGTGACGAGCTTCAAACTCACGAGTGCTGGGCGTAGTGACAGACGCAAAAGGATAGTAAATCCTATTCCAGTATGATCGAGAACCGACAGATGATTAGCCATGCAGTGACAGCGCATTGGACCATTTTCACAGGAGGATGGGATGTAGCCATTGACAAGTGATGCCTACATAAAGCTTGCCATGGAAAGGAGTAGGATTGATTGGATGAAGACAGCAGGAAAGCAGAGTTCAGAGGAACGAAAGCATCTCTATACGTTATCTGAAATTCTCACTAATGAATTACATAATTATCTCTATCTATTTTATATTTTATTTATTATTATCCGAAAATCCATACTTTTAATATCTGCCT